>NC_090937.1:726166611-726469642 GCF_040938575.1 Ambystoma mexicanum | reverse complement strand
TACTCTGGAGCGGCCAACTCTGGGATTGCAGAGGATTCTTCCAGTTGCTGCAGAGTGGGCCTGGGATGGAAACACTTTAGCTGATTTATATGGACCCACTTGTCTTCCCCTTCCGCCAAACCGCCCTTGGGGATGCGGATCTTGTAGGCGACTGGGGAGATCTTGTATACAATTTCAAAAGGTCCCTTCCATGTAGGCGGAAATTTCCGCTGTTTGGCCTGGTTCCTTTGGAAATTGTATAGATAGACCCGGTCTCCCACATTGTATTCTTTCCTAGTAGTCTTCAGATCATAATGAGTCTTCATACTTTCGGCTGATCTTTCTAGATTTCGCTGAGCATAGGCAAAAGCATGTTGGAGGTGTTTCCTTAAATTTTCAACATACTCATGAGTTGTGGAAGCATTGATCAATGTCTGCTCTTGGGTCCTGTAGAGAAAATGCTGGGGAAGCACCATCTTGCGTCCAGTCATCAGCTCAAATGGTGATATTTTAGTTGCAGATGAAGGGGTAGATCTGATGGCCATTAGGACAAGAGGTAATCGGGTATCCCAACTTGGCCCAGAATCTGCCACAAACTTTTTTAAGATGCTCACAATGGTTCAGTTGTAACGTTCTACTGCACCAGAAGAGGCCGGCCGGTAAGCAATATGTAGCTTCCTTTTAACCCCCAGTATCTCCCACATCTTTGTCATTACTTAGCTGGTGAAATGGCTACCTCTGTCTGACTCAATCCTTTGGGGTAGACCAAAACGTGAAAAGATGTGGTTGATCATCAGGGCAGCTGCTGTTTCTGCCTTGCAGTTTGGGGCCGGGAGACATTCCACCCATTTAGTAAATAAGCATGTCACCGTCAACATGTACTTATTCCCCCTAGAGGAGCGAATCACGGGCCCTATGTAGTCGACTTAAATCTGACCATGGCAGTGTCATCCCCCTCTTTTGGAGAGGCGCACGGTGTGTGAGGGATGTTGGCTGAAATTGTGCACACACAAGACACCCCTTCAAGTATTGGTCAAGGTCCTGTCCCATGTGTGGCCAGCATGCAACCTCTCTTAAGATCTCAAGTGTTGTATGAAACCCCCTATGACTGGCTGTGGCCGCATCATGGGCGTGACTTAACATCAGGCTTCGGAATGAGGTAGGAACCATCCACTGATCATGGCCAGCTTGGGATTTCCTTACCAACAAACCATCTTGGATTCGGAACATTTATGGACATTTCATCAACACTCTGAGGTCCTCTTTCCCAATGTAATCGGTATCCGCCAGGGGAAAGTTCTCAGGGTCCACAATGTGTTGGTAAAACGTACCAATTATTGGATCACCCTTCTGAGCCGTAATCAAATCAGCATCTGGGGTCTCCTTACTCCATTGTGCAGTTGAAAGATCATTGTGAGCATTTGTCTGGGACCTAGTTATAGCAGTGACCTGGATTTCCCCCAACAGGGATTCAATCTCTATTAGATTCCCTTGGATGGCCCCGGTTTTGGCCAGCTGATCAGCTAAGTCATTTCCAGTTTTGTCTGGTCCCTTTACTTTGGAATGACCCTTGATCTTCTTCCAGTAGATGGTCATCCTGTTCGAGGTAACCAGATCATCAATGTTTTGGATTAACTTCCCATGTTTCAAGAGTTTGTTATTAGCACATAACATGCCTCTGGTTTTCCAATTAACCAGGTGCTCCACAAACTCGTTCCGTACATAATCCGAGTCTGTGATTATGACCAATTCGTGGAGTTGATGTTGGACAGCAGTGAGGATGGCTTGATGCACAGCCATCAACTCTGCTACCTGACTACTTCGGGGACCAATTTTGTACCCAGTGGAGGGTTCTGGGGGCTCATTCACCCATGCATTCCCTACGCCGGCCACAAGTTCTTTTTCCCCGTTGTTGTCAACATGGTAAGAGCATCCATCCACATAG
Organism: Ambystoma mexicanum; assembly: GCF_040938575.1. Classification (NCBI taxonomy): domain Eukaryota; kingdom Metazoa; phylum Chordata; class Amphibia; order Caudata; family Ambystomatidae; genus Ambystoma; species Ambystoma mexicanum. Next base: position 726,467,718 of record NC_090937.1, on the reverse strand, counting down.
ACAGTGGGCATTCCCTCACACTTGTCTTCTTCAAAGACTTTGTGTGGGGGATTAAGGTACGCCTCCATGTTGTCCTTGATTTTTAGACTTTCGTCCTCGAGACAGTTGTCTCTGGCACAATCATGCAAGTCAGCCAGACCTTGCGCGAGGGGACTCTTCTTGTTTTGGCCATATCTGACCTCCACAGGAAAGCCTTGCATTGACAGAATCCAGGAAGTAATTCGGGAATTACTCACATTTCCGGCCCAGATTCTGTCACTTTGGAGATATTGCAGAGGCTGGTGTGGAGTCTCTTCTATGATGTGTTCCCCTTGTATAAACGGGCGGTAATTTTTCAATGCCCACATCATTGCCAGGAGTGCCTTCTCACAATCGTTAAATTTTTCCTCCACGAAGGATAAAGTTTTGCTCGCATAGGAGATTACTTTATTGACCTTGTCATGCTTTTGATATAATACTGCAGTCAAGCATGTATTAGAGAACCCTGTCTCCAAGAAAAACTCCTTGTTTCTGACAGGGTAAGCTAGGCAAGGCACTTGTGAGAGGCTTCTTTTGAGCTGTCTTACTGCCTCAGATTGTTATGGACCCCATTCCCACTTGACCCCCCCCTTCAAGAGATAAATCAGGGGTCTGGTGATCTCTGCGTAGCCCTCAATGAACTTTCTGCTGTAATTAGTCAGTCCAAGGAGGCTCCTTAGTTCCCGCAGAGTTGTGGGGTCTTTCAGTTTCTAAAGTGCTTCCAATTTCTTTTCCTGGGGACAGAGACCCTGAGGAGTAATCTCATGCCCCAAGAAATTAACACGGGTTCTACACCACTGTGCTTTCTGAAAGGTAAGTTTTGCTCCGGTGGCCCTCAACTGTGTCAGAACATAACGGATCTCCGCTGTGTGTTCCTCCACAGATGAACCTTTGATGAGGACATCATCTACATAAGCCAGGTTACCCCTCGCACCTAGGTCGGACATGGCCTTATGTAGGAAGATGTTGAATTCATTGCCGGAGTTGAGGTATCCGAAGGGAGTCCGGGTCCATGTGTACTGCTGGCCCCCAAAGGTAAAAGCCAGCTTGTATTGGTCCTCCCTACTGACAGGCACAGTCCAGTATCCATTGGTCAGGTCTATTGCAGTGAATACCTGTGACCCCTGGATCTGGGACAGCCCTTGGTCAATGTAGGGAAGAGGCCATCAGGAAGTATGGACCCATTTGTTGAGCTCCCTAAGGTCGGCGCAGAGTCTCCACTGGCCGTTTGGCTTCAATATTCCCAGCACCGGATTATTGAAGGTGCTGTGTACTGGACGGATTATTCCCCGGGACTCATGGTCCTTAATTATTTCAGTAAGGGACTCCATGGATGCGAGAGGCAAGTGATATTGCTTCACAAACACTGGAGTCATGCCAGGGTCCGTGGGAATTGTTGTTGTGTGGATGTCGGTGCGATCACAGTCATATGAGTCCACCGCGAAGAGATCTTAGAAATCCAAGAAAACTTGTTTCAACTTTTGCTCTTTGTCATAGAGGCATCAGCTAGGTTGACTCTCTCTTCAACCATCTGCCTGAATCCTGGAAAGACTTCTGGTTTTGCTATCTCAACGGCCTCCTCTAGCTGGGTGGAGAAGTCCCTGGTCAGGGTGCTGATTTGGACTGGAGGCTTCAGGTGGGAAAGGCAGCCCTCATGGACCTGGAAAATCACCTCATCCCTTCTGAAGTCACAAGTCACGTCTTCCTTACCATAAGGGCAGGACGTGTACACCAGGAAGTTCCCCCCATGCCGAGTAAAGATCCTGTCTGGTGTTGTATTGTCATCACTGTCACTGTCAAAACAGTTCTTGGGGATTGGTCCTAACAGTTCATTTCCTAAATCAATGGAAAAATGTCGATCATCAACCGCCATTCCAATAATGGTGCCTGTGGCTAGAGTAATACTCTTTAAGTCGCTGTTATCCACCTCTATTAGAATGGTGTCATGTTCTATGTTGACTAATGGTGTTGGGTTTACCCCCAACCCTTGCTGTTGGAGAGAAGCATTTAGATGAATATAAGCATCAGGGTTTTTCAATTTTTGTCCTCTTTTAACTTTCACTTCCAGGGAGAATTGTCGGGTCCTTCCTGGGATGGTGACTTCCTCTTTAACCTGAATTTCAACTGCATAAGGTAGCAATTGAGCTGACCTAAATGCTTTTTCCTGATCATCAAAGCCCATGGGATTATCCGCTAATCGGGACCAAGCTTTGAAGTTTATTAGGTCCAAACTAATGGCAAAGTGATTGAGAATGTCACTGCCTAAGTAAAAGGCGGCAGGGACATCTCGCACGACCCAACAATTATGGACTATGCTCTTGTTGCCAATGGAGATTTTGAGCATACACCTGCTTGGCAGGAGATGTTTGGAATTGGGTGTTTCCAGATCCATTTCCCATTTGTCTATCAGTTTGAATGTGGGAATGGCTGGATCTTCCGGGAGTTGGCGGTACATGGCTTCGCTGATGAAGCTCTTACCGTTGTTCACACACACACGGGCGAGAACAGAGTCCTTCCCATCATTTAACTGAACAGGGATGAACAACTGCTCTCCAATTTGCTGAATATCAGCCAGGCTCTGAGCTGATTTCACATCTTTCGGAACTATTGGAGTGGGAATGTCGGATTGTAGTAAAGAATTTCAGAGTGTTTCCTTCCGGTGTGGAATACCACATTGAACTGGAAGGAAGGTTGATTTTCAGAGATAGAGAGGACCCCCCATCACCGGTCTGTTGTCCTACTGCTATTACTGTCACGTCTGGAATTTGGTTGTTCTGGAAGTGAAATTCTACTTGGTCAGATTTTTGTTCAACCATGTGGCATGTGCCGTTTAAACTAACATGGTTGACACTCTGTTTTAATTTTATTGGCCGGCTAGTCTGGGTCCAGAGGACCTTGTTTACGCAATCTATTAGGGGTGACAACCTTCTCAGGAGGTCATTCCCTAGTAAACAAGGGGTGCCCTCTGGAGTCACTACTATGACCAGGTGTTTCACCTTGTGTCGCCCAATTTTAATGTCCAAATCTGCAGTCCCCTCGACGGGAATTTCCTTCCCGTCAAAGTTCTGAAGTTGTCTAGGAAGAGAGGTGAGAGGAATATGGTAATTCTCCCCCTTCCTGCATTTAGTTCGTCAAAGGCTCTTTTGGACAGAAGGGTAGCTTGGGATCCAGTGTCCACCAGTGCCAAAATTGTATCCTGCCCCTGTACTTGTACGGGGGCATAGTATCGTCCCTCCTTCTCCTCAAGGGGGCACAGATAATGCACATTTTTGGACAGCTAGTGGGCTAATTTTTTAGTTTTGGACATTGCGAGAGAAGAGATCTGGGCAGGATTCTGTGGAGAGTCATGTGAATCTGCAAGAAAAAGTTGGCAACTGGAAATCAGAGCCGTTGTGGGTTCCCCTGGGTCCGGTTCTGGGCTGCCCCCCCCTTTTTGGAGGCAGTCACCAGAATGGGTTTGAACCAGGGGATTTTGATGCTGTTGGTTCTGGGATGAGATGAGGGGCGGCGCTAGCTCAGTCCCCACATCTACCCAGTCTGGATTTGGATCCCTTGGGACCCATTTTTCTTTGGGAGGACTTCCCCCATCTCTGAAGAAGATCCTTTTCCCAGGATCCCTCTCCCTCAAATTGGAAGATCTGTACCTCCTCCACAAAATGGGTCTGTTTGGGTCCTTTGTTTCTCCTACCTCCTCTCTGCTCTTTGGGTGGCAGACTTACAGGGGTAGGAGATTTTGTTTCTGGTTCCTGGGTTTCCAGCGGCTGTTTCCGAGTGGGGAAGGAAGCTTCCTCCAAGGCTTTACACCCCCCCCTCCCCTTGTGCCCCCACCCTGGGAACCGGTGGGTTATCGGGGTGCTGCCCCCGTCATTGTTCTGGAGCACCAGGCCCAGAGTTTGAGGCATTCTGCACCGGCAATCCCATCTGAGGGTTCTGCTGAGCCCTCAGCACGCGACCCAGCTCCTGGGCCAGATTTTGGACCTGGCGCTCTAACTGTTAAACCCGCTCAGGCTGATACTGGGTTCTGTTTTCTCCCCTGGGCTGATCCCGGGAAGGGTAGCTATCCCTTTTCTGGTAGTACCCCGGGTTGGGAAGATTTGGGTACCCCTCCACCCTTGGCCTCCCCTCTCCCGGATTAGGTTGTCCGGGCTCAGGGAATTGGGGAAAGAAGGATGGATGATTTTGGGGCTGGAAGCTGGGTGGATACCTGGGGAAAAAGTTCTGCCCAGGGTTTGTTGAATTTCTGCCCTCCTGTGGGAAGTTAGGAGGGGAGTTCCCTGGGTTAGGTGCTTGGCTGGATCCCCCCCCCTTGGGCCGGAGGAGTCCACACATAACCCAGGATGGGTCAGTTTCCCTTGTAATGGGGACTTACATAATCAGGGGAATGAGGGATCCCATTTGTGGGACTACCTCCTTGACTCCCTGTTTGTGACTGCACCTCATAGATCCGGGTAGCCTGTTCAATGACCCAGTCTAGGGACCTTTTCTCATGAAAATCTCTCACTAGCTGGGTCATTATGTATTTGGGTAAGGCATGGAAAGCATATTTACAAACTCTTTACTGTCCGTGCGCACCCTTTTGGTAGTCTGCGCAAAGGCACGCTTCAATTCCTGCACAAATTCTTGTGGGGCCTGATCCTCCCCACATTGCAAATTGTAGGCTGCCTTGCGAGCCTCTTGGGGATTCCGGTGAACAGAAAAATGTTTCAAGATGGCCGACCTATATGTGAACCATCTTGAATGGTTTTGGTCCTCCAGCCCAGCAAAGAAACTGGATTATTCTGGGGAGAATGTCCATTTTACATACTGCATGCAGCTACTGCTGTCTTTCAAATGGAAAGTCTCCATCATTTGCTCGTAAAGCTCCAAGTGTTCCCAAACAGAATACTTGGTGTTCTTGTGATAAGGGGTGATGACACTCCTTATTGCCTTAATCTGTTTTAAGGGGTCCTTAAGCAAGGCCCTTTTTGCCTTTTTGGCCTTTTTGGTTCGGGTATCCCTGGTCCATTCATCCTCTGACTCAGAAGCACTGCTCCCAGAGGTGGCCGTCTGATCTTCCAGGTTTTCCCGGATTCTGCGAGCCTGGGAATGGCTGGCAGAATGTGGGGACCTGGTCTCCTGTGTCCTGTGACGCTCAGAGGAGTCTTCAGATCCCTCCTTGCTGCCAGGATTTGATGAGTACCCCCTCCACTGACCTAACTGGGCAGAGGTTTTTAGGATGCCCTTATTGGGCCTACTCTCCTGGGGTTCCCCACTAAATTGCACTGTACTTAGGTGCCCATACCCGGATGCCCGCCCATCCATTCCTGGGTGGTACTGGCCTATGAGCCCCATACTTTTGGCTGGATAGTAATCTGCCATCCCTGTGGCCCTGTGCTCATGTGTGCCAGGGAACATGGGGGTGGCAGAGTCCAGGGACCGGGAGAGATGAAGGCCTCTGGTACTAGGGCTCCTGAGGTTATGCTCAGGTGTTTCCCTTTCCCAGCGAACCTCATCTCTATCAGCCCCTGCTCCCTGTTGCCATGCAAGAGCCTGTGCTTTCAGTTCCTCAGTCAAGGCCTTACTAGACTCTATCAGTCTCTCCTGCATGGCTACCTGTTGCTGGAGCCTATCATTGTGCTGACAGAGAGCCTCATTCTCTCTCTGTGCGTCCTGGTTAGTCTTGGAGTACTGGGCCAGTCTTTGCTGCAGGAGGGTTATCTCCTGAGTCCCATCCCTACTGGCCTGCTCCTTTCTTGCCAGAACATCTTCCACCCTCCTGGTGTGCTCCAACAAGTTTTGAAGCTCTTTTTGGAGGTCACCCAGTCCCTGGAGGGCCAGGTGATTTTCTTCCATTTTTCTTTTTAAGTGGCAGACTTCCTGGCCTAAGGTGTCCCTTTCCTGACTAAGAGCCTGCATTTGTGCCGCCAGGTCGTCCCTCTGCCTTTGAAAGACAGCAGCTTTCTGGCGCTCCTCCTCAAATTCTGTCTGGGTATCCAGGTCTTTCAGAATCAGTTTGTTGCTCTCTGCCTTCTCCCTATCTAGGTGGCTTTGCAGGGTGATTACCTGCTCTGCGCATGCCCTATTGAAGTCCAGTTGTTGCTCCAGCTTTTTCTGGGTCTGCAGTAGGGCGTCCAAACCTTCTTGCTACTCCTTCTGCAAGGCCAGAAATCTGGTATCCTGGTTAGACTTTTCCTGTTGCAGGATAACCATATCCTCTTTGATTTTAATGTGATACTGTCTACTCTCATTGTCTGACTCCTGGCTCCTGTGCAGCCTCTGCTCAGAAGAGACCAGGTCAGATTGGGCCTTCTCTAATGCCACCTGTTGCCTATTTGCCAGGTCTTGGCCTTCAGCATATTTGTCCTGTATGGCTCCCATATATAAATATAAATATGCCGCTATCCTGACAATCTTGTCGTGCTCATCTTTGGCTTTAGGGGCCATACATAGTTCACTCAGGGCCACATGTAATGGACCCTGATCTCTCCAGATGTCTGACCCTGTTGCAGTGATCTGGGGTGCGATTGCCTACAACCACACCGTCTGGTCCTGTTCCGTCCATTCGCCTCTCACAAATAGCTTATGTAAGAGGTGCTCTCTGGCTATTTTGATATCTACCAAGGTCGTCATTCTGGAAATTGATTTCCTTCCTGACTTACAGAAGTTAGTATTTTATTTTGCAAAACAGACCATCTCCTTAGAGCGTCCTTCTTTTGAGGGGTGCTTTTACAGTGTAACACAGCGTGGTGATCCAACAGGATTTATGTATCCTGTCAGTCAGCACACTGTATTAAGCTGCACAAGTGGTAGATCTAATCCAGACGTCCCGGCTCGAGCCCCCACTCTGTTAAGTGACTTCAATTCAGCACTCCAACTAAGTCAATGCCTAGTCTGGGATGCCCAAGGGAAGCCCTTATTTATAGATTTTTATGACAAGTTGATAGATCTGGATGATAAACCCTTGTATAACGCCCCTCTCTTTGAATCCCCCTGACCTCACTGAGCCAAGAAGTAGGTTTGTTTTGCAAATTAAAAGACTTATTTGAAAAATTAAACAATATATATATATATACCACACTTTTATGAATAAATTATATTTGATAGCACACTTATGAATGACAGTGATCAACAATGGATAATATTACACTAGCACACTTTTTGTAATCACTTAGGAGTTGGTATAGAAAGGATAAGGTAGCTGAGAATCCTTTATGGTTTCAAGAAAATGCTATGATGGAAAAGAATGCAGCACAGGGATAAACTGATCTGGTTCCAACAAGAGATAATATAATCACTTTTACCCTTGTGGCAATTCACTCCCCCCCTATGCAATATAAAGAGATATAAAGAGATGGAAGGAGAGCACACAATTTTCAGGAATATAATCAAATGCAATACACATTCTAGTTCCCCCCTAGCAAGCTTAGAGCAACTGGTATGCTTTTCAGCAATGGAAGCAAAAGACAGCTATTTTTGACAGGTGGAGAAATTTGAGTCAAATTACAATTCGCGGCACTTTTTTCAGAGTGCGTCGATCGCGATTACGGAAAAACTATAAGTTGTAGAAAGTCGATTGGTTCAAAAGAAACTGACGATTTAGTGGAGGTAGATTCTCAGAAATAAAGTAAGATTCAAATGACAAATGACACTTTCACAGATTTGAAATCACATAATGGACACACGATTTCTATGCAGTTCTAAATAGGTGGAAATGGTTTGAATGAGATTATTTTAAACTAAGAGGTTGGTTTTGCACAGCTCTGGCTGGATACTCACTCCTAATTTTGGAAGGAATGGGCCTCGTCACAGATCTGGTCAACAGGTTTAGCTGCGGTTCTCTCTACTCTGCTGGTCTGGATCTCTGGTTCTGGCAAAAGTTCTTGGCACTGCACAGCGGTCTGGTATGGGTCTGGTCTGCGGTTTGGATACAGCTCTGCTTTCTGGGTCTGGTACTGGCACCGCGGTCTGGTCTGGGTCTCTGGTTCCGGCAAAAGTTCTAGCCAGAAGCGAACAGCACAGCCCGGCTGTTGAATAGTTTGCTTAGGTGGCTGGATTCTGAGGCCTGCTGAGAAGGATTCAGCTTTTGGACTAGGCCTCTCTGCTGCAAGTTCTGAAGTCTGGATTCTAAGTTCTGGTTCTGGAGTCTTCTGGCAAAGCGCTTCGCAAGAAATCAGTTTGAAGTGGAAAGTGAATGTCCCTACCTGGGTCTCAGTGGCTCTTTTTATGTCTTTTGAAAGTGGGTGGGAAGGCTGACTTTCTATGCCCAACCCTCTGAGGATCCTGATAGGTTAAAGGATTTTCTGTGTTCTCACTGGAGAACAGAGTTGTGAGTCAGAGTTTTGCTACATTTTACAATCTATTGAAGAAACGCCACATTGCTTTTACTGAGAACCCACTTTTTCATAATCAAACATGTTTCCAAGGTACACAAGTTGTTAAGAATACATGTACACATCCCAGATTAATTTAATACAGTTCTCTGTTCAAGCCCCATGTTCCTGCGAGCTTGGGTTCAGCAACGACAACATTTTGTGCTTTTTAGTGGGTTTCGCCACATTGGTTTTTCATCAAATCTTCCACGGAGGTACACCCCCTCCCTGAGCATATTACTATAAGTTATCATGTCTCTAGCATAAACACTGTACCCACAATATTCATAAACCCCGGGGTTCGGTCTCAGAACATCAAACAGAGTTGAACTTAGTCTCAATTTGTAGGCACATTTTTCATATTAAGAATCTCCAAATTGTACATTTTTGTAAGCTTCATACAATATTTTATAAGCAATTTAATGAAACATACATTTGCCCTCCTTCAGTACAGCCATTTGCTTCTCCCCGCCCACGGGAACTTGGCTTGACTCAGAGATCAAATGTCTTTCCTTCCCCCAGAGCAACTGTTGACAATTACACCTCAAATCAGCATATCCTATTCAGTAGAAAGAGTCTATTGTGTTGACTGAGGTCAGCAGACCAGGGTGCCACTCTGCATCTGGTTAACACGACAATGTGATCTCCTGTGCTGTTGCTGGTAAGGGCAGGTGTGAATGTTTCCCATGGACAGAGGCCTCTTGAACTGTTAATTAAATCAGACTGCCTTCTAGTATAGGGCCCGGGAAGTCCCAGCTGGCTCAGGTTCCTTATCAGCTCCTGAAATACAGGTCTCCTGTCAGAGTTTAGACCACTAGCGCAGGTTAGTGTCGAGCGCCGGTACTGCATCCCTTTTTGGGAGCTGTCTTGAATTAATACATTTCAAAAAGAAAGGATTTTACTTGATAGCATATGATCCTTGCTAACATTGCATTGATGTGGATTCTGCAGTAGAATAATGTAGAACACCCAACCAGAAGTTGGATTTTTGTTTGGTGGTTTCGTGCCCATGATTTTATCAATTTTTGACCTGAATTCAAACAGATTTTGAACAGCACCATATTCCTTTTCACTGATTTCGCTCATGGCGCTTCTGGCCCATCACGCTCGCACTGGTGGGTGGCAGGTCAGGCGACCATTTTGGTGTGCGCAAAACTGCACGGTTTTCCTGGATTCTGGTGCAAATGTGGGCTTTTCGCCCATCTTGGATTTTCTAAGCCCACAGCACCAAATGTTGTAGCATAATAGTTCAAACGTGGGTCAAGACACCTGACAGTGTGACGAAAGAAGACATTTTGCATGGTGCTTTTCAGTTCACGGGTCTCTTTTGGCACCTTCACAACCTCTTGGCCTGCCAACACAACCGTTCCCTCACAATGGTGCTGGGGAGAAAACAAAAGACAAAGTGGTGGTTAGTTGGGAACGTGTGCATATATGTGCCTAGTGTGACGATTCATCTAATCATGTCACTCCTCCCCAGAGCGGAGTCCCTTTCCATGAGGCTGGGGAGGTGCGGCCGCTACCCAATATTCCCCCTAGGGGTGGTTCAATGCAGGAGGACCTCATGTGGAGTAACTCCCTTTCTGGGGACAAGTACAATCACCTGGGGTGTGGTCTGGTAAGCAGCATTGCACCAACACATACTCTAGCTCCTCTTTCTTCTGCTAACCTCTTTTTAGACAGTAGATGCATGTACTATTATAATACAGAAGACCTCAGTGTGACCGCAAGTACCACAACGAAGAAGAACATGGGAACCATGAAGATCACTAATTATAGAAGTATTGGTACGAAGTGGCCTCGCTGAGGCATGAGGATTGGGACTAAGAGAGAGAAAAGGGACTTACACAATGGGTTGAATAAGGCCTTGCTACATTGTATAAAAACTGACAATGGACTAAGTAATGTGTCAAGCCCAGCCAGGACCTTCAAACTTCTTGGTTGCAATGGAGGCAGATAACAGTTACAGCAGCTTTGATCATGTGAACTCCGGCTGTAAGGGCGAAGTGGTTTCAGGTCCAAGACATGCCTCCAGTGGCAGTGTCGGGGACTGCTCGTCTGGCAGTGCTGGTGGTGGCTGATGGTCCGGCAGTGGTGGTGGTGTGAGCTGATGGTCTTGCAGAGGTGGTGGGAGCAGATGGACCAGCAGTGGTGGTGTGAGCTGGTGGTCCACCAGTGGTGGTGGTAGCTGATGGTCCAGCTGTTGCTGGTCCTGTGGTGCAGGGGATGGCTGCTGGTTTGGCAAATGTTGGTGCTGTGGTGCTGTTGCCGGCATCTGTACTAGTGGTGGTGGTCGCTGCCCCTTTCTGCTTTGTTGGGACAAACTCCCAGGTATGCCAGAGGGCCACTAAGAGTTTGCAGATTCTTGGAAGGCCGAACACCTTCCACAGGACAAACGGATGACTCAGTCAAACGGCAAGTTCAAACTGAGGTTTATTACAGCAAAAACCAACGGGGATCAGTACAGGGACAGAAGAAATCCATGGACGTCTCACCATCTCCTGGCTCGCAGGCCAATACCTAAAATTGTATCAGAGGGATGACACAGCCTGGGCCCCTCTCCAGAAAACCTGGATAATGCACAAGTATGGGCCTACCGGATTGGGCTTCAGGAGCCTAATAACCTATATAATTGCCTATATGTGTTATTCTACTGGCTCTCACATGTCAGGTGGCAGGCCTGGTCATCCCCAAGTAACTATCTATAACAATGTTGCAGTGTGAGGGTCTTACCATTGGTTCTTGCCCATTGCTCCCCACCCCTAGTATACTAAACTATGATTGGATACAGCTGACGCCCCCAGGCCTGTGATCCGCAAATGTTCTCAGCTCTTGGTGTACCTTATGTGTCTGCAGTGTAACTTGTGTGTACCACCTTAATCTATGAAAGTGCTATTTTGCTATTTCCATGTACTATTATAATACAGAAGACCTCAGTGTGACCGCAAGTACCACAATGAAGAAGAACATGGGAACCATGAAGATCACTAATTATAGAAGTATTGGTACGAAGTGGCCTCGCTGAGGCATGAGGATTGGGACCAAGAGAGAGAAAAGGGACTTACACAATGGGTCGAATAAGGCCTTGCTACATTGTATAAAAACTGACAATGGACTAAGTAATTTGTCAAGCCCAGCCAGGACCTTCAAACTTCTTGGTTGCAGTGGAGGCAGATAACAGTTACAGCAGCTTTGATCATGTGAACTCCGGCTGTAAGGGCGAAGTGTTTTCAGGTCCAAGACATGCCTCCAGTGGCAGTGCCGGGGACTGCTCGTCTGGCAGTGCTGGTGGTGGCTGATGGTCCGGCAGTGGTGGTGGTGTAAGCTGATGGTCTTGCAGAGGTGGTGGGAGCTCAGTGCAACACTTGTCTAACATTGAAAACTTCTTTGTTGCGAGCTTCTGTCTGGCGGCATGAGATCGGCTCCCTTTTCCAGCGCTGGTTGCTATCCATTGTCTGAGTCGGCCAGGTCACGTGTTCGGAGACCAGAATTTGCAACCTGTTTGTCCTGGGAGATCCCTCAGTCTGTTAACATATCTGCTGTGAGAGGTGCAAAGGTCGTCTGGCTGTTCTGTTTGCTCATCTGAGCCACCCCCCTTTTCTCCCTTTGCATGTGTCCTGAACACCCATGCACCCGTTTGTCTGTCCCCAACTCCGTGGACTGTGATCAGTACAGTTCCCCCTTTTATCCCCGCTGTCCTTGTTTTCAGGTCCTGTGTCCATGTTGCTACAAAAATCATCTGCAGAACTCAGTCTCCTCGATGTCAAGTCTGTGTTGGGATTCATGCTGAGATCAATGTCTCTCAAGTCACCCCTACTTCCTCCTGCCCAGGCCCTTAGGCCTGCTCCACTTCACTCATTTTTGCTCCTGCTTGAGAGTTTGTGCTGTCTGCTTTTGTCCGTCTGTCCTCCTCAAGTCTATTCCTTTCCCTATCCAGTGCTGCCTGTGTCTTCACCGCCCTTATTGCTTGCTCGTCCTCCTCCCTGCGTGCTCATTCTCTTGCTAATCTGGCCAACTGCAACAACCTCTGCTCCCTCTCTTCTAACTTGCGTTTTTCTTGCTCTGCTGTCTCTCTCCGTCTATCTGCCTTCTCCAGTTCCCTCTCCCTTATCTCCCTCATCTCCCTTTCTGCTCTCTTCCTTTCCTTGAGATCCCTCTTTCTTTCTTCTCCCTTTCCAAGTGTTCATCTTTTCTTCAGTTCTTCGTTCCCTGTCTTTCTGCTCCAGTTTCTCTTCTCTCCTTCTCTATTTGTCCTCGCTCTCTGATCTCACTTCCCTGTCCTTCTCCCTTCTATCCTCCTCGTCCATCAGTTCTGCCCAGTCTGTCATGTTGCTGTCCCTCTTCAGGCAATCACCTCTGTACCCCTTCTTCCTCTCCATTTGTCCTCCCTTGAAGCTTTAAAAGTACATGGGCTTCTATCCGTTCATTCGTTCTTATGCCCTCAAACTCCTCCTTTGCGCGTTGCTGCACTCACTGCTTGCCCTGTTTCACTAGCTGTCTGTCCTGCGGCTTTCGGCTTATCCTCCTTAGTATATGATGGTGGCTTATATGTCGGATTTGAATACTCCTCTGCGGCCCTTAGTTTCCTCATTGGATACATTCCCTGTTCATCGTCTGTATCATCAGATGCTAAACTTGGAGGGGTAAGGGGAGGTGCGGAGGGATGGGCCCCTTGGTCCTTCACCTCATGCTGGTTTAGCATCCACTGATGCCTCGTGGCATCTCCCAATCCCTCCTGAAACATGCACCACGACTCGAATATGGCCATGCGTTTGGTCAATTTCGTCCCCTTGTAGGCACCCTATATGTGTGTCACTAGCGATTGCTGCACGTCTTTGGAAAAACTTCCACAAGGTGGCCATGGTTTGGTTGATTTACCTTCTGTACTTTTGGACCAGTCTATGCTATATTTGCATGTCTTTTCGTTATAAGGTGTAAGTGTCTTACACAGGTGCTGAAGGGGTGTAATCCCCCCACTGTTACCTTGATATATAGCAATACCTTTTACCTGACCTCAAGTCGAGGATTTCGATAATCCACTGTTTGGGGTTAAAAGTCACAATGCAATAATAATACTTTCCATTTTCTATGAGCCTCTTTGGCTCTACAACTTATCAGGCGTGCTCCGCGCATCGCCTCCCCCTTCATAATCGCTGACTCCTCAGGCACACAACCACAATAATGCGCATGCACCTTCCGTGCACCACCACTGGTTCACCGCGTCTGCCAATACCATGTTCTCAATACTAGCTCCTCACCATCTCATATCCTATATGCAAACCTAAGGGTGATGTCACCAAGCTACCAGAACGACATAGGTAAATCAAATATTACACGCACACTGTAATAGCCTGTTACTCCCAAACCCGCACAAAAACTCCACAGCTGTCTTTCTGCACTCCAGGCAGAGTATACCAATATTCTCTTGTGATCGAACTGCACCTGTTGCGTCGCCTAGCATGTGAAATGCCTCACTCCAGGAGACTTAACTAGCCTCTAAGACTGACTGTGCCCTAAACATAGAAAAGGGACTTATACCTCCGCTCCTGTCCCTACTCACTATAACAATACTGATCAATACTGTAACACAACTAGACAATACTTCACCAATACTCGACAATACTAAACGATACTCCACAATACTTCCATACCCTCCCTCACACCCACAGTTGCCGTTGGACTGGGTCAATACTTATGTTCTGTGTTGTGCGAGCGCTGCTCGGCTGCCGGCTCCCCGTCAAGGTGCTCGCCTCTCCATCCTGGTCTGCCTGGACGACTCGCTGACTTCGGACAGGATGATTTCCAAGGGGCTCCTGGCGACCTCTAAACGTGCACGCATTTTCCTATCTTCTCGAAATATGCGAGGGTCATGCATCCTCTCAGGTTTGGTGGCAAAGGAGTTGACCTGGTGCCGGGCGGGCGCAGCCAACCATCCTCTGCGCTACCAACTTGTTAGGACAAACTCCCAAGTATGCTAGAGGGCCACTAGGAATTTGCAGACTCTCGGAGGGGCCAGCACCTTCCACAGGACAAACGGATTACTCAGTCAAATGGCAAGTTCAAACTGCGGTTTACCACAGCAAAAACCAACAGGAATCAGTACAGGGACAGAAGAAATTCGTAGACGGGTTGCAGGAATTATTCGCATTTATTGCAGCTGGTGTTACTGTCATTCAGGGAATGGAATGTCATTCGTATCTGGTGGCCTTGGCAGCAGGTCCTGTCTCACACGTTTGCTCTTGTCCAGTTTGAATTCAACTCAGCTCAGCTCTTGTTGAGAGGCTTGAGGCCTACCATAATTTTCCTACCATTATGCAGATCCTACAGTGTCCTTGCTATTCTATATTTCCCATACGTTAGTCACACTTGGCTCTGTCAGGTCCCATAGGTGCTCCTGCAGTTCCGTAAGGTTATTTGCATATAAGCATCTGCAAGCTTTTGATCAGGGTCTCTTGCTTCTTGCGGCTTCTGCATTGCTGCGTTTAGCTAATGGCAAAATAATAAAACAATGACAGTATGTATATGTATCTGTCCTCTATCTATAGAACTATATGCTTGTGTTCTTTGTGTATTCGAGTGCGTGTTTATGTCCCTAAGTGCGGATGGCATGTATGCTTCATGTCTAACGCGGCTAAAGCATGGTGTCTCTAACAACGTCAGTAACTGGGCTTCTTGGCGCTTTAGTCAATACTGTCAATTGAGGTGTCTTTGGTTGCAGCCTGGGGCTCCACATCCACGCTGGGGTAGACTTGTACCGCACCTGGCCTGTAGGGCTGGCTGAGGGGGTACCTCTCCACATACTTGTCTATCATTGGAGCACTAGGAATTGGTCCGAAATAGTATGGGCATTCACAGTATTTCCTGGCCTTCTTCCGTGTCATATATCTTATAGGAGGGGGAGGAGAGGGCGAACTTCCCCATCCATCTTCAATTTCTGTGCTGGTGGTGACACTGGGCCCTACTCGTCCTCCTCCTGCTTGCTGTCAGTGATGCAGACTCTGCTTACAGGTCTCTTGAAAGTTGAAGGAAGGTCAAACACCCTTTGAAGAGTGTCTTCTCCACATCATCCTCTAGGACGATGATGGTGGCTTCATCAGAGTCTGATTCAGTAGTGGTGTCATCTGGTGGTGCAGTGGTGGTGGCTACCGGTCCAGTGGTGGGGGTGGTGTTGTCTGCTGGCGTGGTGGTGGTGGCGGAAATGGCTGCTGGTTCAGTGGTGGTGGTGGTGGCTCCCTTCTTCCACTTATGTACTGGTGGTGGCTGTTTTGAGTCCTCCTCAGGCCCCTTAACTGGTGATAGAAGTTCAAGGGCTGTGAAGTAGGAGGTTTAAGGAGTGGCAACTTGGTATGCCTCCTCCTGCTCCTCTGCTTCATGTTGCTGTTCGATGATGGTGGTCTCCTCCTCAGATTCTGATCCTATGGCAGTGGTGGGGCAGAATTCAGGCAGTGGTGCTGCGCTGCCAAACATGCTCTTGTTGAAGCCCACATTGGACAGTAGGCGGTCAAGGCTGTCATCTGCTGATGTTGCTCTGCTTCCAGGAAACAGGTATCAAACAGCGCGCTGCGATGGAGCTTAGTACCTGAGATCCCCTTAGTGCTCAGAAGGATGGGAGGTAGGATGGACTCTGTGGCGCCCTCGTTAGTCTCACCTCGACCGGAATGTCATGAGAAAAGCAGACGCCTATCGGAGGTTCTTGCCCTAAGTGCAAAAAAGCAACAGAAGTTACAAGTAGAACTTCGCCTACTCTCTGAACTTCTAGTTAAAAGCAAAAACCTTAGTTGTGATATTAAGAATTGTGCTAGGGTGGTAAGTTATCCCTCACCAATGAACAGCATCAAGCAGCGGAGACTATGACAGAACTTGGTGGGGAAAAACAGGATCTAATATGTGCCCAAACAGCCACAATTCAGCAAGCAACAAAGGGGGAGCATGTGGGATTAAGGACACCAGGAAACCCTACTGGGGGGCAGGGTACCCATAAGATACCCGATAACTGGTTGCCCTACAAGGACCAGCTGCTGCAGGATTTAGCAGCCTGTCTAAATTTTGAGGATTTGCGGTCCTGATTGACCTTTGTCGGTCAGACACTTCAAGTGCCAACATTGTTAACTAGGCAAAAGCCTTTAAAATCCTATCGTAACAGTACTGATAAGTTCTCTCAAACTTCACCTTGCCACCATGGGTTGCATCAGGAATGTCAAACAGATTCAATCGATTCTGTCCAGCTGGTTTTGGCTTTGCAAGAGAAAGCAGCTGCTTTTGTCCCCTGTTCTGTTGTTGAAGGTCCAACAGAGGGTATTTTCCACTGCATTAAGCCTGCCGCCTGACCGGCTTCTACACTGTACAAGGATTCACGCCTCAAGAAATCATCTATGGCAAAAATCACTAACTCCAATCTCAGGAGTTTTGTTCTGGACCCCCGTAATATTATTATCATCAATGTTGAGAAACCGGGTCAGTTCGAATCGAGGGAGGCTCTGAAAAACAAGATTTTAGCCTGGCTCAATTTGAAGGTGGCACCGAATTGCATCAGATTGCAGGACTTTAGGGTATTTCGGGGGATCAAGATTGAGAACTGGTGCAGCTCAGACAACACAGAGTGTGTTGTGGTGGGCTATGGCTCCAGCAGTCTACCTTTGTTCTTGCACAGAATAGTTAATTTGAGTGATCTATCCTGCATTCTAAACTGAACATTGTTATGAACTGATATGTCCTAAGTACTCTGATTTTCCGGTCTCAGTTGATTTTCGATCTGCCTCTCTACAATCCAGTGATTGTATTACTGTGGGAGGCAGTTTTCCAGCAGCTTATCTGTGTATTGGATTAGAATCTTAATCTCACAGTACATGTGCTCTACCATCATGTCTAGAAATGTTGTGTGCTATTAGGAAACTCTTGTAATAATAGATGGGATGATGTGTCATTTTTGTCATTATCTTGATTGTTAAGTATTTGTTGCTGTTTTTCGGTCATTTTTCTTTTATGCTGCGCATGTGCTTCTGTGTTGTTTGTTACCTGTATGTTTTGTTTTGCGCCCTGATGCCTGCAGGCTTTTGGCGCTTTATAAATATACAAATAATAATAATAATAGTAGTGGTGCGAGGTTGAGGCAGGATGCCAGGTGCACCACATACTTAGGGGCTGGTGGCATTCAGGAAGATGATCCAGCACTCTTATGAGTGAGTGGTGGACACAGAGGAAACACTGGACCAGTCTCCCTGCGCCACGTGAGCAGTGCCTCAGATGTTCGTGACACAGAGATAGTGCAATCACTGTGCTGAGACACCGGAATCAAGATGGTAGTCTCCAGACAGGTACTCGAAATCCAGTCGAAGAAACTCAAGCAGAAGCAAGAGGAATGGCAAAAACAAGAAGAGACAACACAAGGTCCTCGCTCCCCCTCCGCTGTCAGTGTTGTACCTTTTTGTGTCCTGCCCTCCCCCTCCTTCCTATTAGCTGGCGGCCCATAGTCCTTCAACCTGATAGCCCCCAGCACCATTTCTGCTCTCCGGTGCTGGGCGGAGGCTGTGTGAGGGTTGGTGCTCGAAGCACAATAAGGAATTGGTTTTTAAAGGTAATTTCTGCCGCCCACTTTGCAGTGCATTGTCCCTGCTCCCACTTCCCTGTCCCTGTTGTGCTGTTGTGTATTCTACCCTCCCCCCTCCATCCCCGGTGTTCCTATCAGCTGGTGAACCGTAGTCCTCCAACCTGGTAGCCCCCAGCACAATTTCTACTCTCCAGTGCTGGGGTGAGCCTGTGTGAGGCTTGGTGCTAGAAGCACCATAAGGAATATCTGAGTGGGCGGATCTCTCCTCTTCTCTCCTTGCCTCTACCTCTCAACTTCTTCTCCTCAGAGACCTCAACATCCACTTAAATGCTTCTAACCCCTCCTCGGGCTCTTTTGCAATCTTTGTGCCTCTCCTCTCTCTTTCTTTTTTACCATCCGGCCCAACACACTCTGCCGGGCACAGCCTGGATGTTCTCATCACTTCAGACATACCCCTCTCTAGCCCTCTCACCACCCCTCTCTCTTGGTCTGACCACTTTCTTCACTCCTCCTACCGATGCTCTCTGCCCCAAGGTGAAGCTGACCCTTGCACTGCCACCCACCTACTTGGTCATCCAGCCCATGTAGCGTGTGTCAGTGTAGGCCTTTTCCGCCACTTTCTCTCCTCCTACTATGCCTGCGGCTGCGTCACACTCTGACACAGCCCTCTATAACCTGTATCTTTCTATCTCTAACACTCTTGATGTCCTTGCCTCTGTCATGAGGATCCGTTTGAAGCCCACCTCCATGTGCAACTCTTGGTATGACTTCGACCTAGCCACCCTTAAACGCAAGTGTAGGGTAGCTGAGAGGAAGAGGAGGGCATCAGGCGCATCCTCTAACAAACTGGCCTGCCGCCTGCTCCAAAGGCAATACAGACTCTCTGTCCTTTACAAGAAGAGAGCCTACATCCAAGGTCACATATCTGAGGCCTCTAACACCACAGCTGAACTCTTCAAAATCTGCAAGGAGCTTGCTAATCCTGCTGCAGTCTCCACCTTTCCTGTTCCCTCCCAGACCCTTTGCACGGCACTGGCTTCTCGGTTCACTACTAAAACTCTGCACATCCTGTCCTCTCTCTCCTCTTCCTCTCCCTCTACCTCTCAGACCCTCTCTGGCCCCCTCTCTCTCTCCTCCTCCTCCTTTGTCCTATTTCCCTGTTTTCACCTCCGACGATGTTCCTAGACAAGTCCAATCTATGAAAGTGTCATCCAAGCAGGTGCTCCCCCGCTCCTCCAGAACTATCAAGGACCACATCAACACCTTCGCTCCAGCCTTGCCCGATTTCTGCAATCTTTTGCCACTGGAACTTTCCCCTCTGCCCTAAAGCACTCCCTTGTGCACACCCTCCTTAAGAAGCCTTTTGCTGATCCTTTCTCTAAGCTCTCTTGAACACCCGTGAAGACCTGCTATCTAATCTCGACTCTAGCCTTCCTTCTGTCCTCATCCTCTTTGACCTTTCCTCTGCTTTCGACATGGTCTACCACGCCATCCTGATCAATCGCCTCTGTGACAACCTGGGCATCACGGATCAGGCCTTAGCCTGGTTGATCTCCTTCTTCTTCGAATGATCCTCACAGGTCCAACTGGGACCTCTCTCCACCACCTCTCTCTCCACATGTGGTGTTGCCCAGGGCTGTAACCTCTCACCCTAGCTCTTCAACCTTTACTTGTCACTTCTCGTCCACCTCATCTCTACATTCTCTCCTAGCTTTCAGTGTTATGCGGATGACACTTAGCTCTCCTTCAGGTTCCCCTCTGCCTCCTCTCCTCTCTTGCTCATTCCTGACTGTCTATCCACGATTCAGGAATGGTGTGCCTCCAACGATCTCTGCCTTAATGCTAGCAAGTGTTACCTAAACCAGGTAAAGTTCCCAATTTTTTGTCTCGGGGGATCAGAACTCAAAGGGAACTGACTCAAAAAGAGAAAACATACAAGGTGAGTCTGATTACCCCTCTTTCCATTGCCCCAGTGCTTAGAGTGAACAATAATTACAAACTAAACAAATACCGTTTGATATTATTGCTATTTAACATCATGAACCCAGCACAAAGAGGCTAGTTACAAAAACCAATTAAATTTTTATTACATATTGTGTATGAATAAAAAGGCACCAATTGCCACAAACACAAAACATTGCACAATTAGACAATTCACCTTTTTTAAAGAAAAAACTTTTTTGATAAAAGAAAAGATTGCGCATAATGCACAAGTAGTGAAGGGGGTGCAAGCAACACAAAATCTATGTATTTGTAAGCACTTTGAATCAAAATCCCACAAATAATTCACATGGGTATTTTAGATAACTGTCAACATGTTTCGGCCATTTTGAATTTCAGACACTAACTCTAGTGTCTTTAGTTCTTTCTTTTTAGGCCATCTTCAGGACACGATTTCTTCCAGAGAGGTCAACAAAGACTCTATACCCCAAATGTTGATCAGCGTGACTATTTCTACAAAATACATATAAAAAACATATACAACATGTGAAACCAGTCCTAATTCATTTCATGGGTTCAAAGAAGTTAAAACAGAAGTCAAAATCATTTATCAAAATATACAAATTCAAACATAAAAAATAAAATTTTCATAAAATACACAAGCATCACTTCGAAGGGCAGTGTACATGTGAGACAATTTAAGAAAAGCTGTTCATTATTCCAGCTAAGTCAATTTACACAAAGCTGATTAATAGCGATGACTGCTTAGTTTTTAAGATTTTTTTATTTTATTTTTATTTTATTTTATTTTTTTTAAGATATTGTAAAATATCTTAAAAACTAAGCAGACATCACTATTAATGACCGCAAACATAAATACAACTTTATTGTGTTGGAAAACGCTGCAGTTTTTCTTTCCAAGTTTCTCAGGCTCCTCCGAGCCGGAGGAGCCTGAGAAACTTAGAAAGAAAAACTGCAGCGTTTTCAAACACAACCGCGTTTCTCAGAGGAGCCTGAGAAACTTAGAAAGAAAAACCGCAGCGTTTTCAAACACAATAACGTTGTATTTATGTTTGCAGTATCTTCAAAAGCTACCACAAACATAAATACGTTTTTAAAGCTGCGGTTTTATTTCTAAGTTTTCCGGGCTCCTCCAGCCAGGAAAACTTAGGAAAAAAAACGCAGCTAGTGCTTATTTAAAAAAAAAAAAAATAGCACTTACCGAGATGCAGCTGCAGCTTTTCTGCCTGTAGTCTCTGGTCCGCGTCCTCCGAGTCCCGGCACCAATGAAGGAAAAGCCACCCAGTGGTAGCTTTTGTTTACTACAGCTGGCTGGCTTTTCCTTCATTAGTGCTGCAAAAGCAAAAGCCAGCACAGGCGGGCATCCATTTCACAAAATGGATGCGCCCATGTGCTTGCTTTTCTAATTTTTAAGCTTGAATTGCTCAAAATTTTACAAAGGAACTTAAAAAAAAAGTGTGAGAATATTTCTTTTATTATTGCCCATCTTTTTGGGCAATAAAAGATTTTGGGCGAACCATTCCTTTAAGCTTCACTACACTGGCTTTTGGTCATATGTTATGGGGAAAGTGACATGTCCTTCATGCTGTCAATACCGATCTCTCACATCGGGGGACACCACTGCTTATTGGAAGGCTTGCAGTCGTCCCGTAGACAACCTTTAGTACTGCAAATTTGGGCTTCACGTGAAAGGTTTCTTTCCCTTTTTATTGAGCCAACGTCATACATGCGTGTGACCCCGCAGATCTACACACAGTCCTATGCGCGTGATTGGGCAACCTCATCTTCCAAGGTAGCCGGCTCCTGTTCGTAGCTGACCCTTTACCTATTAGAGTTTCTTTGTTTAGTCCGGTGTCTATTCTTTGACCGAGTCCTGTGTGTGGCTGAGCATTTCCCTATTGGGGTTTACTTGTTTACTCCGATATTTGTGCCATTTACATACAGCCTGCTATCTAGGCCATGCCTGCAAGGATGTTGTATTGCGCTACTAGTGCTTTACACACTCCAGCACCTGTTGGCTTGCTACAGTCCGAACTGGCTTCTGCCCCTGCCCCTCCTCAGGTACTACTTTGTAGTCGGCTTATGCTTCAAGTGTTTTGCTATTCTCACAAGGCTTAGGGGAGGGGGAATAGGCGCCAGAGCCAAGTGCCGTTGCAGGCGCATCTAGGGCACACAATGTTTTCCCGGAGCATGCCCTGCGTCCGGCGCTATCTTTGCACCTGCCGCTGATCCCCACAGCTGGATGTATTTGGAGCCACGGCCAGCCCTCCCCAACTCACTGTTATGTTCTGCGATACCTCTGGCAGTCCTGTAGTCGTTGAAGTGTTGTCCGCCGTACTTCACACGTCTTGTTGGGCTCTTCCGCTCACGGTACGGCCATTTTACAGACGACATCAGACACGCCTACCTCTGCAGCTCGGCCCGGCAGATCTTGTCTCCGCTGCGGTATTTAGGTAGGAACAGGATGGGTCGCTGGCAGCCGTGTTGTAGTTTCACATCACTGCACTGCCTCCGTGCTGGCATAGGTTACTGCATCGCGTCCACTGCCATTTTGGATTCTCCTCCGTCTGCGGGCCACGTTCTTCCTCAAGCCTGTTTGCATCGATACCTCCAACATACGTTGTTCGCCTACACACACGTGTGTTATCTCTCTTCCCCCATCAGATGGTGCTCACACAAGATCTAACGCGTGCTGGGGCTGGTGTTTCAGGTCAGGATCTTGCTGGGTCAGCAGGATCAGATGGAAACGCATCCTTACGTCATGGCTACTTAGCCACGCACCCCATGTGGACATGTGTGTGGGACAGGCTTTTCTGTGACTGTGGACATGTGACATATATGTGGCCGGGCTCTGCAATAGTAGAAGGAGGAAGGTGAGACTCATGGGCAAGTTGTAAATGTGCAAGACATAGACACTATGGAGATGAGCCAGCAAAACGTAATACACCCTAGGGGACAGGACAAACAGGATTTCACTGGGGGTAAATCCCCATTGGAGGACAGGCAATCCCAAGATAGGGATCTTTGTTATCCTTCCTTAGCCCAAAAATAAAATATCTTTGTTGGTTATATGGGAATTGAATGGTGCACTGGCTCACAACTTTATACACAAGTGGTTGACTTGTTTTCTGATCCCTTTGAGGTACTGCCCATGCCTGAACTGAGAATGTGAAGGGCATACATGCCCCTTTTTGGAGTGGAGCAAAAATATATGATTCACACAGAGGAGTGAAGACTGAGTCACCTACGGAGTGACAGAGGCAGGAAGACTTCCTCTTGGGAGGTGTGTCCAGGAAAGGCAGACCACATGCATGGCGTGGCCTTTGACCCCATGCAGAAGTCCGCGGAATACTGAGATGTAACAGAAAGAGAAGCCGGGAACACCCATAGGGTGTCTGATTGAGGGACCGACCATGGAAAGAGAAACAAGAACCACTGAGTCGCCAGGGGCCCAGGAGAGAGACCCCTGAAACTCCCTGTATTCCCAAGGAGGACCTCAAAGGTGAACCAGGTATGCACTGGCTCCAGTAGATCTGGGAGGGGAAAGCCAACCATGCACCCCGGGTGGGATGCCATAAAACATACTGCAGGGTGGAATGAGAATGAATGTACACCAAGGTGGGGCAAGAGAAGCTGATGCCCAAGGCAGGCTAATAGAAATCATACCCCAAAATGGGGTTCCAGAAAACAACAGTGCAGGGTGAGAAAGACGATACCCCAGGGCGGGGAAAGAGAAACCAAATACCATGGCGGGGTACGAGATACCAAATAATAAGACAGAACCTTAGAAACCAATGTCCAAGTTGGGCTGACAATCCTGACAATGCAGAAAAGGATCACGATCACTGTAGAGATCTGAGAAAGACTCCAGCATGTGGAAACCAATGTAAATAACTGGTATGGACCAGTAAATCAGAAAACAACCCAGTCTGGTTCATCAAACAGAGACTAAGATAAACTATCCCATAAAGTGTGATAACGAAGAGACTAATCAGAAACTGTGATACTACTATACAACCCAAAGAGGGAGAGAAGAAACAAAGAGACTTGTTGTGGTGACTGGAACTTTGAAAGAAGTCAGAAGAACATTCGACCTCTGACTAG
Organism: Ambystoma mexicanum; assembly: GCF_040938575.1. NCBI lineage: Eukaryota > Metazoa > Chordata > Amphibia > Caudata > Ambystomatidae > Ambystoma > Ambystoma mexicanum. Next base: position 726,443,739 of record NC_090937.1, on the reverse strand, counting down.
GATAGTCATAACAGGGTCAGAAGTCAGTCACCATTCCTGGGTTAGGAAAAGGATCTGCTTTTGGTTTGTTAATATTTTCCTCTGTTCAAAGTGGTAGCGACAGAATTCTCATTACAGTGGATTTCTGGACGTTTTTCTTAGTTTCTTGGTAGTACATCTAGATGAGCATGCTTTCGACTTATTTTGGGGAAGTACCCACATATCAGGGAAAGTGTAAGGTTTGCAAATACTTAAATAATAAAGAACCATTAAGAAAATGACAGAGACTCCATCCCCTGATTCTGACTTAATACAGTAAGTCAACTCAAAGTTTTAATAGCCTCCCAACACCCTACTATATAACTTCTACATAGGTGGTAGCTACACCCGGCAAGGCTAGCTAAAATGTATCTGGGGATTGATCCTCTTTACTGCACACCTACACAATCTCATCCATGTTGTGTCGTCTAGTTTATAGCCCACGTCTGCCTCTTGTTGAGGTTTTATAGGAGGGTCGACCGAGGGCACCACCAATAATATTGTCTGAAATAGGCACACGATCTGGCCTTTGCTGTTGTTTTTTACCAATGAGAATAGACTCAAATGAGGTGAGACTTCTAGCCAGGTATTGTACCCACCTTTTATTCTTAAGTGCTTCATAAAACTGGAGGTATGAAAATGTCAAAAGGGGGCCCACATTCAAAAGATCCTGCAGCTGTTGTTTTTTTATGAATTCCCCATTGTCCCAAAGCTGGCCCGCCTTTTCCAAGGCCCTCTGATACCATCACTGAAATTTAACTGTGTCAGGGATAAAATCGCTAATTGGAAGAGCACAAATGACGCTCCGTGGAGAAGGCCAAGTGGTGAGCCACCTTGTGCCATTTTTATCTCTCCAGATATCACAAAGGAGGCTTAACACGGGATGTGTCAGAATCCTCCTTGATATTTTGGCTCGTGGTACCCATAGACAGTCATTTAATGGCACAGAGATTAGTACTGCAGTTTATCAAGCCACCCATTGCTTAGTAGTATGAGGATCAACCATAACTTTAAGTTGAGTGGCCTATAAATATGTCTGCAAATCTGGAAAACACACTGACCCTTTATCTTTAGTTAGTACCAGGGTCTTACATTCAATTCTAGGTTTAACCACGGCCCAAATGAAGCCTAGTAAGATATTCTGCAGCAACCTGAAGAAGTTCTCTGGGTCCGGGAGCATCTGGAACAAGTAGAAATGCCTGGGCAACATGTTAATTCTAATGACATTAAGTCGGGCTAAACACAAGAGAACTAGTTTGCGCCATCTTTCCAGATCTTTTCTCACCACGGTTTCCAGCGGGTGGTCATTTGCTTGGAATACATTTTGAAGTGGGTTCATTATTAATACACCCATATATATAAAGTTGTCCTCTACATAGGTAAAGGTGTATCTCAAGATTGTTTAATTTACCCAGGCTGTTATCTCCCCCATAGGCAACAGCAGTGATTTTGCATAATTTACTTTGAATCTCAAGTATACTCCATATTCGTTTAGCACTTCCATTAGCTGGGGAGTTATTTGGATGGGGTCCTGTGTATATAGCAGAAAAACATCTGGGAAAAGGTGTCAGCTTGTATTGTCCATCTCTAAGCTAAAATCCTTTTATCCCCATATTTGTTCTGATTTGCTCTGCTAAGGGTTCCACTGCTAGTGCAGAGGAGCAGGGAGAGGGGATATACCTAGCAGGTTTATCTCCCTAGGAAGATGGGGTTCGACTAAACTTCCTTTACCAGAACTCTTGCCAAGGGGGAGGAGTATATTATCTTCAGCCACGTGAGCCATACGTAACCAAATCCAAATGTAGCCAGTGTTCTATGGAGGAAGAACCAGTCTGCCCGGTCAAAAGACTTTTCAGCATCAATACCTAATAGAAACGCTTCACAGATATTTTCCTTCTTAGGTTGTCTGCAGCTTGACCAAAGCCAATCTGGTTGGGTGTACCAATTTGGGGAGGTAGAGATCCATTCGTGAGGCCAGTAACCTAGTATAAATCGTGGTGTCCAGGTTTAGGAGGGAGATCAGTCTATATGATGAACATGTGGTCAGATCTTTGCCCTCCTTTGGTATTACTACAATGAGAGTTTCAAAAAAGGATGGGGAAAGCAATTGTATTATGTGAATACGTTATGAAGCTTGGTAAGAATGGGGATAGGGCTGTTAGGTATGTTTTGTAGAAAAGGGGTGTGAAACTGGCCTCTCCTGAGGCTTTTCCAGGTTTCAAGTTTTGTATGGCCTTAACTACTACCAGTTGTGTAATTGTCTTATCCAGCTCTACAGTTTTTTACTGGAGATAATTTGGGGAGGTCTATGCCTTGTAGATAGTTTATAAGAGTGCATTCTTCAGGTTTCGCTTCTTCGTGGTACAATTTCTGGAAGTATTCTGCGAAACATTGTACAATATCTTCTGGGTGATCTAATTCCTGTCCAAACACCTCCCTAATGTTTCTGTTCCTTCCTTTGAGTGCTCTATCACTTTTTTCATAGTATGTGTCTGGTTCACCCTTCTAAGCATTTGACATGCTTTATGTATTCCCAATTCTTCAATTCCTGTCTTTCCACTTGGATTTCACTATTCAGGGTTTACTTTTCTTCAACGAATTACAGAAGCCTAGTTTCAAAGCCGTTATCTACCCTACCAGCTTTGTTTCCAGACAGTTGTGCAACCTCTTCTTTCCCGTACCTTCGGCTATGAAATAACCTCTAAGTGTAGCTTTGGCTGCCTCCCAGACAGTTTGCATGCCTAATTCTCCCGTGTCATTGAGCTAAATGAAACTGTTGCATTTCTTTTTTTTTTTTTTCAAATGACATTTTATTGTTTTTGCTTCATATTCTGGCAAAACGACATGGACAATGTTAAATAAAGAGCCATGACAGATGTTGCATACTGTTACAATACATTGTGAGGCAAAATGAAAAGTGCAGAACAGTAATAATACAAAAGAAGGACATTTTGCAGGATATGCTCTCAGTGGCTGTACAGCTCATCACTGCCAGGACCAAAATGGCAAAATGTCATTACCTTTTACCTCATCCCACCCCACCACCCACTCCTCACATCAAGGTTCGCTACAGATTAATATGGACTCTAGTCCAAGCGCTGTTTGTTTTGTTGGTCTGTTTTGCCTATCTTCAGGCTAAGCTGCACAGTTCTGGGAGACAGTTTGCTGTAAGTATTTCTTGTTCGGTAATGGTTTCAAACATTTGTTAAACTATTCAATCTTCTGTTAGGTGTTGGGTCACCTTATCTGTCATCTATTGTGTGCTGCATTATATTCAAGGAAGAGTATCCAGGTCATGTCAATGTGTGAGTGTGATTCCAACAACGCGGCCGTGATGCTTTCTATCTGGTATATCTTGTGTACCTTGGTTGACAACTCTCTTTTCAAAGGGAGTGTGCTACATTTCCATCGGATTGTCAGGCAAACTCTTGCTGCTAGGAGCAAGTTCCTGGTAATGTGCGACAGCACTGTGCATTCCTCTCTCGCTTCCGTTTCCACCCTGAACAATAATAGCAGTGGAGATAAGTTTCTGTGTATCCCATTAATGGCCTGTATCCACCCCAGGACTTCTTTCCAATATGTCTGGACCTTCTGACAGCTCCACTACTGGTGCCAATAATCACAAACCTCTGGGCACCCTCTCCAGCAATGCGGCAAAGCCCCTAGGTACATTTTAGCTAATCTTTGTGGAGTTAGGTGCCACTGCAATAGTAGCCTCCCATTATGCATCTTGTACTGCATTGAAATTGAGGTTGACCAGACTGCTCTATCTATCGCTGTCCAGGCTTCCTCATTATCCTTTTACATGTGAGTTTGGTTTTGGAAGGTGACCTCTGTTGATAAGAGAGGAATACAAGCATGCTATCAGCCCTTTAGAGGTTTGACTCTCGTTCAAGATACTTTCTAATGAGGGTAGTGGTCTGCTGAGGATGTCGGCCCAGCGCGGGTCTAACAGTATGCTTCTAAGCTGTAGATAGCACAGTGGAGAGATAGTAATACCCTTTAGAGCCATTTCTAGTTCCTGCTTTGTTATGAAGGAGCCCTTCTTCCACATCTGTCCTGCCCTTACAAAGCCTCCCTCGTACGGTTTCTGAAAGCTGCTTGGGTCTACTAACAAGTCTCTAATAGGGGGTGCCCATATACAACTGAGTGGTGCATCTTTGGTGATGGATGCCAGGTGGACCACAGAGCCTCAAGCACACAGTGCTTGCGAATCCTACATGGCCTGGAACCGATGGGGACCCAAAGCCATCCGCTCAGGGTCACTGGGCTAAATAATTCTTTTTCGTGTACCACCCATTGCTTTTCTGCGTAAACCATCAAGTGGTCTACCAGCACCCATAGTTGGGATGCTCTATAATATTAGAAAATGTCTGGGGAATTCATGCCTCCCTTATCCTTGGGTGTCACAAGGGTTGTGTATGATATTCTGGGCTTCTGGTCACCCACAAAAACTTGAGCAGGGAATTCTTGACCTCTTTATGGAACGATTCTGGGATCACTACAGGGAGTGATTGGTAGAGGAACAGTAGTCCTGGGAGTATATTCATTTGAATCGGCGTAAAGTGTGCTGTCAAGGACAGCGTCATTTTGGACCACTTCTGTAGGTCTGCGTTGATTGTGTCCCATAGGGATGTGAAATTCGCACTGAACATGTCTTTAGTGATCACTATCCCTAAGCATTTTATTTTCTCTGTTTGCAGTTGGAATCCCCCTTCTGTGATTAAGTGGCTTGCGAGGGCGAAGGGCTGCTTTAGAGTGAGGGCTACAATTTTATTTAGGTTGATGTAGAATCCTGATAGTGCCCCGTATTCTGCGAAGGACGTTAAGAGGGCCGAGACGGATTTCATTGGGTGGGTAAGGTATGCTAAAATACTGCCAGCAAATAGTGCAAGCTTATATTTCAGCCCTGAATTGACCAGCTTGTGCATCTGAATGTTCGCCCGGATAGATTGCACGAGTGGTTCTAAGACCAGAGCGAATAGGAGGGTGACAGGGGGCAGCCTTGACGTGAGCCACGTGTCAAGAGGAAGGGTTTTGAGGTGATACCGTTTACTACCCACTTGGTTGTAGCTTTTCAATAGAGTGCCTGTGTGCCCCTTATCCATTGCTGTCCCAGCCCCAGCCAGACTATCATTGCTTGCAGAAAAAGCCACTCCACCCTGTCTAATGCCTTTCCATGTCAAGTGACAGTAGGGTGGGGTAGTCTTCCTGGTCGTTAATGGAGGTGATCAGGTCTAGGGGTTTGCGCACATTATCAGCACCCTGTCTGCCCCTTACGTAGTGTGTACTAGTAGGGGAGAACTTGGGTGAGACGTCCTACAAGGACGCTGGCGTAAATCTTGGCATCTACGTTTATTAGTGATTACGGACGATATGATGCACAGTCCCTGCTGTATCTGCCTTCTTTTGGGATAACTATGATTCTGGAATCCGTGAATGAGGCTGGGGCCTGTCCGGACTTCAGCATCTCGTTAAAGATTTTCACTTAGCCTGGGGCTAGGGAGTTGCTATAGGCATTATAAATAGCCAGGGTAAACCCATCTTGCCCTTGTGCTGAGCCAGCATTGAGTTTGGATATGGCGCTTTGTATTTCCTCAAATGTTATGGGGGTGTTTAATGTTATTAGGGGCTCATCTGATGTTTGGGTTTGAGGGGTGAACTTCAGGTATTGGGCTATTCCGTCTTTGGTGCTTCTACCTTCTGTGGTGTATAGAGTGTCATAGATTTGGACGAAGCATTTCGTTATCTCCCCGGGTCAGTTACCTCTTTCCTCTTTCCGTCTTTTAGTTTGTGGACCGCTCTGTCCGCCCTCTGGGCTCATAGGCACGTGGCTAGCATGGTGTAAGTCTTGTCATCTTTTTCATAAAATCTTTGTTTTAGATACCTGAGTTGAATCAGCACTTTATTATGCCATATATCACTCAGCTCCTTCCACAGCGCTCCATATTTTTCTAGGGTTTCCTCTTTGAGGGTTGTCTGGGATTGGAGGAGCATTTCCTTTTCTCTGATTTCCCTTTTTATTGAATTCTCTCTCAGCAGCCTGGTTCTATTTCTGAACACTCTCTCTGAGATTAGGACACCCCGGAATGTAGCGTGGCCGCTTCCCATATTGTGTTCAGTGCAAGTTCCCCTGTGTCATTGTTGGTGAAGTAGCCTATTATTTCCTTAACCAATCATCCCTTGAACCTGGATCTTTATAGAGCGTGTTGTTCCAGATCTATCTGCAATCTGTCTGTGGGGGTCCTAAATCAAGATCTAATGAGCAAATTTTGTGGTCCGACCACCCTATTATCTAAATGGTAGCTGATTGTATGGTGTATGCATTTGCCGCTTCTAAGAGTATGTAATCTATGCGTGTATATGCGAGGTGTGGGGGGGATAGAAGGAGAATGCTTTTTTCTGCGGGTGCACCTCTCTCCATGCGTCTACTAGGTAGTTGGCTTTCAGGAGATCAGGAAATCGTTTGCTGGCTTGACTAAGGAGCCGGGGGTCGCTCCCTTTCTCATGGAATCCCAATCCATGGCAAGGTCTGATATTACATTGAAGTTTCCCCCACATATCAGTGAACCCATTTTCCAGCTGTTTTAAAAGGTAAAGAGGTCTTTGCTAAAGGCCACCTGTTTCAGATTCGTTGCGTAGGCTGGGCAAAGAGTAATCTTTTGTGTCCTTACCTTTGAGTTGACCACTATGTATCCCCCTTCCTTGTCCCTGTGAACCTGTGTGAATTGGAGATCTAAAGATTTCCTGTAAATGATGCCTACCCCTCCTTTCTTGTGTTCTCCTGATGCCAATAGCACCCCTCCCAGATCCTTTCCCCCTACCTTGAATTCCGTCCCCTTTGCAAAATTGGTTTCCTGGACGAACAGCACATCCAGTTTGGAGAGTTTAAATTCTCTCACCAACATGGAGAGCTTTTGCAGGGAATTCAGACCTTTAACGTTAAGTGACCCAAATCGTATCCCGTTAGTCTGCACCAGTATGTCCCATGTCAGATGTCTCCCCATTGCCTTGAACCACTGATCTGTTCGGTCAGTGTTTTCACATGATGACAAACAGTTTCTGTGCAAAGAACGCTTGTTTGTTGCATCTCTTTTTTTAAGGGAAACAAGGTTTAAGTTGCATACCTGTAACTATTGATCTCCAGCATGGGAGCATGGGTCTGGCATGGATTCACATGCTCATGAATATTCCTCCGTCGTCAGTCTGGGAATCTTCTGTAAAGGAAAAAACAGTTTCACTTTTGCTGGAAAACTGTATTTCTCCTCTAAACCAAGCACTGTCCTCTGGGTCATACAGCCCCCATCCAATGACAGTCCTCTTCAGATTTGGTAAGCAGATAAAGTGGCTGTATGAACCAAGAAGAGCCACAGGGAGGAAAGAGGGAGGGTTTGCATGTGAATCCATGCCGGCCCCATGCTGGAGAACAATAGTTACAGGTAAGTAACTTCAAACTTCTCCAGCATGGGGTCTGCCATGGATTCACATGATCATGAATAACGATTACATAGCAGTACATATAGACAACCACGGGAGGTGGCAAGGATCAACCGAAGCAATCAACATTTACCCCTGGAACAGACTCACCTCAAATGAACAGGTTGCGTAGCACTGCTTGGCTGATTCGGAATTCCTCCCTGGAATCCCTGTCGACACGGTAGAACCTCATGAAGGTGTGTGTAGACCTCCACGTAGCAGTCCTGCAGATGTCGAGCAAGGGCACACCAAAGAAAAACGCTGTTGTTACTGCAATGGCTCTGGTGGAGTGGGCTTTCAGCCGGCCCGGCTGCGGCCTGCTAGCCAGTCGATGACAGTGCATGATGCAGCCAGAGAGCCACCTGGATATGGAAGCCTTCCAAAATTGACGAACAGTTGCAAAGTCTACCAAAAGCTGTTTGTGCGTTTTTTCGTAAAATTTTAAGGCACAAGCAACATCCAGCGAATGCAAATTCCTCTCCACTGGTGACGATGGATTCGGGAAGAAGACAGGCAACACCAAAGGCTTGCTGAGGTGGAACTCTGACAGCACCTTCGGCATAAATGTGGGGTGTATACGCAGTACCACCTTTGGAGTGTGGAAGGACAAGTATGGCTGCTTGCATGACAGGGACTTGATCTCCCTGACCCGCCTGGCCAAGGTGATCGTCATGAGGAAAGCTGTCTTCCATGATAGAAACTTGAGCAGGGCCTGATGCATCGGCTTAAAGGGAGCCTGCATGAGCTTAGTCAAAACCACATTGAGCTCCCAAGCAGGGGCAGGAGACTTCACCGGTGGAAAATTCCTGAAGAGTCCTTTCAGGAGCTCCTTGACGTGTCAGTGTGACTACAGAGAAGGCCTACTTTGCACCCTGGTGTAACAGGATATGGTGGCCAGGTGCACTTTGATAGAGGCACGAGCCGGTCCAGGCTTGGCCAAGGAAAGCCGTTATGGCAAGAGCTGCAGAGCTGTGATGCACAGAGGGATAATCGTCTGAGCCCGGCACCACACAGAGAAACGCTTCCACTTATGGCCGTAGTACGTCAACATTGAAGAGGCACTGGCCTTGGCCAGGATGTCCTTACACTCTGCAGGTAAAGCATAATGTCCAAACTCTAGGGCTGCAGGAGCAAGGCCCTGAGGTTCAGCGATGCTGGGTTGTGATGCAGAATTGCTCCTCCCTCTCTGGACAGAAGGTCTGGAAGTAGTTGCAGCATGACTGATGTAGCAGGTCTGGATAGCATATTTGTCACGGCCACGCCGGAGCAACGAGTATCATCCTGCAGTGACACTGTCTGAGTATGTTGATCACTCGTAGCAGGAGTGGGAATGGAGGAAAAGCGTAGAGGAAAAGCCCCTCCCACGGGAGCGAGAATGCATCCCCCATGCTCCTCGGTTGTGGGAACCTGCTGGCGAACCTCTGGCACTTGGAATTAATCGCTGTCGAAAAGGTCGATCTGGGGATGACCCCATTTATGGAATAGAAGATCCAACTCGTGGCACAAATGTAAATCCCTGCTGAGCGAGTCTGTGATGGTGTTCTTGGTGCCCGCCAGGTGAAAAGGGACAAGAACATGTCCTGATGAATGGCCTATTGCCAAAGATCCTGGGCCTCACTGGTGAGAGGCGGAGAGCGCGTCCCGCCCTGCTTCCAGATGTAGAACATGGTGGTGGTGTTGTCCGTGAAGATCCTTACCACCTTGCCCCTCATCGACGGCAGGAAAGACTTGAGGGCCTAGAAGACGGCTGAAGCTCCAGGACGTTGATTTGAAGGATCTTTTCTTCTGGCAGCCAGAAGACTCCGGCGTGCAACTGTCCAGTATGAGCTCCCCAACCCTCCAGAGAACCATCCATGGTGACTGTCTTCTGGTAAGGAGGGACTTGGAATGGCCCCCCTTGCATGAGATGAGAGCGCACGCCCCACCACTGTATTGTGAGTTGGATCTCCTCATTGAGGGGATCCTGACCGTCCACGATCCCGATACTTGCAGTCATCTCGCATCCAGAAACTCCTGGAGAGACCTCATCTGTAGTCTGCAAAGTAGGACGAGGTTCATGCAGGAGGACATCATGCCCAGCAGTGACTTGACAGCTTGCAGAGTAGCTGACTGCGCTGACGACAGGTGCTGCACCTTCTCTAGGATGGATACTACCCTCTCTTCCGAGGGAGTCGGCAGGCAAGCCACTGTGTTGAGTTGTGCCCCCAGAAACAGAGCGTTCGTAGAAGGCTCCAAGTAGAACTTTAGATAATTTATGGAGAATCGCAGAACGGTCAGTAGACTCACGGTCCTCACCGTGTGCTGGCATGGGAGCGGGATCGAACTAGCCAATCATCCAGGTAAGGGTAGGTGGGGATGCCCTCGAGACGAAGATGCACCACCACCGGATCCAAGCACTTTGTGAAGACCCACTGAGCCGATTTCAGGCTGAAGGGAAGTGCCTTGAACTGATAGTGATGACCCTGGACCACGAACCGCATGGTCTTGCGGCGCTTCCGATGAATGGGTATGTGGAAGTAGGCGTCCTCCAGGACCAGAGATGCCAGGAAGTCGTCTTCCTCCTGTTGGTTGAGCACGTACTGCAATGTGACAATCCTGAACTTCTGATATTTCATGTACTTATTGAGGCGTTGCAGGTCCAGGATTGGCCTCCACCCTCCTGTCTTCTTTCGGACCAGAAAGTATCTATAGTACACCCCAGAGTCCCGGAGGTGCTGGGGAACGGGTTCTATCACCCCCTTTTTTAACATGGCTTGGACCTCCTTTAGCAGCTGCGTCACATGCTGTTCTTTTCGAGCTACAGGGGGAATACAAGGACACCTGCGTTGGAATTCCAAGGTGTGCACCTGTCCGAGAACGTCCAGCACCCATCTGTCATTGGTGATGGTCTTCCACATGCTGACGAACCTCGCCAGCCGGCCTTCCACCGGGGTGCAGGAGTGCTGGGGCCCTGCCCTGCGGCCAGCGCTGTCCTCTGCTGCCGTAGGCCTGCGAGCTGCCTTTGTACGCCTCATGCGTCGTGGAGCAGGAAGGCTGCCAATAAGCGGTGGTGTAGCCCTTGGACTACCTGCTAGGTTTTCCCTTTGAGGAATGAAAGGACGGTGACTGACGTTGCTGCAGGGTGCCCAGCGAACGAGCTGTCTCTGTGGCAGTCTTGATGATTTGGAGAGTCTCGTCGACCGTCTTGCCAAACAGGTTTTCTCCGTTGAATGACATGTCTAACACTTTTGGCTGATCGTCCGGCCTGAAGTTGGTGGCTTTCAGCCATCTCTGCCGACGAAGAAACACTCTGTTGCCCATCTGACAGAATCCGGTGTCTGCGATGTCCACCAGCACTGTGATGGTGTAGTCAGAGGCCACCTCTTTCTCCTGGAAAAGTTCAAGAGTGTCTGCCTTCTTGTCATGAGGTAGGACATCAAGAATATGGCCCAGCTTATACCAGAGCTCCTGGTCATAATGTGACAAAATGGCCAATGCATTAGTGGCGGCTTTAATGGTACTTGCAGCGGTATAGATAATTATCTTCTCCGTAGCGTCCAGCTTCTTTCCCTCCTGGTCCGGGGATACCATGGACGAGGACGACGGATTTGCAGAGCATTTCCTAGCCACGGCTGAGACCACAGAGTCAGGTGAAAGCTGGGACCTCAGGCACTTGGGGGCTCTGTATTTCTTCTCGAGCCTGTCCTGCTTGGGCGGGGCGGTGCTCGGATTCTTCAACAGTGCTAGGCCTTCATCCTAGATATCGTCCAACAAAGGAATGGACATGATGGTTCTCCGCCTGGACTTCTGACACTGATAAAGGAAACCTTCCTTTTTCGTCTCCTCTGGCACCAGCTGCAAAGGTTTAGAGGCCCTGTACATCATCGAATGGAAGAAGCCGACCTCATCCAGTGGAGAAGCCCTGTGCGGGTCATTTGTGCCTACTGGCTCTGCGTCCACCGGCACAAATTCATCAGCTTTGCCGTTGTCCATCGCCATAGATGCCGTATCCGTGCCCACATCCATGTGCGTGGCAGGGTCCCCTCTTGGGGTCAACTCCGAGGTGGGGGTGTCAGTAGTGTCGGTTGGCGCCTTGGAACCTCAGGGTCCTTTGACTTATGTTTGTGCCTAGAAGGACTTCTGGAAAGCGGCCTTGGAAGACTTCCAGCAGGAGCAGGACCCGGTGTGGGTGGCAGCCTTTGCTGAATTTCTGATACCGCCATGTGCAGCGTGGTCAGAATGTTCAACAAAACCTCTCTGGGTTGAGGTATAGAAGGAATGAGAGGGGGACACTCTGGGCTGGTAGGTCTCTTCTGGAAAGGTAGGCGATATGGTACACACTGCGGCGACCCACCTTCCAACGAGGGTCCCTGCCCCTCCATGGTCTGAATAGTATCCCTCAGGCAGGTTGTAATCCTCATCGGAGCTATTATACACATGCCCCGGCACATTTGGTTCAGCTGCTTGTTCTCTACCCTTTCTAGGGCTCATCGGAGGCCTTCTCCCTCCCCTCTCCTGAGACTTCTGGGAGGAAGAGCTGCTGTTCCCTTTCTAGGGGTCTTTGCTGAAGCCATGGCAGTTATCTCACACCGTGCTGATAAAGAAACCTGCGGAGTAGCCTTTGCTGTCACTTTTGGCACCACCTTCATGGTCTGCCCTCCTTTCGAAGAAGTAGAGGTCGTCGACGAGGCCATCAACGAAGTCATCGACGGGGTGGCAACATCAGTCGTATTCAATGTGGCTGTTGATGACCCAGCTGAGGACGGTGTTGTCTTGGCTGGTTGAGACTTCGATGGAGGTAGAGAAGGGCCATCCTTTTTCACCTTGTCCGGTGTCAAGCAGCGTTTCGACAGGGTCAAGGACTTTCTCTTTTAGTGTGTGACCCTCACCAGCAGGCTTGCCATGGATGTGGTCGGTGATGGCGACCTTGTCCTTCCCGAGCCAGGACCCACAGCACCGGCGAACCTAGTGGGATCTGTGTTGTGCAGCCTTGCCTTCTTTTGGATCACACGGGCGGGATGTCGTCAAAGCACCTCAACCTCTTATCTGAGGGAGTTTGATCGTTGGACCGGCCGGTCCTGTGTGAAGCGTGCTCATACCCAGAGGCCGAGTCAGAGGTCTTACCCGATTTTAACCACACCGCTAGCCTGCTGTAGCAGTCCTTCTTGGTCTTCTTTGAAAAACCACGGCAGACCTCTCATCCCTCCTCATCATGGTCCGTATGCAGGCAGTAAATACATTTGTGGTGTCGATCCTGCACAAAAACATTCCTTAGTCCACATTTCATGTAATGTTTGAAGAGACATCTCCTCTCTTCGGTCATGGTGAAAAGGCATGAAGTAGGCCCAAGCCTGGGCCTTTTCTGATCCAATGAAAGATCCTCGATGAAGTATGATCTTTAACGACAACAGATCCCTGCTGCCTCCGGTCAAACGATAACTTCATAAATTGGTCAAAATTTTCATATTTTCCAAAAAACTCAAAATATTAGGAAAAAAGCTTGGGGGCACTCAGAGGACTCCCAACAGTGAAGTGTGTGGTAAAAATCTGAAGATGGCCACCAGGGGTGGGGCTTAGGGAGAGGACTGTAATTGGATGGGGGCAGTATGACCCAGAGGACAGCGATTGGTTTAGAGGAGAAATAGAGCGTTCAAGCAAAAGAGAAACTGTTTATTTTTACTGAGGATTCCCAGCCTGACGATGTGGAATATCCATGAGCATGTGAATCGTTGCCAGACCTCATGGTGGAGAAATGGTCTTTCAACAGCATATCGTTACATTACCATATTGTTCCCGTGGGCTTTCCCAGTTCCCAATTTACATCAATTTGCACCATGTAGTGGTCTGACCAGCCTATCGTTTGAGTATATGCCTTGCTCAAGCCAGTAAACTAGTTCTCTCGTGGATAGCCCGATTAATATGGTTAAAATGAACATACTGCCCAGGCATTTGTACTTGTTCCAGATGCTACCAATTCAGGTCCCAAGATGACTTCTTCAGGTCCCTGCAGAAAATGTTGTTCAAGAGGTACTCCTTCCCCTTTTCTATCAGTAAGTAATCAGTCCCAGTGCATGCCCTGTGAGGGATGGAGAGTAAAGCATAGCCCCAAGGTCTGGATGTTGCTCCCTCTATGAATAACACCAGTTATAGGTTTGAAGACCCTCATTGAATGTCTGTTCCTCTACCCCATATGCTTCTCTTGGTCTCTAGAGCTTCCGATATCCAATCCAACCGTTGGTTTCTTATGATGATATTACAATCGTCTCCTAATGTCCTTGGGGCATGGAGTGTTGCTAGTGTAATCCTTCTTCCATAGTGTGCCTTTTATCATTAAGAATCTCCCTACCGTATGCCTTTGAAGTTTAATTTCTACCAATGGAAATAAATAATTCACCTGGATTTCCACCCCTCTTTTCTTTGCTGGGGCTGAAGACCAAAAACACTGATGAATGTGTCTACGCTTAATTTTTGTTTCCCTTCTGAAGAAACATAAGCAAGAGTCCCCTTTTCTTCTTCTCCCTCCCCAAGAGTGTCCTCTTGGTGGTGGAGTTAACATCCCCCACATTGAGGTTAGCAATCTTAACACTGGCCATCACTTTATGTTTGTCTGTAGACATATTAGCTCTGGGTTCGCCCCTTATCTGTAAGTATTTAAAGACTAGGGTTTCCGGTTCTGATACTCTTGCCACCCTTTCCTCCCCCTTCTTGACCAACAATGCATAAATAACATCACACCATGATCATAACATTTTCAACCCAAGAACAAAAGGAAAACATATTTTAAAGGAGAAAAGGGAATTTCCCTATAAGAGATGCCTTGGTGAACCCTCCCTCGCCACCCGCTCCATTTCCCTGCCCTGGGTGCCTTACATTACCAAGTATAATCATGCAGGGGGCTACAAATTGGGTTCAGAAGCTCTTTAACGTGGCATTCTCAAGCATGTCCACTGCCCTCTGGTTACCTCATGGAGTGGCGGGGGTGTGAGGCGGGTTCCCCTCAGTCATAACAAAAAAGAGCCCCTAGTCGTAACTCAATCACACCGACTGTACTCTCCATTAAACTCAGAGTACACATTTGCATCAGGCACTGCAGTTCCTCCCTACAGGGAAAGGGGACACACTCCCCACCGATTTTTCTAATTAGCTTTCTTCTCTTGGACTCCGTCCCAGGGGGAGGGCCTTGTCCCTTGTTACGCCTTCGGGCACCTGCACTCACCTTCTCATCGGAGCTCCTTGCTGGTCCAAACCACTTAGCACAGCTCCCCACTGACCACTGCATCACCTTCTCCTTTTCAGTTGCAAACATCGGGACACATACCCTCTGCTGGGATGAGGACTGCTTTCCACTCCAGCGATGCTCAGCTCCTCAGCAACTATTCTGCAGAACTGCCTCACATAGGCGCTGCTGCAGGTAAGCTCATCCTTCTTTAAATCCTCTTTCTGAAGAGGCCCTATCCTCCCCGTTGGTTCAGGGAGACAACACTACCTTCCTTGTCCGGTCTCCGTCGTCAGGCTTCACAGTCTGTCTCGGCCCACAAGTTGGCAGAATCTCACCTTTGCCTTCCCGAATTGGCTTGCTTCAGACCGGGAGGAATATCAACTTTGGCGTGCCATCTGATGGGCCTCTGAGGCCTGCCAAGGCCTCCCAGCCAACAGCTCAGCCATGTTTCGCATTCTGTCTCGGTGGATTCCTCCGGGGGTCTGAGATGCTGCCTTCCCAGGCCCCTTCAGTATGGAGGTGATTACAGCCACCACTCCTTTCACTTTTCACTTGGTGAGCAGCACATCAAGGAGCGTGGAGAGGTATCACTGGAGCTTGGTTTTCATGCAGCAATATTGTCTTCCCCCGTGGTGGTCTACTGGTAAATATGTTGACACCCGTCAACACGGGGCTAGTACATTTGTCTTGGGTCAAGTATGTGAACTAAGGAGCTCGTTTTGCAGGTCTAGTGGGATTTTTCAGAATTTACAAGACCTGTTAGTGACATAATAGGACAAAGGCAGTAAATATGGCAGGGGAAATGTGCACAAGATCACACAGTGCATAGATTTGAGTCAAACAACATGCACTCAAGAACCAAGAAACATGTACACTAAAACCCAGGATGTGCAAGTAAAGCGTGATAAGGAAACAAATATATGAAAAGGGATGTGGGGTAAGCGCTAAGAAGCTCCTTATGATTACAAAGGAAGTCGGCAAGCTCCTTACCCACAATTGCTGTTACAGGTACTGTCAGAGCTAAGTCCACATACAGGGTAAGCAACAATAGGATCTGTGAGCTAACACCCTTGATGGTATTATATAAGGTAACTTAAAGATAATACTCACAAGTGCGAGAAATACTGCCTGAAATGTCAGCGAAGCCCACAAACTCTGTTGATCAAACAGGGACCCAGAAAGGCTATAACAGCAAATGGAGGACCACTTAATACATCAGACTCCTGACAAGGGACAAGTAGGAATAGTGATTACAGAATCATGAGGAAAATATAGGCATTCACACAGGAGCTGACTAAAACAGCACACCACACCTAACAATCAATAGGGAACAAAGGTAGAAGTGCAAGGGAAAAGCTGGAACAGACAGACTCCAAGAGAAATTAAAAGAAAGGGAGCAGGGAAAACGAAATTACAAGGGCAAAACCTCCCTCCTCCCCAACCAGGGAAGAAAAGGCAAACTGGGATGAAATACTAAATCTATAAATGAGGAGTGACTAAAGGATCAAAATTTCGTTGCTGAATAGGGCAAAGTCAAAGGAATAAAGAACACAGACAAACTGGGCTGCACAGAAAAAGGAAAGCACTGGGAAGTGCTGACTGCAAAGCAGAGGAAGACAGAAAGGGAAACCAGAAAGCAGAAATTACTAATAAACACACACAATTCTAAATCCAGGGAAAAGGGAACAAGAGAATAGACACTAGGAACTAAACCCTAAGCTAAGAACCAAGAATAAGGGACCAGTCACAAACAGGAACACTGCATCAATGACTAGCGCTGAACTGAAGCAAACCGAGGTTTTAAAAGCTGACTAACGAGCACACGCCTCATGTGTGCTCCTTGCTGCACCTGCCAGCTACAGTTGCTACCTATCCTCCACCCAACCTTGTCCTGAAAGGGTGGAGATGAAGCAGTGGCCCAGCCATTCTGGGAAGCATAGTCTTTAGATTAAAGCAGCATTCTGGCTGCCAAAAACCTGGAATGGATCCAACACGGCAGTAACATGGAAAACAAGGATTTAGTGCTCCCAATTAACCACTGCACTGTCGCATGAGGTCCGGAAGGTAATTCCAGTAGGAGAATAAACCCCAAATCAGTCCCCCAAGTGGCCGGAATGGGAGCGAAGGGAGCAGATCATGACAGTTAGGCTTACTTATGAGCCTCCTTTTATATACCCCCTTTCCTTCCATTCCATTCCTGTATATGCTGTCCGTGTTAATCGTGTGCTCCTTATATGTGGTCTCATAAGTGCTCACTGAAACAATTGGTGTTGTTCTCCAAATGGATGTTCCAATTCCCTTACTGGTATGACTTGCCATAGAATGCACTTACTCCTTATGGACTGGGCTGCCCCTCTCATCTCTTCATATAGTGTCTCTGCCCTTTGCCCCACCTACATATTGGCTTCAGCCCAGACTACTCTCTCTACTCATATTGTGCACATCTTTAATTCCCTAATCTCTCTGGATCCACATGACCCCTCCACCTACCATGCCCAAGACTGAAAGTCCGAGACTCTCTGTTGTCCTCCCTCACCATCAGTGCATACTTGTGCTTGTAATCTGATGCCTACCCTCACTCCAGCCACTGTCTGGGTGTTGCGTTCATGCTTGATTAGTGATCAGCAAGGCACATCCTTCTTGCTCCATTGCACACTTCAAATACCATACTTTCACCCATGGGATGTGCGGTATCCATCAACTCCACCTCATCCTCTCTCCCTCCTTGTGAAATGTTGTTGCATGGGCCCTCAAATCTCCCTTGTTGATGCTAACACCATCCCAGACTCCCTTTGACAGGAGGCATCAATGGCCCATGGCGGTGGTCTCTCTGTGGTGTCTGCATACCTATGCATCCATTGTTCCCACCCCAGCCAATCTATCCTGAACAGGCTTCCACCACTTTGGACCTTCTCAAGTTACATTCCAGTGATCACATGATGTACACATACTTGTTCTCAGAAAGTGGCATGTGTGTGGTGCACAGAGGGGTGCAGTGGTGTCACATATGGGCTAAATGTGTACTGGCATTCATTTTTGAAAGTGTGGGGTTTGTTGTACATACCCAACAGCCATGCCCATTGTTGCTGTAATCCCTCATTGATGCATGGCAGCTTGCTTTGAGCCAGGATCGCGTAGCCAGGATCAGGAAATCTAGCAATCAAGTGGTTAAAGAGCAGGCCTGCATCACAGACAATCTACATGTTGATGGAGTTTTACATGTGTCTGTTACAGAAGACCTGCTCTCTTGTCCAGGGTGCTTCAAGAGCAACATGTGTGCAATTCACTGCCCTGACCACATTTGGGAAGCTGGCAATGGTGTAGAAATGTGCTCTGTTGTGGGTTATGATGACTGGGCCTGTGGGGATGGATATATAGTGACGGATCTGTCATCATGGTGAACAACAACTGTGAGAGGATGCGGGAGAAGCATGAATGGGTGATGTCATGCACCAGGCCCATGCATGGTCTACTGAAGGTACCTATGGCGCAAAAATGGAGCACTGTAAGAAGCTTCAATGGGGGCAGGGGGACAGTAGACATTTCATTTTGCATGTCGGGGTCAGTGCAGCACTCATCTTTTGCCAGGAGGCGTTGATTGTGGGCAGGTCAAGGCTGTAGGTGCAAAGGGCCTGCTGGTGTGTGAAGTTGTGTTGCAACATCCTGGGCCTTTACACCCTTTCGGTATGCAAGGCCCTTGAGCTCTCTTCCTCCTCTTTCTGTCCTGATGCTGCTAAAGAGGGGGAGCAGACTGAGTGTCTGCCTGTGGCTGGCCTCTGGGGGTCAGGCTGATGGGCGGCCTGTGGAGGGGCCTGTGAGGCAGGCTGATGGGCTGTCTGTGGTGGCAACTGGGGTTCGGGCTGATGGGCTAGCTCCGGAGGACCCTGGGGGCAGGCTGATGGGCGGCCTGTGGAGGGGCCTGTGAGGCAGGCTGATGGTCTGTCTCTGGTGGTAACTGGGGTTCGGGCTGATAGTCAACCTGCACAGTGCCTTGGGGGCAGGCTGATGGGCTGCCTGTGGCTGGGCTCTGGGGGCAGGCTGCCTGCAAAGGGTACTGGGAGCAGGCTGTTGGTCGGCCTGCGGAGGGGCCTCTGACTCAGGCTGATGGGCTGCCTGCGGAGTGGCATGGGGGTCAGGCTGATGGGCTGTCTGTGGTGGTAACTGGGGTTCGGGCTGATAGTCAACCTGGGCAGTTCCTTGGGGGCAGGCTGAGTGTCTGCCTGTGGCTGGCCTCTGGGGGCAGGCTGATGGGCTGTCTGTGGTGGTAACTGGGATTCGGGCTGATAATCAACCTGCACAGTGCCATGGGGCATTGGGGGCAGGCTGATGGGCTGCCTGTGGCTGGCCTCTGGGGGCAGGCTGATGGGCTAGCTGCGGACGGCCCTGGGGGCAGGCTGAAGGGCGGCCTGTGGAGGGGCCTGTGAGGCAGGCTGATGGGCTGTCTGTGGTGGTAACTGGGATTCGGGCTGATAATCAACCTGCACAGTGCCATGGGGCATTGGGGGCAGGCTGATGGGCTGCCTGTGGCTGGGCTCTGGCGGCAGGCTGCCTGCAAAGGGTACTGGGAGCAGGCGGATGGCCGGCCTGCTGAGGGGCCTCTGATGCAGGCTGGTGGGCTGCCTGCGGAGTGGCATGGGGGTCAGGCTGATGGGCTGTCTGTGGTGGTATCTGGGGGTCAGGCTGATAGGCTACCTTCAGGGTGCCTTGGGGCAGGCTGATGGGATGCCTGTGAAGTGGGGCGGGGGGGCAGGGTGATAGGATGCCTGGGGCAAGAAAGAGAGAAGGTAAAAGAGAGGACGAACACGTGTGCATTTATGGGCATACCTGTAAAGCACTCAAGTGTTAGTGTTCTCCATGTCATGTGTGCAGAAGTCATACAGCCCTTTTCCCATTTGAATTCTGGGACTTATAGGACTGTTTTCCTTTCTATTTTAAATTCAAGAAAACTGCATGTCTTAGAATTCCAAGGAAAATTAGAGTGTGTGACGTTCTTGAGCGTGGCATGGGGAAATGCGAGACTTGGTTTATGTTTATGCATGTGTGCCGTGTTTTAGTGCGTATGTGCCTGTGTGAATGTGCACATGGGCTGGAGTGGAAGAACACATGAGGCCAACACTTTAACGTTTCAAGATAAGCAGTAGAAAAGACACACATCCAAAATCTACAAACCATATGTGTTCAACCCAGAAACAAGATGCTTTCCAAAGCGGTCGAATCTTCAGAGTCCAAACGTTCAAGCACTGTTTGTCTCGCTCAGCTGATGCGTGACTACGCTGGACATGCTGTAGAAACACTTCTGCACTCAAAGCAGGCACTGGGCAGGAGTGGATAAAACAAACATCAGCTCTCGAGCGAGCACGCGGACACAGACTATGCCGCCGAGGAGGAGCCGAGTTCAAGAAGAAAGGCAGCGCCATGATTGCCTCGTAAATCAAAGGTAACTTTTATGGGTCCCGAGAGACACGCGACAAAAGCCTCACTCTCTCAAGCCGTCCCTAAAAAGAGATTTAACTACTTCACTTTTCTGTGCAGAGACAGCTGATAATGTGTTACTAATGCAATGAAATAATTTCAATATACAAATGTACATTTTGCACTTTTCATGCATCCTATCCAGTTAAAAAAACAGAAATATAACAAAACCAGGAACAACAAAATAGATTTACATTAGCTATTTTAAGAAAGATTACACTGACATGCTTCAATATATCATTTTATTTGGACCATGCGCTAGTTTAGGCCTTCTTTCCCTCCCATAACTTCCTCAACCATCTGAAACTTCCTGTTCGAAGGAACAGATGTTGGCAACATTATCCACTATAAAGACAACTGAAACGGGGTGGAATGCAGTCCAGTTAGATGCAAAACAGGTGCTAGCATGTGGATCAGAAAAGACGCGGGTATGGGGTCTGAGTAGAAGTTGGAGTCCATTTAACAAGTGGATGGAAAACCTCCATGGATAGGGGAGTACCTCTGAGATGTGACTGGAGGAAGAGCTGACACTTCTCACACATAAAGATAAGATGAATAAAGATACCAACCTCGACCATTCCCAAAATGGACATACACAGAACCCAAGGAATGGACCCCACGACAGACCATAAGACATTATGAGTAATAGCCACAAAAGGAGGACACTATAGACTGATCGCATACTCAGACCGAGACGAAAGCCCTTAAATGACTCATCCACTGCCTCCCAGCCGTACCATATCCAAACTACCAGCAGACACATTTAGCTAGAAAGTTTGTAAAAGGAGACCACAACACCTGCTCCAACACCCAAGGAGGAGAATAGACACCAATCCCCCACATCAATTAATACATCAGAATTAGAACACTTACAGAGCTCGCAAGAATAGAATGGCGAGCACGTCGCACCAACCTAAAACCCAACCCACAACACTTACTCCATCAGAATAAGAACACTTACAGAGCGCGTTAGAATAGCACAAGGAGCGCATCACACAAACCCGAAACCCTGCCAGGCGTAAGCCCTTCGCCCATCCGGGCGAGACTGGGAGGATTAGCGAGCGCCGTACTTGGACAGAGCTCTGAATGTTAGCATGTTAAACTTCATGTAACCCACTAACAAAAAAACTCAGCATTTCTGCAGACTTGTCTCACTCAAAAATCTCACACAACCATCTCTCGCACAGCAACCCGCACGCACTTTACAACACTGCAACAACACATAAGCCGCACCAACAGCACACAAGGACTGACATCGACCCGCATACTCGCACCAAGGCTCAGCACCGAGTTGAAGCTGCCAACAGAACACCACTCCTCTCACTATACTACTCCCGCTTCACCTACTAACCCATCCAACCTTCTCGTTTGCAGATCTGCCAGAGCGCCTGGGGACCAACTCCGTGGTGACGGTGCGCGGTACAAATACCTCTAACATTTAACATAGCTGAACGATTTCCAGGCAGAGAGATGGGAGAAAAAGCCAGACCCCGGAGTCAACAGTGGTTCTATTTGATATTTCTGCATTTTCAAGGCCGAACAACAAAAGAGACTGATTTATTGTGCCTGCTTTTGTGCGGCCTTCAAAATGTGCAATTATCACATATCTGGGGGGAGTTTACCCCCCTCCAAACTCCTGGAAATCCAATCCCCCACCCGCCCAACCCTCTCCCACGCTTGCATGATTTTGTAGCAATTGTGAGGTTTCACCCCCACCAAACCCTTTTGCCTTCCCTGCTGCCACCCTTCCTCGCCCAAAGAATTCCCTGCAGCTCCCACCACACACACACTTATACGCATACACAGTTACATTTACCCACTCTGCCGCCCCGTCCGTCTCCTTTGCCTGTCACAAAGATTCCCCTTTCTCCCCAACACAGACATATAAACACACACGCCAATCCCCCAGTCTCCCCCCCCCCAAAAAACACTGCTTGGAGTGGCTCTGAGTGGTCTTTCTTTCTAAATCAGTATTTTCCTGATTCGAAAAAGTGAAAAAGATATTTTCACACAAGACTGTAGACAGCCATCTCTTGATAAACGTTAGTCAAGTAAGGCTTGTGCGAGCTTCACTGTGGAGATCCTGCTTGTTTGGTTAAAGGCATGGTCCAGTAAAATGTTTTATTGTCCCTACGGGTCGGCCATGTT
This sequence comes from Ambystoma mexicanum, assembly GCF_040938575.1. Taxonomy (NCBI): domain Eukaryota; kingdom Metazoa; phylum Chordata; class Amphibia; order Caudata; family Ambystomatidae; genus Ambystoma; species Ambystoma mexicanum. The sequence goes on along the minus strand of NC_090937.1, from coordinate 726,421,427 downwards.
TTTTTAAGCCTAAGTGGCTCGATTTTAGAAAACTTTCCTATGGACCTTACCCGAGTTTTCGTCCATTAAACGCACGCGAAAACACGCACCAGGGAGCCGCCATTTTGTGATAATCCTATCACTTGCCGCAACGCCCTGGCTGACCTGCTTCTGCGGCACTAAATCAATTCCCCCGCCCCTGAGCCTGTCATCAGCAGACACGTACCGCCCATTTCCCAACGCCAAAGCATGTCTTGTGTCAACATTCGCTGAGCTTCAGCTAATGACGTGTCACCATGGAAATGGCAGGACGCCTCTTTCCTCAATAAGTATAAACAGACCGTTTCATAACACACAGCAGCAGATTTTCGATTCCATTCCTCTCTCTGTGTTACTTAGAGTATTTTGTGACTCGTTTCTGTGCTCTGGTCAGCTACCTTCACCGCTTGTAGCCCGTGTGAACATCTGTACCATCTCGGTAAATTATTTTACTTTGTTTACCACACAATGGCTACAATCATGCCCTACATGTATGAGCCCGAGTATACCGAGGAGGAACTACTGGAAAGGGAAGCACGTGAAAACGATGGGGATTCGGAAGGCAGTTGGCAGGACGAATCAACAGATGAAGAGCCTGGGCCTAGTCGCATGGACGGCGTCTCCACCTGGTGCACATGCAATCGGTGCAAGCTAATGCCAACCGAGGAGGAGAACTGCTGCTGCCGAGAAAACTCGGGATGCCTGGCCTACATTTCGGAAGGCGAGCCATGACCGCAATGCATCACCGAGCTGCCAGACTTCAGGGCAGCCTGCCTCACACGGGCCGTGTTGAGAATAATGATGGTGCTTATGCACGAACTTCGTGCAACTGTTCGTCCTCGTAATCCGAGTAACGAGTAAGTATACTCTGCTTGTCATGCCACTCCTATTTCATGTTCTTCTACTATATCCAAAATTATATATTCATATCATAGTAACGCATGAAAGTCGTTCAATAGTGTGCATTGTCTAGATAGCATTTGTCAGTGCAGAATGCCATTAGTTACAAGAATTGTCATTGACAACAAACGTTTATTAAACTTATCTTGGTCATTTAAAAACAGTTTGTTTCATTCCTTTTCACAGGTGGTACAGGCTGGTGGCCTATCGTTCCTTTACATGGTGGCTCCATGGGAGGCTTGGACACCGCGTTCGAAGAGTGATACCCGCCTGTGCCGTTCGTGCCATAAGAGAAACGTTCCCGAGTGACAGCGGTCAGTACAGGGGATTTTCTCTCGCTGTGCTGCAACCTGACCTGTATAATCTTTAAAGTCTTGTATGTTTGTGTCATGAAAATAAGATACAAAATAAAACACCACATATATTTTAACAACGGTTGTTTCGATTTTTTAAATGAATCAAGTGTGTCTCCATTCAAGGATGGACGTCAGACATCTGTGCTCCGAATGGGTGAAGGTCTGGTCGCTGTGAAGCAGGGTGGTCACTATCTATCTAAGCTAACATAACATATTCTCGATAATGCATGCACTAAATAACACTTGTTCAAAGTCTTTCAGTAGGTTATGTCTCTATAAAAGTCACACATATATCTATACTAACAATTACCATTGGATTATACAGGCCTTAGGGTCTTGAGCACTATAATGCACCGGTTGAAGTGTGGGTCTGTGCTCACAAGAATCTCCGGTATGTGGCATTTGTTATTGATAAGCAACGATATACTATCAAAGGCGGTTTGCGCCAGTGGATGAGCGCTGGCATGGGGGGCTGTCACGGGCGCGAAAGGCCAAGGTGCCAAACTACATGTACACTTCAAAAGGTATCCCACGCCAAGGGGCCATCGGTCACATGGCCTCCTCAGACCCTGTGTCTCCAGCCAGGCCTCCCCTTGAAGCAGGCCGCCCCCTGCAATCCACATAAGTGTGTCTCCATTCAGCAGTCTTCCTGTGCCTTATCTACACGCCCCAGGCCCCTCCATCCCACCCACCCTCTATCAAAGGCGGTTTGCGCCAGTGGATGCGCGCTGTCAGGGGCGCGAAAGGCCAAGGTGCCAAACTACATGTACACTTCAAAAGGTATCCCACGCCAAGGGGCCATCAGTCACATGGCCTCCTCAGACCCTGTGTCTCCAGCCAGGCCTCCCCTTGAAGCAGCCCGCCCCCTGCAATCCACATATGTGTGTCTCCATTCAGCAGTCTTCCTGTGCCTTATCTGCACGCCCCAGGCCCCTCCATCCCACCCACCCTCTATCAAAGGCAGTTCGCGCCAGTGGATGCGCGCTGTCAGGGGCGCGAAAGGCCAAGGTGCCAAACTACATGTACACTTCAAAAGGTGTCCCACGCCAAGGGGCCATCAGTCACATGGCCTCCTCAGACCCCGTGTCTCCAGCCAGGCCTCCCCTTGAAGCAGGCCACCCCCCTGCAATCCACATAAGTGTGTCTCCATTCAGCAGTCTTCCTGTGCCTTATCTGCACGCCCCAGGCCCCTCCATCCCACCCACCCTCTATCAAAGGTGGTTCGCGCCAGTGGATGCGCGCTGTCAGGGGCGCGAAAGGCCAAGGTGCCAAACTACATGTACACTTCAAAAGGTATCCCACGCCAAGGGGCCATCGGTCACATGGCCTCCTCAGACCCCGTGTCTCCAGCCAGGCATCCCCTTGAAGCAGGCCGCCCCCCTAATACCACGACATACATACGTCATTCATTCACAAACACACCCCTATTTCTAATACTTTATAAACCACTTGATATGTCTCATGAGAACATCTTTGTGCTTTGCAAGTCAACTCCTGAACGTGCTACCTGGCAACCACTGAGATCTACGCTAATCTGCTCGTCGTCGTGCTATCCGTGAACTTCTGTGACCGCTTAGAGCAAACCCATCAGTGTGCTACCTGTGGCCACCCACCTATTCTCCTGCAACATACTGCTCTGTTTGCTGAATCTTATTTGCGAGTAGAGTACACAATAGTGCTATGTTCATTGGTCTCATTGCTATTGACTTGAGTTTCCATTGCATTGCTATCAATAGATCTATTTATTTTCATCTGTGTCTATTGTCTTCGAATTGCATCCTCCGGGGGTCCAGTCTATAATCTAAGCATGTTTCCTTCTCGTGCAAGACAGAACATTCAAGGGACGAGTCACATGTTCAGATTTTAGTCACATCATTTATACATTTCTGCAACTTATGCAAATACTAAGCCGCACATAATGAACTGGTATAGTTCCTGCGACCAAAACAAACCTTGCATTGATCATTGTATGATTCATTTACTTTTGTATCAAATCTTTATTCTTGAAGATTGTATAATAATGTCGATATTTACTTTTCAGATTTATCAACAATGCCTGCCTGTTCGATTAGCGGTTGCCCTTCGAAGACCCATGCGAAATCTGAAGGCACTACAATGCATGTATTCCCGAAAACATCGAATAAGAGAATGGGTCAGACATTGCGGATATCCACTGGATGAGCTGGAAAGTAGAGTCCAACAAGTCTTACAGGACAAGAGGGGTGATCGATACCGCATCTGCAGCCGGCACTTTTCCTTGGACATGTACACAACATCTTGGGTAACAAAGAAGAATAAACGGCGAACGACACGGAAATTGCTTGAAAACGCTATTCCCACTCTATTTGTCCACATTCGGCCACCGGTGAGTCAAGTGTCCAGATTTAGCTTTAGGCCTTGCGGTAGTGTGTAGGTAGCCGAATGGATTAATTGATATTGTAGGTGTTCTATCCCTTGTAATAATTTCAATAATGATATGAGTGTATAGTTTTTTGAATAATGACATTTATCAATATCTTCTTTTTCGATTTCATAACCCACAAACGCAATGTATATATATGGGAACAGGGAACTGTGCTGTATTGAGCATTTTTCAAGTATTCTGTCACCTTACATAGCTATTTTTAATATTGGCATTTCATCATCAATCATTAATTTACCTTTACAACTTCTTGACTATCCCTTGAATCTGAAGCAAGAACATTCTACATCCTTGATGTGGTCGCAGTTATCAACCACTTCTAGTGCGTATCAGTTAATCTTACTAGGCTAATCCGCTACAGACTTGTTTTATGCATGTCAAGTAATAGTTTTATTCTATCGTGTAATTATTTTACCGAATGTTTGGTTAGTGCTTTCCAATTGATATACCCCTTAGTTATCGTCCACTGGTGTTTGTTTTCAGTTATAATTAGTGTTATCCATACTAATGCAAGTACTCTCTTTCAGGGAGATGCTGAAGCGTCCGCCACATCTACAACGTTTCTAGATATTCTTCACCAGCAGGAGGTATGGATACTGACAGCTCCATCGAGCGTCATCATCAGAGCTGGAATTCTTGTTGTTTGATTGTCCTACACAATGTTTCATTCGTGGTTAGCCGTTGATATTTACCTGTGCTGTCGACCCCAGGTGTGTGTTATGTTTTCACTATTGTAATCCTCACTAATGCAAGTACTATGTTTCAGGCAGTTGATGGAGCGTCAACCCCTGCACTTGATGCAGAGCCTGACATTCAAGTAATTCCGGGGGAAGTGGAAGCAGGGCCATGCGTATACGAATCGGCGCAACAGCTTTAGGAAGTGCGCACTACATTTGCAACATCCATAGATATTCTTCAGCAGCACGAGGTATGGATACTGACAGCTCCATCATGCGTGATCATATAACGTGATTCCATTTGCTATACTTTCTTCCCTATTAACGCAAGTCCTGTGTTTCAGGGAGACGACGGAGCTTCCACTACAATCACAACATCCCATTTAGATGATGCAGATGTAAATAAATCGGAGAAATAAGTCGATGAAATGTGATCATATTTAGATTTTCCTTGATTCTTTTAGACAATGCATCATTTGTGGTTATCTCTTTATATGTACCTGTGCGTTCGACCCCAAGTGTGTGTTATGTTTCCAATATTGAAAACCATACTAATGCAAGTGCTGTGTTTCAGGGAGACGACGGAGCTTCCACTACAATCACAACATCCCATTTTGAAGATGCAGATGTAAAGGAATCAGAGAAATAAGTCGATGAAATCTGCATATTTATATTTTCCTTCATTGTTTTAGACAATGCATCATTTGTGGTTATCGCTTTATATGTACCTGTGCCGTCGACCCCAAGTGTGTTTTATGTTTCCAATATTGAAAACCATACTAATGCAAGTACTGTGTTTCAGGGAGATGCTGATGCCTCCTCTCCCAGTTCATGCAGAGCCAGAGGTATGGATACTGACAGCTCCATCAAAATACATCATCACTGGTCTAATACTTGTCGTTTGATTGTTGCACACAATGTTTAAATCGTGTTTGGCTATTGAGATGTATCTGTGTGTTCGTCCTCACGTGTGTTTTATGCTAACAATATTTTGATACATAGTAATGAAAGTACTATGTTTCAGGGAGACGATGGAGCCTCATTCCGTGCTGTCTATGCGGATACAGAAAATATAGTCGTTGCAGCGCAAGAGGAAGGGAGGACATGCGGAAACTAATCGGAGCTACAGCGTGCAGATGTTGAAGGTCGAGTCAAAAAAGTTGCAAAGAAAAAAAAACAAAAAAGGTTAGTTACAAACAGTTCATACCTTTAAAAAAATGTTTGTGCTGGGGACTATTTTATGTTTTTTTCCAGTCAATTGGACTACACTTTATCTTGTGTTTAAACTGAACATCCCTTTTCCAATCTCTCCTCTAGTTACCCGTGGGTGTCAGAACTATACATTCCCAGACAGTGAAGCGAATGAGAGATGTTGCTTGCCAGACCATGTACACTATGGAGGAACTATTAATTGAGGCGAGGCGTGTTCAGGCTCGAGATGCTCATGTCCAATGGCCAGAACATGAATTAACTGTGTTTGGAGAATACAGCAAAGTTGCATTGGACCATTGCTACAGTGAGACCGCACCACCACAAGAAGATGATTTTGAATGTATTGAAGATAGCTCTGAAGTAGTTGCAGATCAATTCGCACAATCTACACCCGCCAAAAAATTGCCACCCAAAAACCTGTCGACATTGTTGTGTTCTCCCATCAATGTTGAAGTAACAGATGTCGAAATGACAGAGAATGAACCAGCCGCAGCATCCATAGATGCATCAGAACTTGATATCAGTGATATTATTTTCCAATGTGTTGAAATCTCCGCAACGTCACAGGCCGAAACAACGTTGACGCAGGATGACAGTCTAATGAAAGAGAGCAAATACATTGTATTCAACAGTTGTTTGATGGAAATTATAAGTATGCTGAAATGTGTGCATTCCGTTAGAGGGAAAGTATGTGGGAAGCCATTGATTAATGTGACTCGTCAAATAAAAGGCAGTAACGTCAAAATAAATGCCGGCTGTAGATTAAATCATAGGTTCTCATGGTCTGCACAAACGATGCTGGGGAAAATGCCAGCAGGCAATCTACTGTGTGCAGCTGCATCACTTTTTAGTGGCTCCAGTTTTAGAAAGTTAGAGGCTTTCTTTCAGTTTGTGGGACTCCATTTCATTTCTAAATCGCTGTACTACATATACCAACGTGATTATCTGTTTCCGGCCATTAGTGATGCTTGGAAAATTGAACAATTGTCTCTAGCAAGTACATTCGAAGGCAGACGATTCAGGCAAGCTGGCGATGGACAGTACGACAGCCCTGGATTTTCTGCCAAGTACTGCACCTACCACTTTTAGGACATGGATAGTGAGAAAATTGTGAGTTCGGTGGTCGTGCAGGTAACACAATGTACATCCTCAGTGGCCATGGAGAAACTAGGATTTATAAGATCAGTGGAATATCCACAATCGAGGGGAATGCACATCGACCTCATAGCCACGGACAGACACGTTTCAATTGCCAAGACAATGAGAGAGCAGTTCCCACATATTAAACATCAATTTGACGTATGGCATCTTGCTAAATCAATAAGTAAGAAAATCTCGGCTGCAGGAAAAAAAAAAGGTTTTGAAAGTATTTTGCAGTGGTCCCAGTCTATCACCAACCATCTTTGGTGGAGCTCAAAAACTTGTGAAGGGTCAGTGGAAATACTACTTGAAAAATGGCGGTCACTGATGCACCACTGTACCAACGTTCACCGCTGGACAGAAAACCTACATTTCCACCAATGTGAACATGGCCCTTTGTCCCTAGAGGAGGCACGGAAGAAGAAGTGGTTGATTCCATCTTCACCGACACACAAAGCCATTGAGAAGATTGTTTTCAATAAAACTCTATCAAGAGATTTGAGGGGACTGACAGAATTCTGTCACACAGGAGGATTGGAGGTGTTCCACAATATGTGCCTAAAGTACAGGCCAAAGCGCTTGCATTTTAGCTTTCGGGGCATGAAACATCGCACTCTACTAGCGGTCTTGGCCCATAACAGCAATGTCGGACGTGAACAATCTAGGACTAGGGGTAAAGTAAGGATGCCTCGCTACACTAAGGTGTTTTCAAAACGAAGTAAGCAATGGGTGATCAAACCAGTCTATGATGAAATGCAGTTCGACTTTGTGATAGGCCTTATTGTTGCTGTGTTAGAGAAACACAGATATGGAATTTTGGACGTTTCTGTGCAGAGCAGTGATCCATTGCCACCGAACATTGCAACTATGCCATGTCCACCAGAAGCACAGCTGGTTGTGAAGTACAAATCCCGGTTTAAATAATTGCAATACGATTGTCTTTTTGTAAATAAATGTTATTGTACAGTGTACCTGTAACCCTAACCCCTACCTTCACCATTATGGGTGGCGAACAAGATGGGTGTCATCTTTGAATTCTCTCTATTCACCTCATATATGTGTATGTATATATTTTTCTCATGTCTCATCTCATGTAAATGTAAATGCTGCGCACTGTTGCACACTGTTAACGGAGGGGAGGCTTGCGTATTGCAAATAATAAAACAAACAAACAAACAATAAATCTCACTTTTAACTCAACTCCTGTGGTACTTTATACTTTCCCTGACCTTCCGCCAAAAATTAAATGACTCCATAGTTATGATTTTTTGGGGCTGCAAAGCTCGCAGACAACGGGGACAAAATTGGGGGCCTTAGAACGCGCCAAGCGGGCCGTGGCATTTGGGAGAGAAGCCAGTTCGCATTTGCACATTGAGGCGCACTACATAGAGGGATTCTAAACTTCAAGTTCTCACAGATGCCTTTACTACGTGATGTTGCAAATAAAGAATGCGTAGGACAGCGGCTTTGATTTTCAGCTCGCGCCCAGAAGAGGCCCACAAGTCGCACTGGAAGTATAAGGGTCTATTGTTTTTTGACCTTGAGACAGGGACCATGCCGAAAGAACTTCATTTGAAGGGGGTGCGCAATAACGTAAGAGATGATAAGGCAGAAAATTCAGAAACTAGACCGAGTTTCATTTTAGTTCAGTATACGAAAAATCGTTGTCAAGAGCACGGTCCGTTTTACAGACTGCATTACGAAGAGACACAATGGAAATTTCAAATATAATGTGAGTAAATCTTTAGATGCTTTTATACCGGAATGAAGAATTAATGAATGGATGCATGAATAAATGAATGAATGAAGAGCTAGGAAAAGCAAGGAAAACGTGTTCGTAGTGGGCACATGGGCATGCAGGTCCACTGGTCTCACCGATTTCGGTCCTTGGCCCAGCCACTTTTCCCTGCACTGCCTACCTGCACTATGGGACTGTCTCTGTATCCTTTAGGCCCTTTCTCCCGGCATTTACCTTGCACTTGCCACCAGCTGGCCCTATTATTTATCTTGTATTCTACTAACCATGTACAGCACTTTTACCCCCCTCTCCCCTTCCCCATGCGCGACCTGAAAGACACCTAGCCTAGTAGGATCGTTGTCTGTCTGCCCTTGTTCCCCCCCTGCCTCGTCGCGCCTTGAAACACTTGTGTATAGGTGCGTTACAAATGCCATATCATAAATCATATCATTCCACAAGCATGTAGACTAACTGTCGTTTCTCATTGTGTGTTGGCCTCGATTTATTTCGTTAGTTTTCGCATTGATTTTAGAGCCGAACATACTCCATTGAACTATCCTTGCAAGCAAATAGTTTCTGATCGGCCGTAATAAATAAAATGAGTAATATTAATGAAGATCGGCTGGCGAGACTAATTATAATTTTTTTGTTTTCATAACAGGTATTTGCTCCCCTTCTGCTACTGTCATCGGTTTGAGACACCGGCAGGCGGTTTTTTCGTCAGACACCTGCAGCTTCGTGTGAACAACTGGAGCACACTGACAATTTTATGGGACGATCGCCAAGGGCCCACATGCCCTTACGCTGTACTAGTGGCTAGAAGCAACATATCAACCTTTACGATGGACTAGTGCCTAGTTGATGGAACAGCCTTGCGGTTCACCGTGCTTCCAAAGTGCTTCTTTTAACGAAAAGCAACACCCTGTGTACCATTGCGGATACAGATAAAAGAAAATAAATGGCTTTCGGAGTTCATATGGCAATTGCTGAATATTCTCTAAACATTTAATGTCAAATAAATGTACTTTACCAAATGTACCGTGTTGCTGTTTGATTTTAAAGTACAGTTTCATATTCCGAATTGTGACGCTCTGTGTTGTGAGATGGTGTGTGTTGGTTTCCGGGTTCTGTGTGGAGTCGCGTAGAAGACGAATGGGCGCGTTTGCCTACGCAGCACAGTAACGTCACGGAGAGAGGCGGGGAATATGAATGTTTTGATAATGTCAGGCTCCGGGACGGGGGAATTGATTTAGTGCCGCAGAAGCAGGTCAGCCAGGGCGATGCGGCAAGTGATAGGATTATCACAAAATGGCGGCTCCCTGGTGCCTGTTTTCGCATGCGTTTAATGGACGAAAACTCAGGTAAGGTCCATAGGAAGGTTTTCTAAAATCGAGCCACTTAGGCTTAGAAAAACATGGCGACCCGTAGGGACAATAACATTTTTTACTGGACCATGCCTTTAAAGCCTAGGGAGGCTGTTAGGCTGGGTTGAAGGCTCAGCAGGATGCCATTCTCGTGCCCGCACCGGGGTGCATAACTCTGCCTTCCCAGGAATGCCATCAACAGCAGCACAGCACATGAAGCGGTGACTAGCACTCGTGAAATTCACATGTGGAAATGTGATCTGGTGAGTTGCCAGTCGGCTGAAATCCACAGCGACAGCAGAGAGCACCCTCAGGAGGCCAGAATCCTGGGATGCCATTTGGGGGTCGAAAGTGGTTGCAACTGCAACCCCTAGCAACTCCTGTACAACCCCTGGCACTGCCTCTGCAACGCCTGGTTAAGGGTTGCAGGGGCAGAGAGAAACTAAAAGTAGAGTGCTGAGACGAGAGCCCTCTTTAAAATTCATATATTTTTAAATCACTTTCACATCAGAAAGAAAATATTTCTGTTATGTTTCTCCCGTAACGGAAATAATTTCTTTTTGAAGTCAGACTTACTTCAAAAATGTATATATTTTTTTAGAATTCAGAGTGGACCCCCCACCCAGGACATGGATGGAGGCCTCTGGCTACTCTGCTCTACGCATGACAGGAAGTGTTCCTGTCTTGCGTGGAGCACAGAGCAGAAGCCCTGACATCTGGCAGAGCATGTGTCCCTTGGAGTGACGCTTCCCTGGAAAAAAGTAAGAACATTTTATTTTTTGAAAATGTCTGTGCGTGCGTGCATGCAAGGGTGTGTGTGTATTATGTAATGTGTGAGTGAGTGTATGATGTATGGGCGGCTGGCCGGGGGCACAAGAAGTGGCCCCCAAAGGAAAAAGGGGCCCACATTTCTGATTTCCAGTAATTTGCAACTTTTGGTAAATTACTGAGGGTCATTTTCGAATGACCATAGCGCAAAATGAAAGCGTAACAGCAAGCCGCCATGCCTTTACTCTTTCACTTTGCACTGCAGCTCATTTTCATGCCTTCTCAAGGTGTAGGAGGGCAGGAAAGTGGAGCTCGCATCTCTTCTTTGCCTTCATCCTGGGTCTTGGAAGAGCACCAGATTTTACACCTTCATGAGATGTGCATCAAACCAATGGGGTCTGCTTTGCATTCCAAAAAACTGTAATTATTATCTTCTGAAATGTGAAAATCTTTGATTTTTTTGTATTTGCCATTTTGTAAAGGTTTTCCTGTTAAACCACAAACAATAAAAAAAAAAGCAATGGGGTCTGCTTTGCATTTGCACCTGCTAATGGGCAGGCGAATCCCATAGGAATCCATTAGTACATGCCACCTGCAAACAGTCATTCGCAGGCAGCCCATTTGTTTTTGCAAAGCACAGAGTCAAAGTCAAGGGTAAAAGCGATGTTGCCTTGTTTTACTCTTCATAATTACACTTCACCATAGACATGTTTAAAATTGCGTACAGGGGACTCAACAACACATAGGACCTAACGTCTGCGGTCCTCTGCGTGTAATTGCCATTTAATTGAAATGTTTTGCTCGCGGATTGGCCCATGGCGAATTTATGCCTGTTGTGGGAAATATTTTGGGTAAAGACTGGAAAAATCCTTTTGGTTCTTGTTATAAAAGGGTCAGCATAATCGCAATCCTTTATTTGTTATGGACCAAAATAACTGACCAGCCCATCTTGTTACCTCTTCTGAGCATTGGTTTAATGCTCAATTTACGCCTTGCATCATTACACTTGGCTCACACTGAGACATATATGCACAAGAGACAAGTAGCCACCACATAAGACATAGAATAAATGCCTACCTGTACTCATTTGTATGAATTGCCTGAATTAACAGGATTATTAATACCGGTTATTCCACCACCTGGCCTACACTCACAGAAACCAGGGAGGCCACCTGCACCACTGAAGCCGGCTCAGCGCTAGACTTGCTGGACTGATGGTCCAAGGTTCACTGCCGCTGATCCTAAACAAAATATCTCTTGTTAGCTGGAAACATCAGTACTAGCAGTGCTCCGTTTGCAGATTAATAAGAAAAACTGGCAGAAAAGAAAAAATGCATCAGGTACTGAGAGATGCATAGTCCCATCCTTTTAAAGTATCATGATTAGGGAAGAGGAACTGTCTGTACCTGCTCAAACTATGCATGTTGTAATTCCGTAGAGTCCCAACCAACACCAAATTCAATGCAAGACCCTGTCCCAAATACATTAAAGCTTCTGCCTCTCATCCAAGACAAGAGGCCATGCACCTAGCCCCTAGGCCCACTCGCAAAGTTGGTAGAGGGGCTCGGAACATAGTATTTCTTTCTTGCCCACCAAAAGGCTAAAGATTTGATAGTATGAGCAAAGATAGAGTTGAGTTGGTTATATCTAAAACACCCCAAAGTATTTATTATGTTCTTTTTTAACATTGGCTTTAAATGCTGTTTCCCTGTTAGTGCAATGAAGGGAGGTCCACAGTGATGAACATACTTTTAATGTAGTTAGTAATAGTGTGCAGCAGAGATTAATGTTCTCCTATCAATCACTGTCCTTTCCTGGTCCTCCCCAAAAAAAAATGAAATATCTGTATGTGAGAGGTCTTTATATGGCACAAACTTAACTAGAAATAAACAGAGCATTTTACAAAAGAAAAGAGGAGAAGGCAGAGATAGGACAAGAAAAACAAAGGGAAGAGAGGGGTAGGGGGGGAGACTGGTAGCAGTTGGCTTGGTGAACAAGCACAACCTATTGGCCTTTGGTGCAGTGACTACAGCCCACCATTCAAATTACAACCCACCCGAACTACTGATCTTAAGAACTCAGGGACTTCCAGGCCGCTGCACCCTACAGGCAAACTTACTGATGTAAAGATCCCTGGGAACCCCAGGCCCCATATCCACAACTACTGCCGCAGGAAACTCAAGGACTTCTGACGCCTGCCTATCACATGCAAAGTCACTGATGCAAATAAGCCAAGAACCGTCCCCCCAAAACATTACAAAGATGGCAACTAATGATGCAAGTAACCCAGAGCCCTGTTATTCACAGACAGAACTGGTGTACGAAACAGAGACCACAGTTCAATGCCACCACCCCTTAAACATATGGAAGTTCCTTGGACCCTCCAGAGCCCACTCCCACTAGAAACACATGTGCTTGCCATTCACGGAGCCCAGGACCCATGGTCCATGCAGACAAAAACTATTGAAGCAATTGCCTCCGGACATCTCAGGCTCTGGAACACCAAATACAGCTACTAATATGGTGAACGACGGAAAAACCAAAAAGAATTGAGGCTTCCTTATGACACCTACTTAACAAACAACTGTTACATATGACACATATAAACCCTAATTTGCTGAGCTACATTGCTCCTTCAAACATTCAATATGGTACCATAAGGGTATTTGTGGAATGATAAACCCATATCTGGTAAATGGTGCAATGTCATACATAAACCATTTCGCTGGTCCTAGCTTCATATCCTACATTACTCGGCCTCCTGGTACTGTAGGCTAGACCTTGCCATTATAAGTGTAGGCCGCCACATCCAGGAAGGCAAAGCACTGTTGGCTGAAGGGCCAGGACTGGCTAAAAGAGGTTACACAAGATGGATACAGCTGATAGCTCTGACTAGGGCAGAGGGATTATTTAGCATGTCAATCTCTAGCTATCTGCCTATATAGAAATGCTGATATTGTCCAGTAGGCCCGTCAGGCCAGATTCCTTGAGATAACGTCTACCTTGCAGTAAGGGCAAATGGACTAGGGGACTAGGGTTGACACACAGAGTAGGACTTCAGTTGCGACATTAGCAGTGAAGTTGCACTCCTGTGTCTATCAGGGCCTTGTCTCAGGGCATATAGACTTTGCCAGTAGGCATTGTGAGACAAATGGCCTGGAAGAGCAAAAAGACCAGGTTTCCAGCACTAATCGGTTCTTAGGCCCCAATTGAAAGCATTAGCAGCCTGGGCTGCCAATGCACAAGTGATTGGCTGCAGCTCGCTGCTTGATGAGGTGTTGATTAAGCAGTCGTTGGTCAGCTTTCAGGCTGCTGGGAGCTGGAACACGCCCCCAGACAGTGGGAATGTCCTTATCCCCAAAAAGTACTTCCCACTAAGACTTAGTTCAGTTTAGTTTAGTTTATTTGCTTGTATAGCGCGCTGAAACCTGAGGTAACTAGGAGCTTGACTTAAGTTGAGTGTGTTACAGACACAAATGCAGGTGAGATTAGAAATAATATACAGGTACAGATAATTTACATTGATGATAGCACGGGAATACAGAATTTGGAGGTAGGGCAAGGAATAATTTACAAACGAGAATTTACAAAGTTAATAGCAACGTAGTACTGTTATACACATTTTACAAAATATACAGGATGTACATGGTCACGGTACTAGTTGCTTGGTGTTTTACATAGCTGGGAATGAATGTTCATCTTTAAGCGCTGGGGGCATGGAATTCCATGTTTTAGCTGCCAGGACTGGGAAGCTGGTTCCGCCTGACTTTTGGAGTCTATATTTGGGAATGCTAAGGCAGTGGGCATAGTTTGTTCTGTTAGGTCTTCTGGTAGACTTTTTACAGAATTTATCGGCCAGGTATTTGCGGTGGTGTTGTTGAGACATTTGTGTCTCAATCATGAGAGTTCTGAAGGTGATTCTGTCTTTTATGGGGACCCATTTGATATTCTTTCTGGCTTGGGAGATATGGTCAGAGCGTGGAATGTTTAAGGGTGTGTGGAGGGCATTATTTTGCAGGATTGGGAGTTTGTGGAGGTTTTGCTTGCTTGTGCCAAGGTAGAGGGAATTACAATAGCCTAATTTGATAGTATCAGAGCTCTGGCTAGTATAATACAATTCTGGATGGCTAAGAATGGTCTACAGGCTGTTATTAGTTTTGCGGTGTAGGCCGAAGATGATGGTGTATCATTAACCTGTCTTGAAAGTGAAAAGGTTGATTCGAGGTAGACTATCAGCATTTTTGGCATCTTTGGAGACCTTGATAAGGCTACTGTCGATATTAAAGGACTTGTATTGTGGGTTGAGTTTATTGAGACATTATCTGGAGCCAATGAGTAGGAGCTTGGTTTTGTCATCATTTAGACAAAGACCGTGCTTGGCCATCCAATCTTGAATTTTGCTGTAAATTTCATTTAGGCGGGTGGAGTCCTTCCTGTAGGAGCCTGAAAGCGTGATGAGGATCTGAGTATCATCAGCGTAGTTGGTATAAGGCACTTCCATGTCATCAAGGAGGTCAAATAACATCTTAGTAAAGATGTTATACAGTGTGGGGGAGACACATGAGCCTTGAAGGTCTCCACAAGTGATGGGAGACGGCACTGCTGTGCCGTGGCTGAGAAAACCCACATGGATCTGTCAGAGAGGAAGGATTGGATCCATTTGGCTGCGTTGGGTGAAAGGTTAGAATACTGCGGTCAACCAAATAGAAGGCAGCAGAGAGGTCCAGGAAAAAGAGACGGGAGGGGTGGCCCTTATCTTTGGCCGCATCCACCTGGATCTTCAAATCTAGCAGGACTGTCTCAGTGCTGTGTCTAGGTCTGAAGCCTGATTGGTGGAGGCCTAGTAGGTTGTGAGTTTCGAGGTGTTTCTTAATTTGAATATATGCTGCTTTATCTAGGATTTTTAGCATAAATGGGACGGTGGGGATAGGGCGGTAGGAATGTTTGGGTCTAGTGATGGTTTTTTGATAAGGGGCTTGACCCACGCGTCTTTGAGATTCTTGGGTACAGAGCAGGAGGCGAAGGAGGAGTTGATAAATGCAGTGTTGAAAGGGGGGAAATATTTAGCTCCTTTGATGATGGAAGCTGGGCAAATGTCCCCTTGGCATTTGAAGGGTTCGAGTCCGGCAATTATGGCTTCCACCTGTTTAACGGTGACGGGGGAGAATTCAAATAATTTGGTGTTTTTGGGAGAAGGTGTTTGGGTTTGGTTGGAGTTGGTTGTGCCTTTGGTGGCTAAAATGGTTCTTTTCATTTCTATTTTGGCCTAGAGTAAAGCTATGTTATCTAATAATGCCTTCTGGATGTTGGCGCACCAAATAGCATCTTAGTCACAAGTGGATTGAGGAGGTATGGGTGATTCCAATTCTTTGAGTATAGTGAAGAGTTCTTTGACATTGGAGTTGGCATTTTGGATTCTGCTGTTGAAGGTATTGCTTTTGGTTTTGATGATGGCTTTTTTTGTAGGTAGAGGCCGCAGCATTGAATATTGCCTTGTTTTGATGCCTTACTTACTTTATATACTAATCTAACTCCAGTCCTAGAATATTTGGGGAAAGTGATGGATTGGTGGTTCAGAGGACAACGGGCAGTAGCTTTGTTCTACATGTAAAACAACATGGTCTGGTCAGCAGTATTGTGACTGGATAGGCTTTTTAAACAGCCAGAAGGTCAGTATTTTCGTAGAAAATCATGAACTCATTATGGCTAAAAGAAGTACTTACAACCACATCCAAGTAAAGGTTAGTGGCAGATCTGTGCCCTTAACATCTGTCATCTTAACAACCTGTTCTTCATTAAAGAAAAGAGGGTGAGAATGAGGCCAAATTAAAGATATAACCACAGATGTATTATTTAAAGCCATCTATTAGACCTCTAAACAAAAACACTTTTGGATTATCACCAATAGAGTTCTTTAATCATCCTTGGCCTTTCCCCTTTGAAAAAAGACTAATTCAATGCAAACTTGCACTGGACACGTTATGGAAGATGGTAAGATTGCTGCCTAATACTAAAGAGTTATCCCTGCACTCTTATTTAGAATAATGTTTTTCCTGGGATCATGCACGTGCCAACACTTCAAACACTGTCAAAGGAGCTTGGCAGCACTCCCTCTGTCCTATTTTTAATACATTGAACTTAGCAGTGTGGAAACTCTGGCTTTCAAATGCGCAGTGTCCGTGCATTGCAACGCCACACATGCTGGTGTAGTCCATGCACGGAATTACTTTCTAGCATTGTGGCCTTATCTCAGAAACGAGCACCTCCTGCTTTGGTCCACTATCAAAAAGAGACAAAAAACTGAGCACTAGCTGATGTACAAGGATTGCCCAACAGTAGAAAGGAAAAAGGGGCCAATCCAACAGTATCAGAAGGATTAAGAATTGGGCCCATCTTTCTCTTGACAGACGGCTGGTGTAATATCTGGAAGTGAAAATCCGCTCAGTTATGAATTTGCAACTGGTAGAGGTGGTATTTCTAGAATACCTCCAGAGGTGTTCCAGAAGTATCACCTCTGTCAGTGCTAACCTAAAAAGGTATTTTTATTATTTTTTTTTAGCCATTCCCATTTTGAATGTGAATGAAGGTTGACATGGACATTGCATAGTAGTGGTTCCTATCACTGCTGCACGCTTATGTAATGCTGCAGAGTCCCAGCAAGTGCAGTAGATAGATTTGCTGAGAGGTGCTATTACTGTCTCTTTACAGTTATCGTAGTACTAATGAGAAGTGTTAGTAGCTTCTCAGAGCGCCCGCCCGTGTGTAGCAGAGCTGCTCAGGTGCAAGAAAGGTAAGATACACAGTAAGATAGCTCATATATCTGTGTGTAGCCTGCAGTCACACTTTTCAATTCCAGCCGGGATGACTCAGTCCTTCATCTTTCCATGGTTGTAATTTTATTTGTTTTATTAAAATGATATAGTTTCATTACAAAACGTTTCATTTATCCTTTATCATACACTATTTTACACTAAAAGCGAAAAGAAACTTAAGAAGGAAAGAAGTGACAAAGGAACAATACGAGAATTACAATTGGAGAAAGAGAAAAACAAAAATCAATAAATCAAAGTGGGCAAATGGAAATTTCCACAAATCTTGTTTATCTTCTTTCTGAATACTGCTTGATAGTTTTGCCGGGTTTCCAATTATGTAATTCCAGAATTGGATGATGGTAATAATCAATTCTTTGTTTACTCCTGCCAGCAGGTGAGCTCATCGGTCGTAAGGTTCGCGGGGTGGACCCGGATTCGTGATAATTTCTCTAAAGAGGTTTCTTTTTTAAGTTAATTTGGGGCATTCTATTGTAATGTGGAATAATGTCTCGACTGTTTCTTCTTGCTCACAAAATGGACAGAAGGCTGAGGATTTGGGTAGTTATCTTGATATTGCAACTGATTCACGTGTGTGTAAAGGATTGAGACGGAATCTAAGGAATTGATCTGTAATGTTACGATCTGGAAAAAGAGCTAGATAAGATGGTAACTGATTAATCAGTCTAATGCCCAGTTTACAATTGATGCTCATTTTGTAGTTGTTCTTAGTATTAATTGTCCTTATACAGTCGTTCTGTAAAAGGCGTTTCTTTGCTATTTGTCGACGATTTATAAGTGTCTCCAAGGCTATCTCATTCTATTTCATTTTTTGTTCTATCATGAGTTTCCATGTTTTAAGCACTGTGTCTGCGGTCGAATTCTCTTTATAGCGAAGGATGTCAATAGCCGGGAAGTCATCAGTATTAGAAATGTTCCTATAAAGGTCGAGTTATTCCAAATGACTATGGATTCAAGTGGTTGGGTGGCTAGCTCATGGCGGATTCTTACAGCGGGAAACAAAGGGGGCAACTTTAAAATTTTCCTCTAGAAGATACCTTCTAGTGAATCCCATATAGATTGATCTAGGTTGAGCATTGTTTCACTCCCGTAAGTGATGATAGCACTCACCTTTTGCCGATAGAATGTTATAATCGGTTTCATTGAATACTTCCCATATTTGAAGTGTATCACTGATCCTTGACGAGCTAGGGAGGATATTTTTGTTTTAAGGTGTATCACCCAATATTTCTCTATCTCAGACTGGTTCAGAAGCATTCCCAAATATTTTATTGTTTTTTGCCATTCCAACTTTTTGTTGTCCATACAGAACAATATGGTTTTTGATTTAGTTTGTCGAGTGGTCGTAAAAGACATGATTTTTGTTTTACTCGTGTTGATTTCTAGATCGTTTAGCTTCATATATTTTTCCAGCTGAATGAGGCTTCTTTGTAAGTCCACCAGGGTTTTATCTAGTATCACAATGTCATCAGCGTAGATTAGGTGTGGGATGAGAGTCGCGTTAAGTTTTGGTGGGTTCACTGTTTTAAATCGGTGTTCATCGGGAATGTCTGAGTTATACAGATTAAAAAGGGTGGCTGCAAGTGGGCATCCTTGTTTCAGACCGTTGGTGGTGTCTATGGAAGCAGATAGCGTTCCGTCTTGTGAGAGCCTGATCTTGATGTTTGTATTGCTATATAGTTGTTTTATAGGCTCCATAATTTCCGATGGGTAATTCCACATTCTCAGTTTTTGCCATAATTTTTGTCTGTTGACCAGATCGAATGCCGCATGTAGCGGCATAAATTGAGAATTTTTTAGACAGTGCTTCATGTTTTAGCATGTTTAATATAATCAAATTGCCATTAGTTCCTGTATGTTTGATGAAACCGGTTTTTCTAATATCAAATCTCTTGTTGGTTTTTATCCAGGTGGTCATATTTTTTAGAAGTAGAGTTGCAAATATTTTACCAATTGGGTCCAACAAAGCGATCGGTCAGTAATTCGTAGGGACATTCCAATCGCCACTTTTATAGATTGGAATCAGTGTGACTGACCTCCATGTGTTGGGAATTTGTTTGCACTCTTCTATATTTGCGAATAGGTGTGCGCAGAGTGGCCCATTCGTCTGGATTCCGTTTTATTATGGAACTACACAGGCCATCAGGCCCGGGCGCTCTTGATGCGTTTAGTTTCCTTATTAATGTCAAGACTGAGTCTTGTTCCCATGTGGTTGGCCATTTTGTTTCGACTGGATCTGCTATCTTTAGCTCGTTGTTGGTTGATTTTTCTGTATATATACATGCAAAATTGGTTATCCTAGTGTCTTCGGAGAGCAACATTAAATTGGTGAATAATGAAACCTATTAGTACAGTGCTTGGAAGCTGGAATAATCAGGCATGAATAATTATATAAAAACAAGACGTTATGATCAAGGGGAGGTAAAACTGCAAATCCAGCCAATCTTGGTCTTATCTGCTGAAAGTACTCTTTATAAAAACTGTTTTAAAACTACAGAAACACCTACACCTATTTAACACAAACAATTTCACTACGAAAATCGACTGCTGGTGGACGTATGTTTCATGAGAGACACTAGTAAAATGCTCACCCATCCAAGACATAAGTGGATTGATTTACAAAGCATTTTTTAATTGGATTTTCCCATTGAAAAACACTTTGTAAATTGGGCCCCAAGTCTGTTAACTGTGTTAGTTTGCTTCTTGAACAAGAGGAAAGTGGAGCAGAAAATAGCCATACGAATGTACTGCTGAACTTTGTCTGCAATAACAAAACAAGCATTGGCAATGCAAACAGTTTGCGCTTTTGTGTAGGCATGGGAAAGCCACTTGCCAGGCACAACCTTAAAGCAAGTAACTGGCCATTGATGATAGCAGATGAGAAATGGTGCAAGTACCTCTGCATCTAATAGCAGTGCATGGCAAATGCCTAGTACTTATGAACAAGCCAGAACGGTTGGCTTTGCCAATGCTTGTTTTTAACAGGATTTCAGTGAAGGAAACGCAGAGTGCTTACAAATCGAGTGGCTGAAGGCAGACCTGGTAAGACATGTTTATTACACCAGTAGTTGGTTTACAACTCCAAATAAGTAATTAACTCAGAAGATTGCTTTGAAAAAACACTGGCAGGCACTTCAAATGCAATGCTTGATGGTAAAGCTTGATTAAAGCGAGCTCGAAGAGTTCCCATAGGGAGGGTATGGCCAGGAGGGGCAGGAAATGGGTGGGAATGTCCATAGGGATTAGCATGGCCATGGGGAGTCAATGAGTGGACAAATAACCAAACAACACCTACAGGCAGTGTCTCCCTCCTCATATGCCATTCCTCCCTATCTATGCTAATGCAATAGTTTTGGCTTATACGTGTCACAAGCGACACATAATAGCCCAAATGAAATAGCTACAATTTCTGCTTGAATTGTTTACATTGCAACTATTGGCAATGAGAACAAGGAAGTGTGAGGAGAGAGGAATGAGACGCGGACACAGAGAACTTTTGGTTTTGGCCATAAACATTTACTAAACCAGAAAGGGGGTTGGAAAATTCCTCACTATCCCTATTCTAGGAGGTATTTCCCTGCCTAAAGCAAAAAGTAAGGATCTGTCTAATGTCAAGATGTCCAATGCAAAATGTCCTCTGTCCAAAATACTATTCTGGCCCTCACACTCTGAAAATTAGCTCTAAAATGAAAAGAGAAATATCTTTGGCCTTGAAAAGTGTACGAATGTTCAAAAAGAAAAAGGCTTAACGCCAACACAAATGTTCCAGGTAGATAAAGTTCACAGCTCAAGGAGTGTGAATCATGATTTCCAGGGCCTCATCCCCTGAGAGCACCACCAATGCCCCTGTTATGTTATCTGGTGTTAAATCCCTGCTGTGTGCCCTCATCGGTTCTCCCTCCGACTGGAAGCCCACACTCATGCTGGCAATCTTAATGGTACTCAAATGCTCGGGTGCCTTTTGTTGCAAGTTCTACCTGGTAAAATATTATTTTGTTCGACTCCTAGAGGTGGCTCATGGGTTATTATCCTCAATGGGACCCTTCTGTGTTCTGTTCTTAATATAGCCTCGCTTCTTAAAACTGTCACAACCCCTCTAAGAATAACATTTTCAAATGAAGCATAGCAAGTATGTGGCTTGGTCTTTCATGTTCTCATTGGTTGACTCATACAGCTTCATAAATGGAGCAAGTGCAATAGTGTATGTTGACATTATGTTAAAGTTATCGCAACTAGAGAGGTTTGGGCTGCTCTTTTCCTGAGGCGGTCTTGTTCTCCTAAATCCAATTCTGAAGCATAACATCTGATGTTGAGGAGGATAGTGACTTCCGAAAAGATCCTGGGATCATGCTAATCATATTTGGCGGTATTCATTCCATGCCCAGTTTGCCTAAAGTTCTTTCAAAGGCCTTTAACTGGTCTGCAGATCCTGCCACTCTTGCCATGTCATTAACTGCTATCGTGGTGGCGGTTAAGAGGCCTGAGTCCACCATCTGAATCATCTTTGTTATTCTTTCCATGTAAATGTTCAATCTCTTCTCCATTATTTTATCTGAAGCCCTCTCCGGGGATAATTCCGTGGACACTGGGGTGCTTGTGTACGGCGTTGTCATCATGAAAGCTCCAATACAAGAAGTTGCAGCCTTCGAGTGCTTCCACTCTAAGACCACTCCATCCCCTCTATCCGATTGAAGCGGGAGTGTAGGAGCTAGCAAAGAAGGCCTAATCCTGTTTGTTTGAACACCCTCGCCCACACCATCTTCCACCTCCTCCAAAATATGTGCATGAATCATCTCGCCACAACCATTCATCCAGTTCTTATTTTGGCCTTTCTTTGAAGTAAAGTACATTGTTATTTTATTCAAACCGTGTTTCATTGTGGCTACAGGATTTGAAGCATCTGTGGTAAGGAACCGTGAGCTTAAATGTCCTGACTGAAAGTTGACTAGTTTGGACAGGCGACGGGGGTAGTGTTGGTGCAAGTAAGGGAAAAGTACCCTCCAGTTTGACGTCAACCAATTGTACAGACCTTACTTGATCCAAGGTCACTTCGGGACCACAGTCTGAGATGACATCCAATGCGCTAACCATCACCAAATAAGCCAATTGAGTACTATTGTGCATAGTTACACTAACGTTTATGTGTCATGAACTTGCGCCTTTGTTGTTACGCTTTTCTCAGTTTCAAACAGGTCACCTTACTGGTCATTTATGTGATTTCTAGACATAAATGTATCGCAAGTAGCATTCAACGTGTCCACTGTCACCAACTCTGGGGTGGCCAGGTCCTGGTCTCTCACATGTTTTCTGTCATGATCAGCTCCTTTCCGGGACCGGTTACTTTGCAGACTCTAGCCATCATCCAAAGTGGCAACGACATTAGCAAAGATAAAAATGTGAGCCCCCCGCCGCCACTCATGTGTGATGAAATGATTTGGGGTGTCTGAAATAGCAGTTTCACACACGGGCAAGTTAAACAGCACTGATAGAATCACCTGCTTCTGACCTCTTAACACCCATGCATTGAGCGCCACACTGGTAACAAGGTATCTTTATTCCTCATGTCGGTTTCAATCAGCTAAAATCAGCTGTGCAAGACCACTTGTCACACGCCCAGACAAAAAATCAGTGGTATAGCTGGAAGGCAGCCAACCGCTCAATAAACACTGCACTAGTGACAAAGTTTCTTTACTTTTCATCAGCCTCAGGGGACCAGTTACATGAGCCTCCAGTCTCTCGCTACTGCACCGGGAACAGTCGCAGCCCACAGATCAACAGAATGGCAAGATTGAAGTACACCTTTCGCCATACACTGTACACCGCACAGGAGCAAATTAAGACTTTGATCATGGACCCCGTAGTAACTGCAGGAACTTTCCTTCCACTGCAGCTTCTGCTATATATGTGTTATGTAATGAGACTGTAATGAGAGTGTATGATGTATGGGCAGCTGGGTGTGCATGTCTCAGTGGATGGTGAATTGGTACATGTGTGAATGTGTGTGTGCCTGTGTTTAATGTTGGGCTGAGGAGCTGTGTTGGGGAAGGGATTGGAGGTAGATGGGACGTGTGGGGGTGTATATGTATATTATGTAATGTGAGTGTATGATGTATGGGTGGCTGGGTGTGCGTGTCTGTGAGTGTATGGTGAATGGGTGCATTTGTGAATGGTGTGTGAATTTGTGTGTGCTTGTGTTCAATGATGGGCTGAGGAGATGATTTTGTGGAGAGTGGTGGGAGGTAGAGGGGACTTGTGGGGGGCCAGAGGGGTGCGCTAAAATATAATTTTAATGGGCATCCATGATAAAGCAGGCATGATATGTGTTATTAGTGGCTTGACTGGTATTTTGCTGCATCCAGTTTGGTAATTTCTTACTGTGGCATATGTACGGAAGGCATGATAGCAACAGTAAAATAGAGACAAGTGACCACAGTTCAAGGGCGTTTATTGAACATCAATTGGGTTCGATAAACACCTATCTAATCCTAAATCTAAAGATGTGAGCAAGCTACGACCATCAAATAATAATAACGCAGTCCTAGTGGGGTCTTGTCAAAATAAAAGGGACTATACTAATAAACCTATTGCCAATCATTAACTCTAAATACAAATAGTGTGGTAAACAATGTTCTGCAAACTAAAAGTGTTCAAGAAATCATATGTCAGGATATTCAAGCCCTTGGCTTCCCTTCCCCACATTTTCAGCATGGGATAAGGCGGCACACTGGAGCTTAGCACAAGGGTGCAGTTCAAAACTTCAACATCATGGCCTTCTGTGCCAAAGTCTCTTTACCGTTCAAAGTCTTTTCTTTCAGAGGGCCTGATGCAACAAACAAATAATAAAGTTCCTAGGCACACTTTTCTCAGGTGATTTACTGTTCACCTTGGATTCCCCTCTGCCGGGCTCAGATCCACTTTAACACAAAGTTGGTATTTTCACATACACACTATTTTCTTAGGATTTCCACATATCCAATTTCTTGGGTGATTCACAGTTCACCCCGGATTCCCCTCTGCCGGGCTCAGATCCGTTCTAACACAAAATCTTCAATCAGTCTCCCTCTGCTGGACTTGGAACAATTTATCTATTGTAACACAAAGTGGCTTTAGCACAAAGCTTTCAATTGATTCCCCTCTGTTGGGCTCGGACCAACTTTATTTACTTTGCCATAAACTTTCTTTACTGTTTCAACATAGAAGACTTTCGATTGTGCGCAGGATTTGGCTTGACCCGTTGCAGGACCACTTCAATTCACAATCCTTTGTCACTCTTTCACTTTGGTCAACTCTCAGCTGGACACCTTACAGAGACCTTCAATTGAGCATGCACATGGTGCCGGACCACTCTGTCAAAGGTATTGTATATCTTGGTTTCAAAGTTCAATCACTCATCTGCAGTTCAACTTTACTCATGTTGGTTATCACACATGTTTCATACAATGTTTGTTCCAGCGCTTGCCATACAATGTTGCCACTTGCAACCTTGGCTTCAACACAGACCGGTCTTGCATTTTTCTCACCAACTCACCGGCTGTGTTGATTTCACTGACACTGCTTTGTTGTTTGTGCCAGGGACCATGCAGCGGGCGATTCGGCCCGCCTTGATTTTCGACACGGGAGGGCCCCAGGTACCTACGACACAAAATGCAGGATCCCTCAGCCTGGTTTTCCTGGTCTTATGCTTTCTATTCACAAGGCTTCATGAAAGTAACAGTTCCTTGTCGAAAAGGTCAAGGGAACTTCCCTCCTTGTGATCCCCTTCAGTTTCACTGTCTTTCTCCTCGGGTTAAACTGCTATCTTGGAACGGCTGGTTCCTCGTGTTCTTTTCCTCGCTCAGTGTGCTCTTGTGCTCCGCCTTTTATCCGAGTAGGGAAGTGTAATGGAAGTCAGGTGTACATGGTGGTCAGTAATTGCCTGACCATTGTATTGGGACACGTCAGGTATACGGCTCAGGTGTAAGTCTGTTTTCTCTCATAGCGGGCTGTCCGTGAGAAAGTGTTTGTGTTGTGAAAGAGGGAGGGGGGTGGGGTTGAGTTCCTTAGTATCCTAGATGGTAGGATGGGATAAAGGTGTTACAGGGAACGGGATACCGCATCTCACCATTCGGTGTCCCACTCCCACTCCCCGAAGACCCCTCACCAAGGTGATCCTCCCGCATTGGTCCACCCCAGGAACTGGATGCAAAAGTGATGGCTGTGTCCCAGCCACCCGGATGACAGATCCCAAGGGACTAGTGGGTGAGACACCTTATGGTTTTTCACACATATTTGTTATTACTTGGCTAGACTGGTATTTTGGAGCAGCCAATGTATCCCTTTCTTATTTTGGAATGGCCTTTTTTCCGGGCTTGTATGATAGGTGACATTACTTGGCTAGATTGATATTTTGATGCAGCCAGTTTGGACATGTTTTCTTATTGTGGCATTGCATTGTTAATGGCAAAGCTAACAGGAGCATGTCCTTACTTGGGGGTACTGCCATATATTGGCAAAGCCAGCTTGGACATATTTTCTTATAGTATTGTTACTTCCATTATGCACAAATCACACATGAGTATGTTCTTATATGGAAATACTGGCATGTATAGGTGAAGACATCATGGAGAAGTATGGGCACAGTCAGTTTGAAAGTGTTTTTCAAATGGTATATTTTGTGGGCAAAGGCATTATAGCAATGCGTTGGGGAAATGCTCCTGTGTACTGTTCATGAATTGCATCTATTAGATTTTTGTATTAGAGTTATCCTACGCACCAATTGCAAACTGTGTGGATGTTTACCTAATTTTTCACAGAAAGTGTGCTGTATAATATGCCATTTTAACACCATTATTAAAAGATATTTCTTGGGGACGAAGTGATCCCCCCCAAACCCGCTCAACCACCTTTGGTTGGTTCGGGCTCACTCGCTAGGCTCACACGCTCTGGAATATTTGTGGGAAATCGTTCCAATTAAAACATTCACCAGCCAGCAACGGGTTAGTGAGTAATGGGTGAATGGGTATGAATATGTGCATGCAAGGCTGGGGCCAATGCAAGGAGCATGGACATTTTCTTACATGTTTTACTGGTATTTTAAGACAGCTTGATGAATGTTATTACACTGTGGAAGGTTTGGGGGGGAGGTTATAGCACAATGGGCCAGGCAAACTGGACATTTTCTTTCTTTAGCATGGCATGTTTTCCTCACATAAGAGGAAAGGCAAATAGGATATGTGTTCTTAAGGAGGCATTGCATGTTTTACTGGTGTTAAAGGGAAAGCCAACATGATGAGTATTCTTTTATGTTGGGTGAAGGAGTTGGGTGAAGGTATTGAACTTAGTGCCCTTGGCGTGTAGCGTGTCATGCAGTTGGATGGGAAGCAGAATAACTCTTTACACCAAATAATCAAACCAACTCAGGAAGATAGCAAAGTCCTCTTACTGTTTTATTATCAATTGTCTGAAACAGGGAGTTTCAACAGACATCAACGGATGTCGCACAGCGTTCTCTCAAAGCATTTCATGAAAAATAACACTTTCATAGTAAAAACTTGTCATTCGTGATATCATACTATGTGGCAAATAAGAAAAACCTATGGGGGTTGTGGTTGGCTCAAGGAGAACATTTAAGTATTCTTTCTATAAGGGGTCGGATTGTGATTGGGTCTCTACAATCAGATGGACAACTCATGCCCACCCCTAGTCCAAGTCATCTTCAAAAGTTATTAGAAACACGGCCATAATTCGCTCTCAAACTATAAGGCCCTTAGTTATATGGCCCTCTACAATTGGTTGGCACGCTCGTGCCCTTGTGGAACATTTGGTTCACTTAGCAGCACGTAAGCTCATACCCCAGGAGTCAGCGGTGGACTGGACTGTACCTCCCCACCCAATTAGCCCAATATCTCTCATCGCCCATGCCTTCTGCCATGAAGATTGTCTTTGAACTTGGCATTGCAATGTATTCTCTTCTCTGGGAATATAAGCGAGTGTGAGCACACGCTTATCATAGTTCTGGAACTGCGTGCCCAACTCTTTTTTCATCCTGGGCTCACGTGACAAGAGACTGCAATTCGGCCCATTTTGCATCATTTCATTGTCTTTAATTAATAAAACTTTGCACTCATGGGGTTCTTTCTTTGCACCTTAACAAGCGATAATTCAGCTTCTGACATTCTCTGCCTTCAAGAATAGATAACCAGTCTTGGCTGCCTTCAGTCTTGACACCAGGCCAGACAGCCTTCTCGATTCTTCCATGCTCCCAGCTAATTCTCTGCTGCGACATAGCTTTCAGCCCTTCACTTCATGGTGTGAACTTACTAAAATTCTGACACTGATGTCCATCTTATATATAATGGTTGCTGCATCTGTAGAGTTATTGAACAATTTGCATTTTTTACAGTGCTCTTCATACGTACAATCTTCGTTTCACACATGAAAGTTTACTTGAATCTTTATTTTGTCATCAGTTTCTATAATGTCCATACAGTCTCTTATCCAGCCAGTTTTCTCAGTGTGTCACGCTCGTTTCTTGTTATGTCACCTACTTCTATTTCTCTCTTTTTCATATTCCTTCTGGGATCTCTTCCAAGAGATTGTCATCTTTTCAGGAATACATCTGATAGGGTTTTCTTAGTGGATACGTTTTGTCGAAGATTTGATGCCGAATAGTCACAACTGCTGGTGTCAAGCACGGCACAATTTCAGGATCCCAGCATACAGGTAGTAGGCAGGTGGGGCTTCCTGCAGGGGCAGTTGCCTGCTCCTCTACACACACCCCTCTGGTTGATTCATCGAACACACCTTCATTAACCTCCACATTTTGATTTCTTCTTTTGAAGAAGTGCTTCTTCGTGGTCCAAATCTTCATCACCGGCTGATTTGACAAGTTCATCCATACTCCAGGTCATGTAGCTGCACTGTCAATTCGGATTACAATAGACCCATCGTCCCACAGACTTCTTGTGTTTCTTTGGGTACAGGAAATTGGTTCATTCAGGTGCTACAAGGCTGGCCTCTATGTACTTTCTGATATCTTCATCTATCAACTCATGATCTTCACTCCTACTGCCTTCTTTGCTGTCTTCTTACACTGTGTAATTATTATCCTGATCACACATAATCCAAACATCACCATCAATAATACTGCTCCAAGAAACTTGAAGATTTTTGCCATCCACTGTGGAGCCCATGACAAAATAGACACAAACCATCTGTGATGCCTTCTGTCTTGTCTTCCATCTTGTTGTGCAGGTTTGTCAGCAACTTAATGGCCTCTGTCAAGTTCCCATTCTCGTCATCATGAGAAGGTATGAACGTGCAACATGATGGCCCAATTTTGGCACAACTCCTCCATCCATCGCTGTAATCATGTCAAGGACATATCTGTTCTGCAGGGTTATTCATTGTATGGCCCTCAATTCTTCCCTGATAGCATTGAATCCCTTTATGGTGGTGTTGATGATCTGCAGAAGTTCCTATCTGGTAATCTGTAACCATTTGGCATTGGCCATCATCTGGATCCCAGGCATAAAGATAATCATGAATATTGAGGCAGTTTTGCTGAACAACCTGTGCTCATATGGGCTAGACTCAAAGGCTTCTATTGATTTTGCTGAGAAATAATTCTCGATTGAGAAATTCGAATGATCCTCTTCTTCTTTTAAATGGGCATCTGCTTTCTGAAATTCTCCAATGTTCAGGTCACTCTGAGGAATCACTAATGCAGGAACATGGATGAGCACTAAGGAACACGTCCCTCCCCAGTCCTTGGACAGCTTCATGTAGACTCTGGAACCACAAGACCAATAAAGATCCATCAGGACGGCTGTCATTTCCTTCATGCCAGGTACATCAAAATTTCGTCCACACTGACGAGTCTCTGCAACCTTCCTCGTACCATTATTTCTGAAACATAAGGATGCATTCTTCATGGGTAGTATCCTCACTGGTCCTCCTTTATCGTCGACCCATGTCAACAATCTTGAAATCTTCAGCCATTGATCTTTGCATTCTTTTTCTGCATTTACCACAACTAATTTCCACTGTCCAGTTAATGCTGTTGCTTTGCACACAACCAGTCCAATAGCCCATCCTTCGTGAGTAAGCACTGTTCCTTTGATTTGTAGTTGACCTCTTTCCCAACATTCTTGTATTTCCTTCCCATTCTTATCTTTGCATTGCTGAATCTCGTTTTCTTCAATCTTGATTCCGGCTCCATTCATTCCTGGCTGTACATATTTTATTATTTGATGCTCTGTTTCTGGCTTCTCTTTTGTCTTTAAATCATGCACATAATTGTCTTCTCTTTGAGATGTCGCTTTATTAATCCACACTACAGATGCTGTTCTGCCTTGGAACTGTCCTCTTGTCAGGCAACATGTGAGATGTGTCAGGCAATGTGCTTTTTTCACTGATACTTCTGTGGCTATGAATATTTTAGAGGTTCCCAAAGCATAAGGTATTAGGGAACACACGTAGCAACCCTCCTTAGATGTTCTCTCTCCCACCTTTTTCATGTGTTGATAACACGTTATTACCCAAGTGTGCTGCATTATCTAGATAAGCGTTCATCCCTTCATTATCTTCCTCTGCATATCACCTAACTCTCCCACTCTCTCTGTCATGCCTACGCCATGGGCGCATACATTGGCGATCAATATGGACAAATTGTTATTCATTTATCTACAGAAAACTCTTGGATCAACCGCTATTCACTATTTGGACTTTATTTCCCATTTGCGAGACTTTGGTGCTTTTTTATTTTTCCCAAAAGACTACACTTACCACAATGCACTTGGCTATAACCATCTATTCCTGGCTATTCCTATTTTTCTTAATCAGAACTACAATCCCCAGAAGCCCTAGGGATTTGCTCTGCTTCCACCAGCTCAGGAACAGAGAGGGAGGTGGCCGATTGTCTGCAGGTGTGCTGAGCCAGGTGCAACCAATTAGCCTGCCTATGTGCTGGGCTGGGCGGTATAAAAGCTGCTGCCTGCAGGAGCTCAGTCTCTTGCATTGAGAGTCCTTCCGGCACCTTTTTGCTTCGAGCTACAAACTTTGTATGCTGTTTCCTGCTTTCACCTGCTTTTTGTTCCAGTGCCCTGGCGGGCTCCTGCCTTGCAGTCTGCTACACCCTGCTGCCTACAGCCCTAGCCTTTTGGGCTCCCTGCCTCAGCCCTGCTCCTCTGGGCGTCCTGCCTTGCAGTCTGCTACACCCTGCTGCCTACAGCCCTAGCCTTTTGGGCTCCCTGCCTCAGCCCTGCTCCTCTGGGCGTTCTGCCTTGCAGCCTGCTACACCCTGCTGCCTACAGCCCTAGCCTTTTGGGCTCCCTGCCTCAGCCATGCTCTTCCAGGCTCCTGCCTTGCAGCTGAACACGCTCTGCTGCCTTCCAGCCTCCGCCCTTGCCCTGCCGGGCTCACCACATTGCAGCCGATCACGCTCTGCTGCCTTCCAGACTCCGCCCTTGCCTCTCTACATTGCAGCTGATCACGCTCTGCTGCTTTCCAGCCTCGGCCCTTGTCCTCTGGGCTCCCAGCTCTGCAGCCTGCCTCACTCCGGCTGCCTACAGCCCTTGTCCTCTGGGCTTTCTACCTTGCAGCTGATCACGCTCCGCTGCTTACTATCTACCTTTTTCCGCTGGGTTCTCGGCCTAGCAGCCCTCTACAGTCCTCTGCAACCTTCTACGGTCAGCGGCCCTGCCCCTCAGGGCTCACACCTTGCTGCCCGGCCCTTCTGGGTTACTTGCCGTGCAGCCTGCTTTACTCCGCTGCCCTAAGCCCTTTCCCTCTAGGCTCTCTACCTTACAGCCCTGCTCCTGTGGGCTTGCTCATTGCTTTCTTGCTCCTCTGAGCTCTCAACCTTGTTCCTCTGTTATCCAATCCTGCTACAGGACCTTCCCTTCATTTCCTTCTGCTAGTTTGCTATTCTACTTCCTTTTTCCTGGATTTATCTGTTAGATCTGTTTATCTCTTGTACTGTTTGTAAACCCCTTGTACAGAGCTTGTCTGTTGGTTTCCGTCAGGCAACCTCTGCCCCTTCCCTTGTATCGTTTCTGCGTTACAGACACCCTTAGCTGTTGTTCCAAGCAATGAGCAAACAGCGTGGGCCTCTGTTATAGCAAACTGTGCAGAAGGCTAGAGTTTTCCTAAGGTTCGTGGAATACTCTTTTCCTATATCTGCATACACCCCAGGAGGGAATTCATTCTGTACCTTTTTCCTTGCTACTCTTGCCTACTCTTCGTTCTCTTTCCTTTCAGCTGTGTGTGTACTTATCTGTCCACTTTATTTTGGCACAACCACCCAAACCATTCCTGGGTGTCCTGTGCCACTCTTAATAGAGTGCCATCCTTGACAGAATGCAAGAGCCAAAAATGTCTTGTTCCATAGGCAGGAAAGGCACACACAGAACAAGGATGCTTTCCTTTCGGGTTAAGAAACCTTTGCAAAAATCTATACTTTCCCTAAAGACAGCAAACAAGAACCTTAGTCTAAAGAACAGTCTCGCCTTAGTAAACAAAGATTTACAAGCACGGTACTACACTCACTGGCTTGCTGACCCTTCTTCCATGTATAACTATTATGACATTTGCGACTATGATCCGCAGTCCTTATCGGTTGAAGAGCTACAGCAAGATAATGAATTCTTACAGATCTTGTTAGCCAAAACGGTGAAAGACACTCCTGCGTCTGATAATTTTTCTAACACTGTTACAGCCAAGGATATTGCACTCATTGTGGGGGTCTCTAAACCAGAGTACGCTGTTGCTAGAGTGATATGTTCAAGATCTGCTTGGCAAGCTCCCCAGTCTACTGGAAACCCTAATTTGACAGGACACAGCATTATGTATCCTGAGGTTAGTTCACCTAGTCCTGGATACAAAAGACCAATACTGACCATCGGTGGTCTTAACACTTCCCCAGTATCTACTAACCACAATAACCTGAAGGTCAGTCTTCCCATTGCTACAACCGAATTTTCTGCCACACCAGATTCTGAAGCTTTAGATCAGGCTAATGATACATACCTGCTACAAGAACAACTCCTACGCCTTAAAAGAAAGACCGAAGATCTCTATGATGACTTTGTTTATTTACATAGTAAAAATTCTATGAAGGGACACAATATTCCAGACCTTTTGACACAATGTCCTACACCCGACATACTGTCTTTAGAGATCGACAAGGTAAGGCCTGGAATTGCCACGCAGAAAAGGATACAGATTTATACCAAGCAGATGGAAGACCTAAATTTAGCATATGCATCCCTTCTAAAGTCTGACACAGCTCTTTCACTTTTCAACCACAGTAACTCAGGTTCTGGTACCCTAGACCATGATTCCAATCCTGAACAATACCCGGTACCTGCCTGCAATCCAGCCTTTCCATCATTCAATACCCCAGACCCACCAAGCAATCTGAGCACACCAGACTATGAAGATCAGCCTTCAGAACGTCTACCCAATCATGACCCCACATCTGTCTTACTACCTGTTACTGTATTTGCTAGCCCAATCTCTGCTGCTCCTCCTGCTAATACTTCAAAATCTGCTACTGTTGCAGCATCTCACATCACTCTTTTTGCAGCAGAAGCACCCCCTTCCTCTCTGCCTGCAAGGACAGAACCTGTTGCCAAATCGGATAACAACTTTTCTTTTGGGACTACAGCTCCGGTTGTTCTTGCTGGTGCCTCTGCAGCACTAAAACTACCAGACTCTATTCTATCAGTCTCAGGTGCGTCACTGCCCACTGGTTCTTCTAAGGCACCCACTCTCCCAGTTGCTACAGCATCGGAACTATCCACAGCCATTCATGATCTCTCTGCTGCGGTGGCTTCTGACATTCCTACAAATCATGGAGAACCCGCCACTGTGACTCCTGACATTTCTGCAGCTAATCTTGACTCTGCCATTGCTGCGTGTGATGCCTTGGAAAACCTTCCTAAAGCAACCAATTCTGCTGTACCTCTGGCTCCACCTTTCACCACCTACTGTTGCCTTTCAAAGCAAGCTTTGCCATGGAACCTGCAACAGACATTCACAGTTCCTCTATTCATGAATACTATGTTGGGTTTTGTGCTCCAAAGACTTTGTCTTTTCTGATTTCTACCACAAAGGTTCAGCACATTGATACCGTCTCCACCTTTCAAGACTCCCACCTTACAACCTTAAACAGTTTTTGGTGCTTCATGATGTGCCTTTTTGGAATAAGACTCTTTCACGGTGTGACAGACCGTCTTCCTGTTGGTCAGTCTTCAGGGAGCCTGGAGAGGGGCCTGGAGAGGGGCATACTGTCATGCCTACGCCATGGGCGCATACATTGGCCATCAATATGGACAAATTGTTATTCATTTATCTACAGAAAACTCTTGGATCAACCGCTATTCACTATTTGGACTTTATTTCCCATTTGCGAGACTTTGGTGCTTTTTTATTTTTCCCAAAAGACTACACTTACCACAATGCACTTGGCTATAACCATTTATTCCTGGCTATTCCTATTTTTCTTCATCAGAACTACAATACCCAGAAGCCCTAGGGATTTGCTCTGCTTCCACCAGCTCAGGAACAGAGAGGGAGGTGGCTGATTGTCTGCAGGTGTGCTGAGCCAGGTGCAACCAATTAGCCTGCCTCTGTGCTGGGCTGGGCGGTATAAAAGCTGCTGCCTGCAGGAGCTCAGTCTCTTGCATTGAGAGTCCTTCCGGCACCTTTTTGCTTCGAGCTACAAACTTTGTATGCTGTTTCCTGCTTTCACCCGCTTTTTGATCCAGTGCCCTGGCGGGCTCCTGCCTTGCAGTCTGCTACACCCTGCTGCCTACAGCCCTAGCCTTTTGGGCTCCCTGCCTCAGCCCTGCTCCTCTGGGCATCCTGCCTTGCAGTCTGCTACACCCTGCTGCCTACAGCCCTAGCCTTTTGGGCTCCCTGCCTCAGCCCTGCTCTTCCAGGCTCCTGCCTTGCAGCTGATCACGCTCTGCTGCCTTCCAGCCTCCGCCCTTGCCCTGCCGGGCTCTCCACATTGCAGCCGATCACGCTCTGCTGCCTTCCAGACTCCGCCCTTGCCTTGCCGGCCTCTCTACATTGCAGCTGATCACGCTCTGTTGCTTTACAGCCTCAGCCCTTGTCCTCTGGGCTCCCTGCTCTGCAGCCTGCCTCACTCCGGCTGCCTACAGCCCTTGTCCTCTGGGCTCCCAGCTCTGCAGCCTGCATCACTCCGGCTGCCTACAGGCCTTGTCCTCTGGGCTTTCTACCTTGCAGCAGATCACGCTCCGCTGATTACTATCTACCTTTTTCCGCTGGGTTCTCGGCCTAGCAGCCCTCTACAGTCCTCTGCAACCTTCTACGGTCAGCGGCCCTGCCCCTCAGGGCTCACACCTTGCTGCCCAGCCCTTCTGGGTTACTTGCCGTGCAGCCTGCTTTACTCCGCTGCCCTAAGCCGTTTCCCTCTAGGCTCTCTGCCTTACAGCCCTGCTCCTGTGGGCTTGCTCATTGCTTTCTTGCTCCTCTGAGCTCTCAACCTTGTTCCTCTGTTATCCAATCCTGCTACAGGACTTTCCCTTCATTTCCTTCTGCTAGTTTGCTATTCAACTTCCTTTTTCCTGGATTTATCTGTTAGTGTCTTCTCTTGTACTGTTTGTAAACCCCTTGTACAGAGCTTGTCTGTTGGTTTCCGTCAGGCAACCTCTGCCCCTTCCCTTGTATCGTTTCTGCGTTACAGACACCCTTAGCTGTTGTTCCAAGCAATGAGCAAACAGCATGGGCCTCTGTTATAGCAAACTGTGCAGAAGGCTAGAGTTTTCCTAAGGTTCGTGGAATACTCTTTTCCTATATCTGCACACACCCCAAGAGGGAATTCATTCTGTACCTTTTTCCTTGCTACTCTTGCCTACTCTTCGTTCTCTTTCCTTTCAGCTGTGTGTGTACTTATCTGTCCACTTTATTTTGGCACAACCACCCAAACCCTTCCTGGGTGTCGTGTGCCACTCTTAATAGAGTGCCATCCTTGACACTCTCCCACCTTTTTCATGTGTTGATACCACATGTTATTTACCCAAGTGTGCTGCATTATCTAGGTAAGCGTTTATCCCTTCATTATCTTCCTCTGCATATCACCTAACTCTCCCATATGCAAGGTTTGTGTACTGACCACAAAGTCAATCAAAAGTGGTTTTCATAGTGGGAAGAACCAATGGGACATCCGCTTTATTTGGACTAATGCGATAAACAGTGTGAAACAGGAGAAACAGAAAGACAAATAGAGAAATTGTTCTTGCATAAACTATGCATAAATCCATTGATATCCACCTCTCTCACCATTCTGGTGCTGGTCATGCTCGTTCATCCCTTAAAATCGTGTTTGCCTCATCATTCCTCATTTCTAATATAATCATTAAAACATGCGTTTACTCCTGGTGTTGCAGTATATGCTCAATGATTACAATTAACAACCTCCTAATCACTGGGCCATTTTAGGATCCTGTAAAAAAAAAGCCAATATTAACGTTTCTTCTGACAAGAGCAGGATAAGCTTGAAGAATAAATACAAAAAGAGTAAACACAATCCTATGCACATCCCTGTCAGTTAGGACCATAGGGCTAACCAAATAGATACTCAGTGAGAAAGGAATCTGGATATTGCTCTTGTTTCCAATTCTTAATTAAGTGCTGTCATTTAGGCATAACTTTGACATATCCATGTGATTTCTAAAGTTAATTTCTTCAAGATTCCTGTGACTCTCAGCAAACGTTGCAGTCCGCTATAATATCTATAAGGAGTGTCCGAATGAGTCACAGTCCAAATGCAAAATCTGCATTATCAGCTTGTTGGTTTGTCGTCCTTCTTCATCATCGATCGAGTCTGCACACGCTGAAATTCTTCTTCTTGTCTTGCTTCTGGGTCTGCAACAGTAGGAGGGGTGGTCTCGCCGTTGTACAATTTCACGTTGTTTAAGTGAAGCCAAGTTCCCCTGCCTTGGACTTTTACTGCTGAGGGGTTTATATTATCAAAGCAAATGGGGCCATTGAAATGTGGCTCGTGCCACTTTCGGTAGAATTTTTAATCAGAACAGTGTCACCAACAAACAATTTAGATGCAGATAACAGTTCAGGAGATTTGGTTGCTGGATTGTTTTCATCTGTGTTCTGAGACCGACCCCTCTGATGTTTGAGTTGATCTGAAATGAGAGAGATGCTAGAGGTCATACATGTCAAATAATTGTGCAGTTCATCACCTAACAGTTTCGCTGTTCTCTGGGCATCACTTCTACTTCTCTATGGCGGTATAAGAGGTGTTCTCATTCACCTCCCTGTCACTAGTTCATGTGGCGTGAGGTGGTGGTCCGAACCAGGCTGATTTCTTAGGGCATATAAAGCTAAAGGCAGGCAATATAGCCATGCCAGCTTCAAAGTTAGCTTGATTTTTGCAATCCTTTATTTAAGGAGGCCGTTGAGTCTTTCACATATTTCGTTTGCTTTCGGGTCATAAGCAGTAGAAAACTTGTTTTTAATACTCAATAATAGTCCTATCTGTTCAAACACTTCATTAAAAAAATGTGGCCCATTATCGGATCTCAGCACTTCACACACACCCCATCTTGGAAAGACTTAACATACTAAAACCTTTAATGTGCAAGTGGTATCAGGGTGTGTACATGGACCTGCCTCAATCCACCTAGAGAAGGGACACACCACCAATATCAGATACCTGTAGCCATTACAAACTTGCACCATGTCAACATAATCAAAATGTAAATGCAGAAATTGACCATTTGGTTGAGGTATTACTCCTGTAATTGTTCTCATTCTATGCCCAGCGGTAAACTTTTGACCCACGATTCAATTCACTATGAAGAATACAACATGTTCTAACAAATTTGGAATTAACCAGTCTTCCGCAATCATTGCAGCAAGACTTTCCCTAGTTACATGCGCTGGGTAATACAGCTGTTCAAGAGCTCTTTTAACAATGCTACTGGCATCACCGGCTTTCCAGTGCTATCCTGTCACCATAATGCTTCTGTGGGGGAGCCCCTCCTTTTCCAACATGCTAGCCCTGCATGTACGGTTGACATCACGTAGGCGGAATCACTGTACACCGTCAAAAAGGGGTCTTGTGTGCAAACTGTAGTCAAATACCCAGGCTCTAACATAATTGCATTGTCCCAAAAATGGTTGTATCTGTTTTACTGTGTGCGGTTTTGCAGTTTTCATAATCGCCTCAGCTCTTTCAGGTATCACATCTTTTCCCTCATGTGAAATCAACCGTCCGATGTATAACACCTCTTCTTGACAATATTGTAGTTTCTCCTTGTCTACCTTGTATACTTTGTCTGCTAAAACAGTAATCAACTGAATCGAGTCCTGCCTACACGCATCTTCTGTAGTACTACAAATGAAAATGTCATCTACATATTATTTATTTATTTGCATTTTTAAAGCGCTCACACAGCCTGCGGGCATCGAGGCGCTGTTACAGGAATTGTTTGTTTTAGTTGCGTAGTTGTTTTGTCTTAGTTGCATATTTATAACGTGCTTAAATACCCAGGGGTTTCTAAGCGCGAACCCGGGGATCGAACCTGTGTTGCTTCATGTCGTCTTGCTTCCAAGGCGAGCACGTTGCTGCTGAGCTATCCTCCCGGGACGTATTGTATCACCGCACTTTTCAAATATACCTTGCCTAGGTCCATCTGGAGGACCCTGTAAAAGATTGATGGAGATTCACAGTACCTTTGAGGCAGCCAAGTGTGTTTCGATTCAGTTTGGTAAAACATAAATGAAGTCAATTCTTGTGAGTCCTTTTGCAACAGGATTGAGAAAATGTTTCTTTTTAAATCAATCACCGTGAAATATCGTGCTTCTACTGGAATACTGCATAGTATCGTCGCCGGGTTAGGAACTAGAGGAAACTCTGCCTCTACAATCTGGTTAATCAGTCTCATATGAATCTCCATGGCCCTCCCTTTGATAGGATACACTGTGGTGTTGCACAATGATTTTGATGGCACAAGAATACCTTGTTTCATCAGTGCTGAAATGGTTTTGAATATACCCTAATCAGCCTCTTGAGATAAGGGGTACTTTCTTGCTCGAGGTAAAATCATCCCTGGCTTCAGCTTTATTTTGACTTCCCCTATTCCCTTTAATAATCCTATGTCATAATGGCCTGTAGTCCATAGGAAGCTGGGCACCTTCTCCAAGTGCTCTTAAAAAAACGCTGGACGCTGCCGTATTGTTGCCATTCGCTGTGGGATTTCCCTCTTCTCTATTCTTATCTGGTAGGTAATGCTTATAAAGAACACTACTTCATCGTCTGTTGGGACTTCTCTAAACATATCATCACCAGTAATGTCAGTCAACCTGTATCCTTCTTTGAGAGCTAAAACTGCCCTCCAAGGTCTACCCTCATCATTCGTTCCTTCGAGCATCGCCATTTCCCTTCGTACTATGACTGCTTCTAACACTAGAGGGATAGTCTGCCCCCGCTCTTCATCCATAGGCATCTGTGGTCTGAACAAGAATTTGTCAGGTATCCTCACAGTCTTCCCCACTAAACCAGGTAGCCATGTTAGTACAATGCTCACCTCATAAAGAAAAACCTGTCTCTACCAGAACGCCTCGCAGAGCTATTTGCCCTGTGAACGCCAATATGAATTTTCCCACATTTAAGTAGTGTATTCTGGGAGTGGAACACACTATTCCCTCATCAGTAAATTAAATCGTCAGGTTAGGTTTTGTCATCAACTCTCTAAAATGTTAACTAGTGTTTTTCATGAATACAACAATGAAACAGACATGTCACATTCTCCTATAGAGACTGGTAATTCATCAGTAAAAGGAACTCGACTCATAGCTCCAGAGAACCGTTGAGCATTCATGGCAATTCCAGACATTGGATATTTTCCTTCTGGTATATATGACCGAGAAGCCCCAGTGTCTACTAAAAAAGAAAACGATTTTCCTCCTATCATCACATCAACCTGTTCCTCCTGGGGGTCTCTGTCACTAATAGTACTGAACACATCAAGTCACCATGTGAGCTGTCCTATTGTGGGTATATGCATACCCCTGTACCTGTGAAAGGATTTCCTCCTACCACAGTGGCACCTCCTATTCTAGGTGTCATTAATTGTCCCGTGTTTGCATACTGTTGTGTCTGGATGGGGGCGCGTTGTGACTGCCCTTGCAGTGAATTCATTTGCACTCACTCTGGTTGCTGTGGCTGTTGCATTTGCGGCGCTTGTGTGTGACACACTGTCTGATCTAGGGAAAACCCTTCCCTAGTTTGTGTGTTATATAGTGGAGGATAAGCTGTCACCCCTCTTGAGAATTGGCCATTCTGTGCATTCCCTTGGCTCCCACATACACGTGCAATGTTCCCTGTCATCCCACAAGTCCAACATACAGGTGGAGGCCGCCTGACTTGTCCCCCTTGGTTGAATTCTTCTTGCATATTCTGATTCTCATTCTGCGCATTTTGAAACCCGCCTTCGTTGTTTTTTGGAATCTACCCCCTCCTCTATAGCCCATACCTCTGCCTCGTGGCATGAACCCGTTGCCTCCTTGGTCCATCGGGCATTGATTATTCGCCTGTGATGCACCCAGTGCTTGCTGCATTCCCAATCCTCCTCTGCTTATCAATACTGCCCCTTCCATTGCACATTTTGACAATCTTTTCTGAAGCAATTTGGCTTCCTCAATTTTCCTAGCCTCAGCTTTCTTCTTGTTTTTCTTCTGCAATAGCCGACAGTGATGCACTATCGTCAATTGTATTTCAGCCCATGACTTCGCTTCCATTCCCACTTGTTTCTTCATTTGCCTTTGTACTTGCTCGGGCAACCCCTGACTTAAAGGGGCTGATTCATGGAATTATTTGCGCTGAAAAATGGGGATTTGTGCGCCATTCTGCCCGCAAATCCCTGTTTAACAAATGGGGATTTGCGTGCAGAATGGCGCACAAATCCCTGTTTTCGGCGCAAATAATTCCATGAATCAGCCCCAAAATATGGTAAAATAATGCCACAGTTTTTTCCCACGGCACGCGTGTTTCAAGTTGCCAATGCTCTTGAATGTCCTGAATGTAAGCAATAGGGTCTTCATCTTCCTTCACCTTACGTGCCATGATTGCACACATATCTGATGTGTTGGGATCTTGCACCCAAAGAGCCCTCCAAACATCTGCTCTACAATTATTGAATGGCGCTCTGTCGTGTGCTGTGTTTTGTGCTGTCACACTTGAATAGCCTGCTCTCCTCCCTATGTCATCAGCTCTCTCCCCAAGAATAGCTGCCAAGAGACCCTTAATGTCCCCTATGGCCAGTGTGTTTCCTCCTGTCATTTTCTCTAACTCATATATCCATTTTCCAGCTCCCGAAGTCAAACTCCAGAGCTTAAACCTTAAATTATCCTAATCCATCTATGGCCATGGAATATACTGTGGTCTCGTTCCCCCTTTTTCCAACAAGGGAAACTGCGTAAACCCTAACTAGCAGTCGGCTCCCATCGTCTGTTTATGCATGGCAGGGGCAATCGTCCCTGCCTGTCTCCTTTCTGGTAGCAATCTTAACCTGCTCACATATGGCAGTGATTCTCTGGGATGCTCTGGATATGCCATGGGATATGGCGTCCTATCCTTACGTTGCTCCAGATCAGACCATCTTACTTCTTTGTCCATCTGCAGGCTTCCCTCTGGGGCACACATGCCCCCTCCCTCTTCCCCAAGGAAGGATTCTCTTTCCTCATCTGACATGTATAGTCCCCAATTAGTGTGACTCTCATCCCCTTCACCCTTATCTAAGCTCAGTCTGCTTAAGGATAAGGTTCTGTGCCTGAGGCTAAATGGATTTTCTTCTTCACTTTGTGATTCTTGATAGGCTTTATCGATCCTGTCTCTGATACTTCCTATGTCAAAGTTTCTTCTTGTAATGCTACTCTAGATACCTCTGACATTGCTCCCTTTAAGAGAAGAAACGCTTCTATTCTGTCCCATCATATTGCTGGGCTTGGCTCTACTGGTTCTTTACGATAAAGGCTAAAATCAAAGTCCTGCTGTCTCCTTCTTCGTTCTAACTATTCATCTAATTCTCTGTGTTTTCTCGCCTCCCTTCTAATTTTCTCCTCTTCCTGTCTTCGCTCTTCTCTCCTCGCTTCTGCTCTCCTTTCCTCCTCTTCTCTTTGTCTCTGTATACTTTTGTCCCGTAATTTCTGCACTTTCTCCTCCTCTCTCTTCCTTTCTTTTCTATCCCTATCTTCTATTGCTCTCTGCCTATTGTCATACTTTCTTTGCTCCTCTGCCCGCTCCTGTTTTTTCTCTTGCTCATCCTGATACATCTGTTCTCGTCGCTCCTTGCTCTTTCTTTTATGCTCATCTTCCTTCAACCTCTTTTCTTGCTCTCTGTCTTTTATATCCCGTTCGTCCTTATCTTCTTTTTGCCTTACTTTCTCGATGCTTTTGCCATCTAGCTTAAGTAATATCTGTCCTCCTATCCATTTGTTCTACACGAGCATTACCTCATCAGCTTTGTCCTTTTCCCTTTCCATCTCTTAATCTCTCTTTCTAATTCTGTCGATGCGCTTGATCGCTCACTCTTATCTTCTTTATTTTGTATGATTTTAAAGATCTCCTGTTTTCTCTTACTTTCCTCTGGACAATCGTCACTGCTATAAGCGGGCGGTTCATATATCGGATTACTATACCCTGTCACCGCATTCAGTTCCTTTATAGGGTACAATCCTAATTCTTCCGCACTAGCCCCTTTTACTTCAGGTGAGGTAATCGGAGCTGAGGTGCTCAACACCTTCCTCCTTACACTGATTAAGCATCCATTTCTCCGGTGGCGGATCTTCCCTTTCTTCCCGGTACATCTTTCAGAGCTCTAGAATCACTAATCTTTTCTCTAATTTCTTCCCCGTGTATGCAGAGTGCCAGGATGTGGTCATGTGTTGCAATACAGCTTTTGACAGTGATCCCTCTTGTGGCCACTGCATGAACATTTTATCTGCTGTGCCTTTCACCCATTCCGCACTATACTGTTTGAGCTTTGGCATGTGATTTGGCAATGTCTTAAATAAATGTATCAGGGGAGTGTCTCCCATTGTGACCATTCTCAATTGACTGTCAATACTTACCAGGTTTTGTAAATACTTTCACCACTTTTCAATATTCTTAAAACAACAAATATGAACGCACTCCAACAATCGTCACTCAAACCTCTATCTTTCCAATTATCTCTGTCGACCTCTG
The DNA here is from genome assembly GCF_040938575.1 of Ambystoma mexicanum. NCBI lineage: Eukaryota > Metazoa > Chordata > Amphibia > Caudata > Ambystomatidae > Ambystoma > Ambystoma mexicanum. The sequence goes on along the minus strand of NC_090937.1, from coordinate 726,378,789 downwards.
GATTAGTCTTTTTAGCTCCTTAACTTTGTTACAATCTCTTCACTACTTTTGTCACTTCTTCAGCACCTTAACTCAACACATAACACAGACAGACTAGTCAACTTTACACATTTACTAAAAATACTCTTTGATCACCCTTTTTCTCCTCACCCCTATTCAAATATCCTGTCACAGAATTTAATTCATCTTCTTATGTGAACCTGTTCACACGTAGCTGAGTGACTCCTAGTGGAGTGTGAGACAACTTCTTCTAGACCCCCTTGGGTCAGGCTTCTGAGAGCTTCTATCTCTATCTCCACACAATGTTTCCTGTTACTTTTAAATCACCATAACCCTGTCCCCTTAATCTGCCATTCCCCTCCGTCTACTTACCATTCGGTCGTTATTTGACTCAAGGCCTTCGGTATCCTCTCCTCCTCCAACCGACCACTTTCACCTTCTGCCCGCACAGTGCCTGTGGAATCCAGGTAGCAATTTCATCAAAGAGGGACCCTGCCCACCGTCTCGGTTTTTCATGCAAGATTTCTATTTGGCCGCTCTCCACAAGAAACCCTGTGATTTTCTGGCTAGATGGCAGAAGATGTCCGATCGTCCGAAGCTCTGAAGCTAACTGATCGATGGGTCTTGAACCATCCTCTGCTACCACGTGAACTTAGGGCCTTTGTCGGGTAACGTGTCATGCAGTTGGATGGGAAGCAGAATAACTCTTTACAACAAATAATCAAACCAACTCGGGAAGATGGCAAAGTCCTTTTACTGTTTTATTATCAATTGTCTAAAACAGGGAGTTACAACGGACATCAACAGACGTTGCACAGCGTTCTCTCGAAGCATTTCATAAAAAAAACACTTTTTTAGTAAACAAGGTCATGCGTGACGTCATACTACGTGGCAAATAAAAAAAAACCTACGGGGCGTTGTGGTTTGCTCAAGGGGAACATCTAAGTATACTTTCTATAAGGGGTTGGGTTATGATCTCTACAATCAGGTGGACAACTCATGCCCACCCCTAGTGCAAGTCATCTTCAAAAGTTATTAGAAACATGGCACATCATTGGCTCTCAAACTATAAGGGCCTTCATTATATAGTCCTCTACAAGTGGTTGGAACATTCGGTTCACTTAGCAGCACATAAGCTCATACCCCAGGTGTCATGGGGAGAACTGTACCTCCCCACACAATTAGCCCAACATCTCTCATCACCATTGCCTTCTGCCATGAAGGTTGTCTTTAAACTTGGCCTTGCAATATATTCTCTTCTCTGGGAAAAAGGGTGAGCACACGCTTATTATAGTTCTGGAACTGCGTGCCCAACTCTATATTCATCCTGGGCTCACGTGACAGGAGACTGCAATTCAGCCCATTTTGCAGCATTTAATTGTCTTGAATTAATCAAACTTGGCACTCATGGTGTTCTTTCTTTGCAGCTTAACAAGGCATAATTCAGCTTCTCACTTTCTCTACCTTCAAGAATAGATAACCAGTCTTGGCAGCTTTCAATCTTGACTCCAGACCAGACAGCCCTTCTCGATTCTTCCATGTTCCCAGCTAATTCTCTGCTGCGACACGCCTTTCAGCCCTTGTCTTCATGGTTTGAACTTACTCAAATTGCGACACTGATGTCCAGCTTCTATATAATGGCGGCTTCTCCGGCAGTCTATTCACTACGTATAGCCAGCTTCTAAGATTACCTGATCTACTTGCATTGCTGTATCAGTACAGTTATTGAACGATTTATATTTTCTACAGTGCTCTTCATACGTGCAATCTTCGTTTCGCAAATTAAAGTTTACTTGATTCTTTACTTTGTCATCAGTTTCTATAAGGTCCATACATTCTCTTCTCCAGCCAGTCTTCTCAGTGCATCACGCTCGTTTCTTGTGACGTCGCCTACTTTTCTTTCATATTCCTTCCGGGATCTCCCGCAAGAGATTGTCATCTCTTCAGGAATACATCTGATAGGGTTTTATTAGTGGATACCTTTTCTTGAAGATTCAACACAGAATAGTCACAGCTGCTGTTGTCAAGCATGGCACAATTTCAGGCTGCCAGCATACAGTTAGTAGGGGGGCGGGACTTCCTGCAGGGGCAGTTGGATGCTCCTCTACACTACACATGCATCCAAACAAGGAAATGGTTCCTTGCTGTAGCATTGCATGTTTTTACTTGCATTTTCCGGCAAAGCCAACTTCATATGTGTTATTACGCTGCTAGAGTGGCATTTTGGTGCAACCAGTCTAGCCATTTCCTACTCTAGCATGAAATTATTCTCTGTGAATCTATGATAACGCCAGCATGATAAGTGTTCTTTTCTTATGTGTCTAGACTGGCCTACATTGGAGCCAGTTTGAACATGCTTTCTTATTGTGGTATTGTATTTGTAATGGCACAGCCGACTATAGCATGTTGTTATGTGGGGGTACTGGTATATATTGGCCAACCCAGCTTTGATTTGCTTTCTTATAGTATCATCTGACCTTTTTATTGTTCACCTACCCAGCCTTCCCATGTGTGCTTGGCCTGGCCGGCTTGCAGGCAGAGTACTGTAAGTACTCTCCTTTTCAGAGTTTGGGCAAGGTTGCAGCACTAAAATGGCAATCAAGAAGCCCTCCATTCATAAGTGGGATTATAGGTTTTCAATGTTGGTAATCTGGTTTTGTAACACACCAAACCTCTACAGACCATGTATGGTAGGATGTGTATATGGAATTGAACATGTATACTTGATTAAAACTGTGAGAGAGCAATGCTAGCAATGTGTAGAAATAAGAACTTGGAATGTTTTGTTCCTCTTGATTTATGCAAGCACTTAAAAGAGATACGGGAATATGATCAGCTATCAGTATTTCCCAAGGCACTAGTCAAACCTATTATAAACTTAGCTCTAGGTTCTGAAGTAAATACATGTTGGAGATGACTGGCTGTGTTTTACAGAAATAATGTAGTCCATGAATTAACCGCAAACAGTACATCACAACACAACACATCCTACTGAGAGGTTACCTTCAAGGTAACCTTTCGAATCAGTAAAGAATGTAAAAGGTAACTTCCCAAACCATTGAAGACTGTATTTTGTGTACCATTGACCGTAAGAACATATGTTTTGTGGTGAAATATTCTCCCTCTCTCCTTCTATCTGAGCTTTCCCCTACCCTTATAACCGCCTATCTGCCTCTGTGCCCTCAGAATTTGATTTCACTCTCTAGTCATGCAGAAATAGCAGGGCGGATCCACATAAACAAGGAATTTGGGGTCATACACTTACCGTGGTAATATGGGCCTTTACACACTAATAATAACTCTACATATGATGATCCATTTTTGTATAAAATGTACATCTATTTACAGTGAGATCATAACCATATTTGTCTTAGTGTACTGAAGGACAATGCTATGTGATGCCACTTCTTATGATGCCAAGCGGTGAAAGATTGTGTGCCATCACTTCCTGTGATGTCATTTTGGGGCAGGGTCAAATGACATTACACCACTTCCTGTAATGTCACTTTGGGGTTGGATCAAATGATATCACTTCCTGTGATGTCATTGAGGAGGTCAAAGTTTGTGTGGTGTCAATTCCACTACCCCTGGCATTTTGGTGAAATGACATCCTGCCAGACTTTCCCACTGCGGAATTATACTCCTCAACCTGAGCACAGACTCCCAACGCAGCAACACTTATATAACCCTGTCTAGAGCCCAGTGTGTAGTGTATAAATCACAAGCAAAGTCTTGTCTACAAAGGCGTAGTGGTTCTGCCTGGGGATGCTCCTGTGTAGATGGGTTCCCAAGGAGACAAACATAAGCTGCTTTGAGCTGTTCCTTTTTGCCCTGGTAAGTCTCTCGGCAGTTTCCAGGCCCTAATTTCCAGCTACATGCCATTATTTCATTTCATTTTTTTTATTTACAAGTTTTTACAAGGCGTGAACACTGGCCAAGGGCATCAGAGCGCAGTACAGTAAAATTGAAAATACAACCAAAAGTCCAGAAACCCACGAGTGCATGGACGTCATTTAGGGGTTGCCAGGGGTCGCACCCGCAACCCCTGAGGCCTCCCTTGCTACCCTTGTGGTTTCCATTGCTACCCCTAAAAATATATATTTTTTTAAGTTTTTTTTTTTAATTGGGCGCCTGGGCTGTCGCCAGCAGCATGTGGCTCCTTGTTTCTGGAGTGGCTGGCTTTCTAAAAGCTATAGCGGTAAGATAGATTAGTGAGTTGAGTGCTTTCTACTGCAATGTGTGTGTGACCTGCAGGTTGCAGGTTCGACTCCCGACAAAAACAACTCAGCCTTTCATCCTGCTGAGGTTGATAAATGAGTACTAACCCAGGTTGGGTGATATTGTATGTATAATTGTTCTATATGAAGCAATTAAGAGTAAGTGCTATATAATAACACATCATTATCGCTTGGCCATGAATGTCTGCTTGCATTCATAGTCATTTGGTAATATGGGCCTATATCCACTGATATTAACAATACATATGGTGATCATTCTTGTATGAAATGTATATCACTTTACAGGCATATCGTAACCATATCTTTTGTAGTGTACTTACAAACAATGCTATGTGATGCCACTTCATGTTTTAGAGTGGGGTCAAATGACATCAGTTCCGGTGATGGCATTAGAGGTCAAGGGTCGTGTGATGTCACTTCCGCTACCCCTGGCATTTTGGTTAAATTATGTCCCTGTATAGTGCCTTGAGGGTGGGCCTCGGCAAGTGGTGAAACATGCACATTATAAAGCTGATTTATTTGGAAGAAGTTATTTCCCAGCCTTATAATGTAGCATAAGTTCAGATCACAGGGCCAGTGCCAGGAACGGGACTTGAATGTCACTCAATTGCTGAAGTGGAGTTGGCATTTATTCTTGAGAGCAGTTTAAAGTCAGCTTACATAACATTTTGCTCTGTTTATCCTGCGGCATAATTCTTAACAAATATGAACCAGACAGGGCCTGCACGGAACAATGGGTCCATAGATGGCGAAAACATGATCTCATGATTAGGAACAGCTTTTAAGAGGCCTTTCTGCAAACGCCCGCAGTTTATCCCAGAGACGCAAGTCATGAGTACTGACATTTCTGTAAATAAGTGTAGGTTAGGGTTTTGGGGGGTGAGGGGCGGAAGACAATGTGGTGGCGAAGGAGGGGATCCACATTTAAAAAGAGGAAAAGGGTGCTTTGTGCCTAACCTAACCCACCCCCTCTCTTTCCGATCCCCAGTGTCCCTGGAGACCATGCAAATGGCAGTGGTGCACGGTATGAAACCCAATAACATAACATAATATACCCTGTATCAGTCAGCAAGTGATCCCTTTAACTCCCCGCCTACTAGGTATGTTGCATGTGATTAAATAGAATTAAATTACATTTAGTATACTTTCCATTACAAATTCTATTTTATTATGTTTTCCATATGCGGCTTCCTTTTCACAGGTGCCTCTAGCTCATTCCTCCATAGACTCCCCTTCTTCTCTACCCCTCCGCCCCTCCAGGACACTCTCTTCAATTTGCTCTGTCTTTTTTCAGGCGCCCTACTTCAATATGCTCCTGTCTGTGTTCAGGCTACCGTTACTTCCTGTGCTCCCACCTCTGCTGTGGACTCACTTCCTCCCTGTTCTCATCCCTGGTGTTCAGGTGACCACCTCACTGTGTTTCATCACTGCGCAGGTGCTGCATCCTCATAGTTCTTTTTATGCAACATCCCCATTCCACCCCTGTGCTCTGCTGTTCTCAGACCCCCTCCTTACATGTGCTCTCTCTCCTCGCTGTCATGCTCTTCACCTCCTGTGATCGCCTTGTCATCAGCCCATAATCCTGTGCAGGCGCCCAATCTGCCATTCCAATCCTGGTGCTTCTCATCTCCATGTGATCACCAGCTGTCTCCACTGGTTGATATCTAAGCTCTATCACCTCCTGTGTCAATGTATTGGTCCCCATTGCAAAAAACAGTGGATCCATCCCAATATCCTCTGGTCACTAGTGCAGGATTCAACATTCTCCACAGGTGGCCTAGTACTCATCTGAGAGGCAGCCATCTTGGAATGGTGCTGCTGATAAAAAAAAAGTTCGAGGCATGCTGTAGAGATAAAGATAAACAAAACACATAAAACAGCAATTAAAGACGGTTACTTTTCTGAAAAAAAATGACATTTAAATGTTTGTAATTTTTCAATTACCATAATGAATGAATGCATGTATTGTGCTGATATGAAAGAAAAACCTTCCCAATGTTTACGTTCTTCAGGAAAGGTCTGTTTTGTTTTCTACATACGTTTTCTACACACCATAGAGCATATGTTGAATTCAGACTGGAAAAACTAGCTATTAAAAAGGGCAACACTATCCAAGCTTACATGTAATCAGATTTTTTTTAAAGATCTGGACGCTTTGGTCCATCTTCTCTTTCATGAAAATGCATTCACTGAGGGAATGTTAGAGCCCTGCACAGGGAAACTCAATGCGAACATATACAACTGTATGTTGCTAAATGTCGGTATGTATTACCAGGACTCTCTTTAAAGTCCCTCACTTGACACCTACGTTCTCTTACCGTCACCAGGCAGGATGGCTGACGATGCAAAACAGGAGCAGATTAACATTTCTTCTGCTGGTTCACAAACATATCCACAGTAAGGCACCCCTGTATCTATCCTCCTCTATCTACCTCTGCAAGCCTTGTCGTAATCTCCGCTCTGCTTCCTCGGCTACCCATGTGGCACCTCACTTTCCATGTGCTTCCTCTTGCTTTCGCTCTTTCTCTCTTCTTCCTCCACCTGCAGGGAATTGTCTTCCCCCGGACATCCGAGAATCAGTCCACACCGATTTGCTCAAAGTCAATTTGAAAGCCTACCTCCTCATTTCAGTGTTTTTCTCTTAACCTACCTCTCATCTGCCTTCAAGCTTACATTGTTCCCCTGCCTCTAACCTGCTACTGTCCGTCACTTTCTCTGCCTCCATTCTAGCACTTCATCCATCATAGCCACGCATCCCTAGCATAGCTAGCTGTACCATCTACCTGCACTTAAATATGTCCAATGTTGATTGTTCATGATCTAACTCCTCCCATGTATTGTTCCCAGTGACTATTTCCCATTGTCGTCCAGCAGGAGCTCCCATCGTCTGTGGGCTGCAAGAGCAGTTCACACATCCATTCTAGCTCATCTAAGCATTTGTGGTAAACCCTGGGGCTTCGATTGCTTCTCCAACACCGGGGCGCAACATCCGTCGTTCTACAACTACTATTTCTTACTCAGCCCCATTGTTACATTGTACAGCCTTATTTCAGCATTGCTGAGACCATGTGCAATCACCTGTGCATTTTGAATCTGGCTGCACTGGCAATCCGCAAGGGTTTGTTATTTTGAGATGATCGCCGCATTCTGATTACGGAATCTTCTTCACTTTAGAAAGGGTCTGCCACCTGATTGGGCAGCATCTAGTATACAGACTATCAAGGGGCACCGGCAGGCGATAGCCGGCCCCCAACGAAGGCAAACAAGAAAGGCTCCTGACCGAGCCTAACAGAGCATTACGAGCTCCCAGCTCCCCCTCACTCTGCAAGTGTCCCTGCGTCACTACATCAGAGCGCTTTTTGGACATTGCAGGCAGCAATTTCGCTAGGCGGCCCCGTCGGCCCTCGCCCTTCTCCCGCAGTGTGTTGCCACATGATGAGAAACCTCAGCCATTGTGTAACCTCACCATATGTTATATATATATATCCGGGCACACCCTCGTCCCGCTACTGTCTGTCCATGTGCTTTCGCACCTTCTATGCTACGCCCATTGCAATCTGACTAACTGTGGTACCATCCACTGTGTTTTGCTAATGATTCTGTAAACTCAGAACGCCCTAGTATCTGGCCCAACCTGCACCGCCACTGCACAGCCATTAGGGCCACTCTGTCGACTGTCAACTTGCTGCGACTAAATGCCTGCACTTCCAATGTAATGTACCTGTTCTCCTAGTGTTGTGTACTAACGAGCAGTGCACCACCCCATGTACTATTGTGCATAGCGCTCCTAATCCTCTATATTATTGCGCATCGCGCCCCAAGCCCCATACAGTACCTTGTGATGATGTTATATGCCTAACAGTCTAAACTCGTACTCCCTCGCCTACCGCATTGTACCCGTAGCGCTATCTCTACTATTTAGCCTAATTAGGACTATTTAAGTGCACGCAAGCACTATTCTGTCCTGTGTAATGCTCACCTCTCTATTTGACTAATGTCTTTGGCTAAATCGGTACACCATCGACCATGTCACTGTGCCTATGCTACAAGCGCCACCACTGCTTAGCCTACTTTGTGCATGTACCTATACTGCGGTTACTATTGTCTAGCCTATATCTGTACCTGTGCCCCACTGTACTTCTGCTACGTACCATATTAGCTAACCCTAGTGACTATCCCCACGGTACTGCCACTGCACTACCATAACTACTTGCTTGTATTAAAGAATGTGCATGCTTCCCAATGCACCTCGGACACTCGCCATTCTATTGTATGTTATAACCCTACTTAGCACCCATTGCACCCATTGCACCTCTTCCACGCTACGTTGCTCACAGCCCTGCTCAACTGCATTATAGCACCTCCTGTACTCCTCACTGCTAGACAGATCACCATTCCTTGCTTCTGAACGCGCCCAGCTCCTTGACTGACTACTCAGTACATCAGGGCAAACCTAACAGTCCAATTGTACCACAGTACTGTCGATAGCCAGCTCACCAGCTTAACTGAGTAAACAATTCTTCTAACCAAGCCACCACTACCATACTATACCTATCCTACCACCATATAGTACCACTCCCCGATGCTCACTATAGCTCACCCCTGTCTAGCACTTTGCCTGCTCGCCATGGCTGTCCTAAGGAAAGTAACGCTCGCAATGGCAACTATCCTACCCTTATTTCATGCCATTGTACCCACTAACTTCCTACTTGCCCTGCAATCCCATGCTCCACCAGTTACTCTACACCCAGCCAACTCCACCACTAAATCCCTGTTCTCCCCTGCAGAATGGATCACCCGATTTGCCACCCCACCCACACCTCTGATTCCTTGCCCCCTCTTTATGAGAAACACAAGACTAGGTTCACGCTTCGGCTTTAGGACCATGACCCACAGGGCACCTGCCCCACACAATCACAGCGAGCCCACTATACTGCATTCACCTACTTCTCCCCCAGCGCCAACTGGATTGCATAGCAATGCCAGCATTACCACACACTACAAACCCCCACAAGGAGCCTCAGTCACTGCTAACCCAACCATTAAATGAGCTTTTATCAATGCGCGATCCGTAGTGGTGCACGCTCCTGGCATTGCTGACCTAATCACATCCAACCATATTGACTTCCTCGCTGTCACCCTGCTGCAGGCCCCACCCTATCTCTTGCCATCCCTGAGAACTATACAATTATTTGTGCAGACCGAGATACTGGGAAAGGGGGCGGAGTGGCATTCATAGCTAAATCTCACCTGAACCTCAGAGAATTTCCAAATCCAGGACTACCCTCGGCAGAACTGCTATCAGTCAAACTCTCACTCTCTGACGCCCACACAATCCTACTCCACCTTATCTATCCACGCCCAGGCGCCATATCCTCCTTTGATGAAGACATTACCCACCTTCTAACACTAAATAACAAACCAGGCTCACATGTAATTTTACTGAGCCAAGATAGAGTCTCAAAAAGCTAGCCTTGCTACTAATTGCCACTCACATAATGTGCACAGCCAACTTTGTTCCCCCTGTCGCCCTTTCCACTTCTCCCCTATTATTGCAGAAGAAGTTGTAAAGATAATTGTGAGCCTCCAATCCTCTAACTGCCAAGGAGACTTATGCCTGGCGGCAGTCATCAAGTATGGAGCTAAAGAACTGGCACCCTTTATCACTGCCCGGATCAACTGCTCCTTTAAGAACTCCTCAGTCACCAATAACCTCAAAGAAGCTTGGGTCATTCCTCTACTCAAAAAACCCAACCTAGACCCTAACATACCAACTAACTACAGACCCATTACGACTGTCCCATTTCTCTTGAAGATATTAGATAGAGTGGCATATCTCCAAATTCAACAACATTTGGAAGACAACAACCTCAAAGGTTTGTGACAATCAGGCTTTAGACCCAGGCATGGGACTTAAACAGCCCTACTGGACCTAAAAATCCAAATGGACGAAGCCAAAGACAAGGGCAACCTGGCCATCCTGCTCTTGTTGGATTTGTCTGCAGCCTTTGACCTGGTTGACCATCAAATCCTGAGCAAACACCTCTCTACGGCTGTTGCATTCTCACCGAATGCCACTAACTGGACCCAATCCTTTCTTTCCAACAGGACGACTAGGGTCTCCGCACCATCGGCTGTGGCTGACTCAGTCTGTATCCTGTGTGGAGTCCCCCAAGTGTCCTGTGTTTCACCCACACTTTATAATGTCTTTACAAAGCTCATTTTTGACCCTCTTGATGATCTGGGTGTTACATACACAAACTATGCGGATGACATCCAGGTCCTCATTACCCTCACAGGCTGCTACAAAAAAGATACTATAAAACAAAATTAAATTTACCTAGAAATACAGCCTTGGATGGCTACACACAGCCTCTGCTTAAACAACGACAAGACGGAACTGCTGATCGTCTGCACCCAAGCCCGTCTCAATAAACTTGACTCCCGTTACCAGTCTTTCACCATTGACGATAACATCATTGTAGTCGCCAAAGAGGTCAACACCCTCAGCATCTACCTCGACTCCACTCATTCAAAAAGCAAATAAACTCTACAGTTTCCACCACAGCTTACACCAATAAACTTATCAGCGCATGCAAACCTTTCCTGTCATCCACTAACACTGCATCACCCTAGTGAGGGCACTGATTCTGTCCAAGCTGGACTACTGTAACACCCTATTTCTTGATTCCACTAATCACAACTTGAACAGATTACAAGTTCTCCAGAACAATGCCCTTCGATGCGCTCTAAATGTACCATGCACCACTCACATCTCCACCATCAGAAGGGATGCACGATGGCTTCCAGTATGGGGTAGAATTAAACTACGTACCCTCATCATCACTCACAAATGCCTATCATTGACAGCACCCCAATACCTAATTGACAAATTCTCAAGGACCTGCGCCAGCAGACCTACCAGAGCTCTTTATTTACACTGCCTAAATATACCCAAGTTTAACCTGAAAACAGCTGGAGGATCGAGCTTCCCGTTGCTAGCAGCAAAGTGCTGGAACTCGCTCCCCACAGACATCAGAGCTGAACCTTCCTTCTGGTCTTTTAGAGCCAATGTGAAGGACTTGCACTTCACCCAGCAACTCTAATTCTCCACCTTTCAGAATTGCATCTCCATAGCTTGATTAAGAGTTGCCTGTCTGTGTTAATGTCCAAATTTGTATTATTTTGATGCCTATTGCCATGACCATTTTGTAACCTGATCCTCACAATGTCCTCGTATTGCAGACACTGCACCTTGTATTATTGTTGTAACAAATGTCACCCAGCATCCTGTACTTGGAAACTATGAGTTTAATCTGTATTTGTAACCTATGCTCCATGTTTAATGCACCCAGATACCTCAGAGTTAGGCTGCGCTATACAAATAAAAAAACAAACCAAACCAAACTATTTCATTTACCCCCCCACCACAACCTGGTCAGAATGTCCCTCAAACTCATCCCATCGTAAGAAGCTCACTGCTTCCCATCAAATCTGATATTTATTGTACATTCTTTTGCGATCAAGACAGCATTGTTCCTCCATGTATATAAATAAAGTTGGCAACAGAACTTTAGCACAGCTTATTAGAATTCAGTGGTGTTCAGGTCCTATTTCTTAATGGGGTATTTAAGTGCGAGACGTATTTAGCCATTGATGCTTCAGCTGGCAAAATACCCAGGTAGTGGTTAGTTGCACCTGCTACAGAAATCTATTTGAATCCAAGCGGGGCTAACCCGTTTGTTCGTTCTTTCATTCATGAATTCATTCTTTCACAGATCTGAACGAGATTGACAAACTACTGCACTGCTTTGGGTAACCGTAAGAACTGTTTTATACAATAGAACACATACCGCACGTCTGAGTGCAGTTGTGACCTTACAACAGTAATTCTGTCTTCAACAAAAAAATAAAACATTTACTTATAATGTTGTTTGCACAAAGAAAAAAAACTGTACCACTGTGCCGTTAAAGGCTGCTCGTGGACCAAAGTGGCATATTATTCAGAATAAATAAACAATTCACTGCTTCTGCATTCTAAAGGTCAGTAGAAATTGACGTTTGTGTGCAAGAGAGTGTTTGTCTATCTGAGAGAGATAGTGTGTGTGCGTCAGAGACACACAGATAGAGAGAGAAAGAGAGAGAGGGATTATTGATGGGTGCATGTTACAACAGATGTGCCTCAATACGTGTCAAACAGTGGTCAAAGTGGGCGTTCCGGAAGGGTTTTTTTTAAAAATAAAAGTGTAGGGAGAAGTTGAAACTTGCACTTTCAGTGCACTGCACTGGACGTGCCCTTAAACAGCAGGTGCATGTGTTTTGGTGTTTTTATTGTGCATGGGAGGGGGCGCAGCAATGGGGTTTGTGGGGAACGGTGCAGGCCAGTAGGGAACATAGTTCCAGTATTTCGTTTCGTACACTTCGACCACAGGTATCAAGAATATGTAGCTTCAAGGAACATGTACAAAATGTCACTCTGTGCATGCTCTAGAGACCAGCATTCGTTACAGTGTACCCGCACCCACGGGTGTCGCGGCAGGCGAGTAGCCCAGACACTGTCTTGTCCATACTGTGGCGTTGCCCCGTGAGGGTATGCGCACGCGGCGGCGTGACGTTGCACGTCGCCGCGTGTGGCTTAAATAAACTGGGCGTGCCCGGCCGCATCAGAGCGACCGGGGAGCCCGAAACACACGGACGTGTCCTGCGTGAGGTCTGTGGGTGGAGGGGCTCACGGGCACGCATGGGGGCATCCTGAGACCCCCAACAGTGGCGACGAGGATGGGATGCCCGGGCCCGGCGGTGAGAGTCATCCGGGATAATTTTTCTATACGGCGGAACATCCGCGGATGTTTCGTTTTACGCCGTGGCCACGGACCATACACGCGGCTGGCGGCCATTTTGCACACGTGGTTGCGGAACTTCCAGGAGCTCCGGTTTGGAGTCGGAAGGTGATCCGAGCCAAATTTTTGGATATGCTGACTTTGACCCGGCCCTTGAGTCTGAAATTGTGGTGGACGCGAGCCCGTTCGGCCTGGGAGCTGTGCTCACGCAAGTGGGCCGAGATGGAGGAATCAGACCTGTGGCCTACGCCAGCAAAGCCCTCTCCGAAACCGAACAGAGATACTCCCAGATAGAGCGCGAAGCCCTGGCCGTCCTGTGGGGCTGTCGGCACTTTCGGCTGTATGTGCTGGGAAGACCTGTAACGGTGGTGACGGACCATAAGCCGCTGCTCCCGATAATGGCTGGATCATCATCGAAGCCGCCGGCCAGAATCGAGAGGTGGATGCTTGCCCTCTTGGAATATGGCGTCACCTTGATCTACCGGCCGGGTGCCAACAATGCGGCTGACTACCTGTCCCGACACCCGGAAGGTGGTGGAGGATCAGTGCGAGACTCCTGCGCCGAGGAAGCCGACGACCACATCAGAATGGTGGTAGAGGGTGCCACTCCCAACGCAATGCCGTTACCCGAACTGGAGGCTGCCGCGGCCAACGACGAGTGCTTCCGCATATTGAGAAGCTCAATGCGATCGGGATCCTGGAAATCCGTGCTGGAGCTGGTGGCGGGGCGCACTCAAGAGGCCAAAGTGACCCTCGAGCAACTCTGGAAAGTGAAGGACGAGCTGTCCTTCTCGGAGTCAGGCCTTCTGCTGCGGGGCGATCGCCTGGTGGTGCCGGGCTCCAAAGTCAATGAGGTCATCAATCTGGCACACCAGGGACACCAAGGAGCCGCCAAGACGAAGGCGAGACTGAGGCTGAAGGTGTGGTTTCCAGAGCTAGAAAGGAAGGTGGACGACTTTGTGGTGGCCTGCGTGTGGTGCCAGGCGGCCTCCCCGGTCCAGCGGGAACCTGAGATCGAGGTAATGCCACGAGGGACCCGGCCGTGGGAGATCGTACATGCGGACTTTGGATCCACTGCGGTGGGCACCCACTTCCTGGCCATTGTGGATGAATACTCCCGATACCCCGAGGTAGAGTTCGTCGAGTCAGTGGCGTTTGAGCACGTGGTGGGAGCAGTGGAGAAGATCTTTGCCACCCATGGGTTTCCAGTAACCCTATGCTCGGACAATGGGTCCCCATTCCAGAGCACACGGTTCTCGGAGTTCCTGGAGAGCTGCGGAGTGACACACAGGAAGGTATCCCCGCTGTGGCCCCGTGCGAACGGGGACGCAGAGCGGCTGATGAGAACACTTAATAAAACATTCCGAATAGCCCAAGGGCAGGGCCAGCCCCTCCAGCGGGCACTATACCAATTCCTGAGGGTGTACCGCACCACCCCACACGCCTCGACGGGGGTTGCCCCGGCGGAAGTCTTATTCCGACGATGCCCCCGAGGCCTCCTGCCGGAGGTACGAGAAAAGGAGCCCGGCGTGATAGACGATCAACGGGTGGATGCGGAGCGACAGATAAGGACACTCCAAGAAAATATCCGGCGGGGTCTCCGTCCACAGCGGCTGGAACCGGGTGACGAAGTACTGATCCGGAACCGGCATCCTCATGGCAAGCTCTCGCTCCCGTATGAACCGGAGCCACTGGATGTGGTTGCAGTAAAAGGGTCAATGGTGACGGCCTCGGATGGGAAATCGGCCGTCACTCGGAATGTGAGTTTCTTTAAGAAGCTGGGTGACTCTCGAGCCGAACTCCCGCCGGACCCGGATGAGACGGACCTCCCGGATGAAGACAGCCCCGGGGGGGGACTCTCGGGGTCGCCAGATCAAAGGACTGGAACCAAAGGAAGTCCTGCAGTGGAGGTAGGCGGGAGGTACCCCCAGAGGGCTGGGCGAGGGAAACCTGCCTACCTCGGGGACTATGTGCTGGGACCGGTTGATTGTGTTCCGGAGTGAGGGGACTCGGGTGGCTGACATTAAAGGGGCATGGGCTCTGAGTTTTCAATTGTTGTTTTGTGTGCAGTGCAATATCTAGAAGTGTGTGTTATTGTTGTTCCTCCCGGAAAAAGGAGGAGTGTGGCGTTGCCCCGTGAGGGTATGCGCACGCGGCGGCGTGACGTTGCACGTCGCCGCGTGTGGCTTAAATAAACGGGGCGTGCCCGGCCGCGTCAGAGCGACCGGGGAGCCCGAAACACACGGACGTGTCCTGCGTGAGGTCTGTGGGTGGAGGGGCTCACGGGCACGCATGGGGGCATCCTGGAACCTGCCTATAAATACGTGGAAGCAGCATATTCCGTTGCTTCTCAAATGGAGTTCTTCCCGTGTTTAAGGCCTTTTCCTGCAGGATCTCTCTCGAGCTCCCACTCTGCTCCGGTCCTGCTCCACTGCTCTATGGGAGTGCTGTCCTCACGCTTCTATCCTCACCTAAGATTATTCCTCTCTCTGCTGGAGTTGTGCCCTGTCTTCCTGCTCCCATTGGTTCCTCTGCAGCTTTCCAGGAGTATACTTCCTCTCTGGTCTTCTGGGTTGTTGCTAGGACTGGAAGAGAACTGGGGCTGCGCTAATGTCAGGACTGGGGGCTAGGTAGCCTTTTGTTGTAGCCCCTGAGCTTTTCTCCCAACCCATAGAACCAGGGCTATGGCCCCCCAGACCTCACTGAGAGACGTCGCTCCTTGTCTTCATCTAAAGTCCTTCCTGTGGGCCAAATGACCTTGGTCTCTCAGCCACCTTAGCCCTTGCGAGGCTAGGCTTCAGTTACTCCTGCTTGTGTGGCTTCTCTTTCTATCCCTGCGCCTTACCGGTGATTGATCCCTGACAGTCCTGGAACAAGACCCAATTCATCAGAAAGAACAAGAATCCCCAAAAGACCCATTCTTTATTTTCTCAGCCCACTGTGAAAATTCTTCCAGACAGAAACATGAGCAAAGATATCAGTAAAACGTCACTATAATTCTGTCAATGTCAGAGGTTTAAGGTTTAAGGTGCTTTGCAGCACAGTTTTGCCAGTCCTTCTATGCACCTCAGAAATGGAGAAAAATGTTCCTATTGGTGCTCAGTATGCAAGTCCAAATGGTCAGCCCCAGAAAATGTGTAAAGAATGACCAAGTCCCCAAATGGAAGTCGTTATACACAGTCACACTAATCCTGCCAAGGCACTGCAATGCTTTGAGACATTACATCCCTGGTGTGGGGGCAGTATAGGTGTTATCAACCTGATAACACATGTTTCAGCCCTCTCCATCAGGGTTGTAATGCCACTACAATCTGGTAAAATCACAGAAAATGTTTAACAATAGTTTATAAATAAAAGGAAACAGTTGGATTAGGTGATTGGAACCTTCCAATGAATATTTCCCTGTTGGAATGTTGGCTAAAGCAGGTACTGAGCAAAATGCTGGGAGACAAGCATCACATTTTGTATTTAAGCCTCACTGTGCGCGGGCGCGGATTTCCCAGCTATTAGAATCCTAGAACCCTGACTTAATGGTCCCAAGAGAAGCATGGCCACACTGGGGGTGCCACGGCGAAAGGGCTAGGCCTTTACAGCATGTGCCAGGCCATCACACATGGAAGTATCCCAGAAGTACAAGATCAGACTGCCTGTCTCGGCCTTGGTGGATGTAGGTCGGCAGGAGATTGTAATGGGAAATTGTTCCGAGGGCAGGAAGACGGTAAGGACGAGCAGGGATGCAGGCACCAAGGACCATCTCTTTGACCCAGTTGGTTAGTTATGGGGATTTCCAAGCAAATACGGTCTAATAGTGCCCTGAATTGCATGGAAAAACTCCTTTTTGACTGGCTGGGCCAATGAGAACGTTCTAAGGAGGATGCTAACTGTGGTTAAAGACCTCTGCTGACCCAATATTTACAATGGTGTGTCAACATTCAGTGTTATAATAATAGTAATACATGCACAGTATGTATTTCTTTGCAAAGAAGTTTACAGTTCAGAAGGTGAAAATAATTTCAAATTAAGAGTATAGGTGCTTACAGCCCACGAGTGTTAGGTCCCCATGTCTGTTATGTCTTGAATTCACTGAACGAAATCTATAAAACACAGAGCCCGGTCTAACCGACAACATCTCTTTATTCCTGTTCTTTCCCTTACTGACCCAGCTCCTTCTTCTGTTGTCATTTCCTTTCCCTCTCTTTCACCAAACACAAAAAGAGGCCATTACATCCCCACAATTAAAACAAAATTACAACATTAGCTAATTTTCTCTATCCACCTTCTTGATTTCCTAATAGCTCAATGAAGCGATTTCTGGACAGAAATGGAGACTCTCCCAAATCATCACCATTCTTTATGGTGTCTATGTCCCCATTCCTGTTTTCCGACTACACCAATTCAGTACCATCCCATATAAAACTATTACTGAGGCGATCACCTATTGTGAGAGCCTTCTTCAAGAATGAAGAGTTTCTCGAAATGTATCCATCTTGTTCTGCCAGGATTATTGAACCTTGAACTTCCGCAATGGTCAGGGGGATTGGGTGAAATGTAGGCACAGCTTGTGGGTTTGAAACTGTCATACCAACACACGATCTTCCTCCTGCAATGATGATGGCTTTGCTCCTCCTCATTTGTCCGTGGTCATCTTTATTTTGTCTTTGCCCCCAGCCTCCTTTTCTTACATCTCCACAAGCTTGCTCTCCTCTACACCTCATCCTGGAGTGCAAGGTATTAATTGGATTCCTCCAGACGGTCCTGCCGGGGAGGAGGCCTCCTTTATGTCTGCCACCTTTTGTGGGTTGGCGGATACTCCCTCGCTGTTGAAGACGTACCTGAAGGATATTATCTCTTCTTTTAGGAAGTCACATTTGTCTCGTGGATGGTTAGGCCTGCAGACTCCAGCCTGATAATAACCATTTCAAGGCAACGCATGTACTCCTGCCTGTCGATGACGTGAATGAGGATGTTGTCACTGACAGCACTCCTGGGATCCTTTGGATCACCTCCTTGATGGCTTGCTGGAACACCTCTGCCACTGAGGAGATGCCGAAGCATAGTCTCTTATACCGCTGCAGACCCAGCTGGGTTCGAGAAGGTTGTAATGTACCATGAGTCTCGTTGTAGTTTCAGCTGGTGGTAGCCAGTGTTGAGGTACATTTTTTAAAAGATTTTTGACCCTGTGAGGTCCGTGATTATCTCATCTAACGTGAGGGTGATGTGTCGCTCCCCTTTGATTGCTGAGTTCAATAGGTGCATGTCTATGCAAATCCTTACTTTCCCTGGTTGCTTTGGTTTTTTTGTGACCACCATAGGCGAAACCCAAGGCATTGGTCCTGTGACTTGTTCGATAATGCCAGCCTTTTCAAGTTCCTGTAACTCCTTTGTGACCAGGGCTCTCATGTGAAATAGAGTTCTCCTATGGCCTACCGCCCGGGGTGTACCGTAGGGTCGATGTGTAGTTTTATGAGTTTGCCTTTTAAACATCCAACGCCTTTGAGGATGCCAGGGTGTTTCGCTAGAAGGTCAGTGACGTCAGTGGTATCTGCAACATCGCAGATGAACCAGATTAGTCCCAGCTCTTCAGCTGCATCCCTGCTGAGTAGGCATTCGATTCCAGCATTGATGACATATATCTTCAATTTGATGACCGTCTCGCCTCTGCTTAGTTCTGTTATGAAACGTCCTTCTACTGGGAGTAGCGTCTTGCTGCCATAGGCGAACTGGAGTGTTTCTGTTGACTTGAGGTCAGGTCAAGGACGCAGTTTCTGGAATGTTGTTGATGGCCTCACACTTACCGATGCTCCATTGTCTATTGTCATGAGTGTCTCTTGACCCTGTATGGAAACAAGGCATTTGGGCCTTTTCCGTTTCTTTCTCGGCTCAGTGTTTCTGTGATCAAGTGCCAAGATCAGATGGATTATGCTCCTCCTCTTTCTCCCAGTCCCCACATTCGTCGCTGTTTCTCCATTATCATCACTGGATTTGTCTGTCGACAAGTTGTTCTCGTCTGCTATGTGATGCGTATCCGCTTGCTTCTTTTTCTTGGAGAAAGATTTAGCTTGTTGCGGGTGTGTCTGCACTGAGGGTCTGCAGACATGTGCGTATGGTCCTTCCGGCCCCATGTCCCACACGTGGTTCCTTGCGCTGGGCAGTTTCTCCTTCTGTAACATGCTCCACCGCACCATCCACACTCGGTAGGCCCCGGGATTCTCGGTTGCCACCGCAGTGACTTGTTTGTTTCATTGTAGTCCTCCCTCAGTGCTTGGTGGTTGGAGATCTGTGCTATTGCCGCTGTCATCAGCGCTAGTTGGAGTTTCTGTAGTGTGGTGCCCATTTGTGCTGCCCTTGCCTGTGACAGCTCCCTTTGGCATTTGTAAAGCTGATTTAAATCTGAGAAGACACCCGCTTGGAACCCCTACTTTAATAACATAAATGTCCAGTTGTACTGTCTTATCTTTGTATGAACTAGTCTCTGAGAAGACACCCTTGTACTGAAGGGATTGGGTGGATCCAGATTTCTGTAAGTGGGCCGAAGCTATGAAACATGGGACACTGATGTATTCTTCATTTCACGGAGAACATTTACTTCGACCCCAGAGCTAATGAGGAATACGGGGGAGTTACCATTCAACTGCAACAAGAGTACTGGGCTCTGTTCAATTGCAGTGGAACTTCACAATGCAAAGACATATCCTGGTTTCCGTTCATAACTTAATGTGGATTCTGAATCATGCGTGGAATGTGGTTTTGTCTCCAGAGATCCCAGTTTACGCTGTGACATTCGAGACAGGACTTGCTCGGTGATTAGGTGAGTGTTGCTGACCTTGATGTTCAGGGGAGGGCTTGCTTTGAATTGGTGATTGACGACGGTGTTCATAAGAGTGTCAACTAGTTTTTCTTAGTGGTGTTATATTTCATCTTGAAAGAAGATGGAGACTGCCACTGGGGGAAGAACACCACACGTATGACATGCATTTCTCATGGATGGGCAGACACCCTAATGAGGAAATTCGTAGCCACAATTGTAGCATGCATGCTTGAGGGCCAGGTCTGCTCTTTTGGTTACACTTACTTAGCTTATGGACCCACACACAGGTTGAGTAAAATTCATTTTGCCCATTGCATCTGATTGGACATTAATTGGCATTACTTTTTGTGCCATGGACAGAATGTCATCAAGAGTACATATTTTCTGAAGTAATTCCTTTCCGAATGCCGGGGGCTCATATTCAACAAATACTGGTGAACGTAAAGCTTCCTCATTTAAGTATCCTGCAAAGTCACAGTGTTTGAGACATGTTCTCAGAAGCATGACGAAATTGTTGAGAGTCTTGCACTTGTATGGTGGTGTCAAAAACATGCCTCTTGTAATCAATGTTCTCATGCAGAGGCAAATATGCATCCAGGTTTTTTGATTGATTGATATTTTATTTCTTTCGCGCTCGTACACAAGTGTTTCAGAGCGCGACAAGGCAAGGGAGGGGAACAGGGGAGAACAAAACAGCGATCTTACTAGGCCCAGTGACATTGAGAACGCGCAAGTAAATGGGAGAGGGGGGAGGGGAAAAGTGCATGGAAGGGGGGAAAGGTGGAAAGTGCGAAGCAGAGGAGAAACAGATAAATAACAATAAATAAATAATAATGGCAACAAACAGTGGTAATGCAGCCAGCAATTTGCAAGTGCTAGGTTTAAGGCAGCAGACAGGGTAGGTCCGATAAGTGCAGGAAGAAAAAGGGGGGGCTGTATGGGTACAGATACAGACCCCAGTGCAAGGGGTGGCCTGGAGACAGTGCGGGAGGATGGCAGGATGAGCAGGTACCTGGGCCCAAAAGACAGAGGGTGGCCAGGTGCACGGTGCCAAGAGAGAACAGATGCGCAGGGGAGAGGGTGAGCGAAGGCAGAAGAAAAGAGGAAGGTCTTGAGGTGCTTCCGGAACGGGAAATGGTTCTCCTCAGGTTTTAGAGTGGCAGGGAGGCTGTTCCAGAGGGAGGCCCCAGCCGAAGACAGAGATCTACCCCCAGCTCGTTTCTTAGAAAAACGACTGACCCTGAGTGAGTTGGAGGTAGAGGAGCGAAGAGCTCGAGAGGGGAGGTATTTGCGGAGGGATAGCTGAAGGTATTTTGGACCCAGGCCCCAGAAAGCCTTGTGGACAATGCAGAGGGTTTTGAATTTAATCCTTGCATCCACGGGGAGCCAGTGGAGAGATTTCAGAGCTGGAGAGATACGATCCCAGGGCTTGAGGCCAAGGACAAGTCTCGCAGTCCTGTTCTGGATTAGTTGCAGAGGGCAGAGAGTAGAGGCAGGTAGATTTAGAAAGAGGCTGTTACAATAGTCCAAGCTAGAGAGAACCAGAGCTTGGGATACCATGAGCTTCTGGGGGAAGGAAAGGAAAGGCAGAATACCTCTGAGGAGGTGCAGTCGGAAGTTTGACTTTTTAGAGACATCAGAGATGTGGGTGGAGAAGGAAAGGGTGGAGTCAAAGATTACCCCGAGGTTCTTAGCCTCGCAGGTGGGGGTAGGAGGAGGGCCAAGGGAGGCTGGCCAGAGAGTGAGGGGAAAGGATGGTGAAGGTGTGCCGATGAGGAGGATCTCCGTCCTGCTGGCATTCAGACAAAGATTATTGGCGGCACACCAATCTTAAATGGCAGTTAGGCAATCAGAGATGAGAGAGGGAGAGGAGGTGGCAGAGGTTGTCTTTTAACCCTTCAAATGTATCAGTGGCATTCTGGGACTTCCTACATAACGTATCGCACAATTGGTTCAACGCTGTGTATTAAAATCCCTCTCACACTTCTGCCACCTCACAGAACCACAGCATCCATGAATGCATCAAAGTCTTTCATCTAACGAGTCCAACTGGGGCCCAGGTTCCCTGCAACCTGAGCTACAACTGACATAAGTCCTTGCTGCAACATTAACACCAATTGATAGCACCTGCACTGACTTCAGACTGTAAGATAAGACTACTTCCCCGACGAGCTGATGAGCAACAAAAACATTTGGAGCAGAAGATCAAGTATCTGAGAGGTATAATAAGCAGGGAACCAGAGTGCGCCCATCCAATCCCATTTTCTTGATCTATGTGGAGTCCTGAAAGGTGTAAACTCCAGATTCCAAAGGGTGCTACTGTACCAGGGTTCTCACGCCCGGTTTTGGAGTGCCACATTGTGAGCTATACGGTTCCTAATGACTATTTCGAAAAAACATTTTGGCGAATGACAAAAATGTCAAAAATATTTTACCGGCAAAAAAATTTCGAATATCTTTTTTTTGTTATTTTCTGTTTGCAATGGGGGGGTTCCCCCAACCCCCTTTTTTAACCCCTTTTTTTTACTTGTGAAACCAAAAAAACCATGTAAATTAAAGAACAATACAGTAAAAAAAAACATTCGGTAAAATATTTTCAACATTTTTGTCATTCGACAAAATGTTTTCGACATATTAACTGGATACCGAGCTATACACTCCACCGACATGTGGGTGGATTAGTGTGGATGAGCGGGTTCCTGGCAACCTGAACTATAGCTACCAGAAATCCTTGATGCAAAATTAATACCTATTGAGAACACTTGCAGTGACTGCAAGTTAAGACTGCCTCCCTAATGAAGAGATGAGCACTGCAATTTTTGGAAAAGAAGATCAAGTAGGTGAGAGGTTTACTAATCAGGGAACCAGAGTGCACCCCTCCCTTCCTTTTTGTTAATCTATATGGAGTCCTGGAAGGTCAGCAGCGGTTGGCCTTGGTGACTGCTGCATTAGCAGCCACACCCAATGGCCCTGAGCAACCCAAAACCTATATTCTGAAAACCTAATAGGAGCCCTGGGCTCATAACTAGGCCACTGGGGTTAGAGAGATGAGCCAATCAGTGGATGAGGGGTGGAGCATGAACAGTAAGCAGAACATCAGAGGGCTGGGGAAGGGGCAGCCCTCCATGGTAGTTTAAATAAAACACACGTGCAAAAATAATCCTCTTGTTAGCATGCTTCAGGTCATGGTCGGAGTCATTGTCGTCAGGCTACAACTCCTGATGGTGAGGTTCAGAACCCCACTCTATTCCCAGACCTCTGTGTGACAGTGCATAGCCCACATCGCAATTGCAGGTTGGGTCGCAAGGCCTGACCTCTCTCTTTACCATGGCTAGCCCTCTTCCCTTCATGTCTTTTGGTGCTCTGGTGGTACTAGTAACGTTGCAAAAGGTGAGTCATGGCCCAAATGGCCTCTGTGGAATGGGCCTCAAGACCTGACCCCTCTCTTTTTCTGGCTCACCCTATCCCCATGTTCGGGGTCTCCTTCCAGATATTAAAGACTCATTAGACAGTAATGGAGCCATTTTATGGAGAACTCTAAAGTAATGCAAACAGGAAGAGGCCACTGGTCCATTCTGTGTACATATGGATAGTGTCCAGCAACCAGCAATTGGATGTCAGTGCAAGGGCATATGCAAAAACAACTGTTACATTCCATATATGGTAATATTGAGGCTAGTGGATGGAAAGGAAGTAGGCACAGGTGGTAGATGTGACGTAGCTCTGTTGCTGCAGCAGGCGAGCTCTGTCAGATAGTGCCTGTACCTGTCATGTGTGACGTGTATCGTGCGAGGCTGCAGAATGGGGTGTGATAGTATAGCCTGGGCCTAGATTCCTATAGGCAGCATATCATAGATATCCTGCCACATCATAATGGAACTGGGGTTCTTCTCAAGTAGGTGGCAAGATTTTCCCATGCAGGAGACAACCCAAGGAAATAATATACCGGTGGGTCGTCTAGTGTGCTGAAAGAATGCGGAGAAATGTCGCAAGGCTCTCTCCAGAGGCTGTAAAAATGAAAAAGTGTAGATTAGTACAATAAATCTTAACTAATTCTAATACCTTCCCCATTGTCTGCACATACCTGATACCACAGTAGCCTGAGTGATTTTACCTAAGAGGAGAATGCAGCCAAGAAATGCAGGAGTTCGATTTTGGGATATAATACACCTGATGGCAAGAGGATGTGTTCAGTAGGTTCCCACCAAGGAGTATCCTAGGGTGAGTACATTCTGGAAGTCCTGCAGCAAGACCCTAACATCAAAGATTTCATCCAAGCAAAACAGGTCCAAATCAGCAGGACAAACCCAGTCTGATTAGAAGAAGAGAGGTCCAAAGTCCAGGAAATGCAGTTCGAGAGAGTGCACCAAGTCAATAACACAATCCAAAGGCAATCCACTAATGGCCTATAATGCCACAGGGTGGAAATGTGGTCCAGGGATCCCAGGTGTCACAGACAAAGGAGTCAACAAGAGTGAGTCATGCATAACCAGGTCAAAGCACAAAATATCCACAAACAATTAAGTTGCCACTCGCACTCCACACTGAAGCTACTGGATTTCACTGGAGACAGCATATAACTTCCAACTTTATGTAGTGGTAAATGGTACGTGGTAACATCAGATGCTCCTTAGCGTGATGTGGTCTGGAGCCCCCTGGCAAATTCAATGCAGAGTCTTCCGCGATCTATCAGGCACCAGGGGAAGTGGCTGCTGCATCAACCAGTGGAACCAAGGTCCTGACAGATAGTCTGTGGTCCAGTTGGCAAGTGATAGAGGGAGAAAGACATGTTCCATTGGACTGGGCCAAAGTTTATGGGATCAAAGCGTTGCAACCAGCTGCCACAAGTTGCCACAATAGGCAAGTCTTGCTAAGGTAGCCTCAAGATCTCCACCAGGCCATACAAGGATTTGAGCTTCGTCAACATGACTATAAAATTGAAACCCAAAGGTGCGTATGAATATGGCTAGAGAATAGGCCTAGGCATTAAATTAAACAGGTATCCTGTGCAACACCTGTAGTAGGAGGGCAACAATCTGAAGTGAATAGTTTAGGAGAGACTGCCGGATGGTGATTAGTTAGAAAATATACCAGCCGTTTCAGAGCAAGAGAGCGGTGGATTGTGCCGAAAGCAACACATAGGCCAAGAATCACAAGGGCTATTATACCACTGCCATTGCTTCTCCCAAATCATCCATTACTGACACCAGCACTGAGTCAGTCGGTATCCAATGATATTAACAAACATGATAACACCGAATAACATCGAAAGTGATTCGATATATTTTTTAAAGGCACTATCCAACACTTTCCCCAAATATTCTAGGACTGGAGTTTCAGTGATTATATAATTGCACCAGTTATAAAATATGTTGGGGAGGGTGTTTAGTGCCTTTACAAAAATATTGAATCACATTCCATGTGATTCGTATTATCATTTTCGTTAATATCGCATAGATCCAGCCTGTCCCTCGAAGAGCGCGGAAATCTGACTTGATGACTCTTAAGGTGATTGGAAGTCACAATACATTTAGACGTGTGAAAGCATTTTTCGCTGATTTTAGGACAGAAGTGTAAGAGATATGGGACAGTGGATTGATGACAATGATGCATCCATAGAGAACATTTCTAACAGCGCTTTATGATGACGTTTTGCTAGATGCAACTTAAATTGGGAATTTCTGAGAACTACCATTGGGGCGGCTGGTGATCCGGCCGCCTGATTGATAAGAGCATACAGTATTTTGAAAGGACAGAATTAACCTGGATGTACCCTGACAGCAAGATGGTGCCTGCGGGCACAAATCTGTGAAAGGGACTGAGGCTTGTGACAAGTGCAGAGTAAGAAAGGGCCTGATGGCCCTCAGTAGCAGGAACGATGTAAGGGGTAATGTCTGGAACAGAAGAGAGGGACGAACCCCAGAGCACTGACACCTCCAGTGTGGTGAGAAGCGTCTACCTCTGTAAGGGAGCTGGTGGACGGGGAGAAGCAGAGGAAATCAAGTTTGGTGCAAGAAACATTGGACCCGATGAGCAGAGAGAGGGAGGAGGGAAGATGTCCCGCAGCAGTGGCAGGCCTAAAGCAAATGTGGGTGCTATTCCGGATCCTAGCATTAAGTGTCTGGCAGCCTTTATATTGTTAAATCAGCATCCCTCATGGTGAACGCTGTAGTGCCAGAAGGCCATTTCAATCACTAACAACATGCAGTTGAGCAGTTACATGAGTTCCTTTGCTGCGAGTACGAGGACAGTCGCAAGCCCTTCTCATTACAGAAAAAAGCCCAACAGCAAAGGATACAATAGATACAAAGTGAGCAACAGTGTGGCTTGGCCCTACCTTAACCCCCAGTGGATGTTGTTATACCATGTAACCGTCCCTGTGCAATGACTGTGCAGTCAGTCGATAAAGAGACAGCTTCACTTGGGCCTAATCTCGAAAGGGATACATTTTTGAAGACTCGTTTCTAGGTTGCTGCTTCTGCCACCTGAGTGGGTTGGGGGAGTAAAAGGACTTGAGATGGGCACTGCCAGTGCACCTCAGACTGGGATGACGGCACTGCCATCACAAGCGGGCCTAAATAAAATGCCCGGGAAGGGAAAAAGAGGACCTCCAGCCACAAGTGATAGCAAAGTCATAGTGCTTCTCGGGCCGAGTCCCAGACACATCTCTGATGCCACAGTGGCACAAGAGCCTAGGGACATTGGCACCATGGCAAGCGAGGATGGGGCATGTATTCGAGAATTCCATGAGTTAAAATTAATTATTTAAGTAGAGATGGGACGTCTTACCGCAGACAAAAGCAACAAAAAGTTGATTGGCTGCAGGTTGGACAGGTGTGGAATGACATGGTTGGTGTGCAGGACCAGCTTCCTGCCCTCACAACAGACGCCTGAGCTCTACAGGAATTGACAAGTCCTTTTCAGTGAAAATGTGAGATCCCGAAGGGAGGAAGGAAGGAAGGTGTTTCTTCTTAATGGTGACGGCATAACTGGCTTTTGCATTGACAGGGACCACAGACTGGGACGACTCCAGTAGTTTAAAACAAATCTAAAGTGAGGAAGGTAATAAAGGTGTGAAAACTTGTGGGCCCTAGTATTGAAACACTCCTGCGCTTTGCTCTGAATTAGGGTGATTTATATAGCTGCAAGGTCACAGGTAGTTGGAGGTGGTGCCCTCACCTCCTTTGGTATAGAGAAAAAGACTTGTTCCTGGATACCTCGTACTTAGTATGTAGAAAAGGATAAATATCCGCACAGTGTTTTAGTGGGTTCAGTGGTATTTATTCAGAAGAAGACATATAGTCTTTTCTGTGGTCAGCCGACACGTGTTTCGACCTCTGGGGTCTTTATCAAGGCTATGTTGTAGGTAATTGGGCCCGGATGTCCATGGGTGTTGGGTCCTGTATAAGTCATGGTCAATAGGTCCTGTATTTTCCAGTCTTGGGTTGATTTGTTTTTCCTGTTGGCTCTTGGATCCTTGTCCGTCAGTGTGCGATTCCCTCGTTTGGGCTGGATGTAATAAAGGTGGCACTACATGGACCTCTGAGGTAATGATAAGGCTAGCATTTGGTATTACACAATGTTTTTTGTAGCTCCAAAAAATAGAAGAAAACATCACCCTCAATCAAAGATACCAGTTATAGGTGAGATATTGATGAACGCACTTTAATTGTTCTGACGCATTTATGTCAACTCTTTCTCGTCATCCACTCAGATTCGGATGAACTACTGCAATGCAGTACTAGCTTGATTGTATTACTCATCAAGTACTCTTTGGTTAGAAATGATACTTTGCTTAAATATTGACCATCTTGTAATTTTGGTTGTACATTATGATTGCTTGTGAGAAATTGAAGCTTGTGGATGAACTAAGAAGTGTACATGTGTCACACGTTCTCTTTGTTATTAAAGCATCCACGTTTTGTGTCAGATCTGTTCTACCTGGCATGAGGGTATTTCTTTTTATTAAGGTTGTTGGTGGTAGTTCCTCTGGTGCTTTAGCAATTTGTAGACTCCACACCAGGCATTTCCAAGTCCGTTTCTTTGGGACCAAATCCACCCCACATTTTGGGATAGGATATCTGCACTAATAAAATGTTAATATAAATGCAGCGAATGGAGGTATGAGTTATTCACAAATCCAGTGGCTATCCTGAAAACATGGAGTGAACAGTGCTCTCGACGTCTGGCGATCCCAGCTGCAAATCCATATTTCCACGCTACATGGCTGGTATGAATTACATTTAATTACATGTATGACCACTTTAGAATGTGGCTACATACTACTGTGTTCCATGTTATAATATCCTGGTAATAATACCCCGGTCTGAAAAGGAAGCAGTATAAACAAAGAGTTAAAAATAACGACGTTTGCATTTAAAGTAATGTAAGCAGTAATAATACAGAAATTCGAAATAAAGAAAGTAAAAATAACTGAATTCATTGCTTTACATTTGTTCTTAAAAAATCTGTGCACATTTATCTATTTCATTTAATAATGTGTGTTTGATTGCTTTTTGACTGGCAAACAGGGGAACCACACCATGCCATCCCAGCTACACTGATCATCTCATTATTTGCACTTACCTACTTGCAACCTCGAAGGCATACTTTCAGAATGGGGGTAACTCCCCATCCCTTAGCACCATTCCAACCCTACCCTGTCCTCCCAGCCTACTCTAAAGCATACTGAACCAAGCCATCATTGATTTCTTTTTGTTTTGGTCTATTTTTTGATTTATGTATTACAAATTAAAGTTGGGATCATTAGCTTAGTTCTTTATTTTCAGTGAATGTTATTTTTTACTGTGTACCCATTATTGGGTAACATTGTCTAATACATACATGTTAATTTAGAAGATACAGTAGATTGGATTTGCAAAATAATTATTGGTATGGCACAGCTCAATTAGTTATCGAAGAGCCAGAAAGCGCCAGCCCATTGCTTAGCTGGAGCCTTTGGACTATGGTGTTCAATGTTGGCCCCTAGGCAGTGGAGTTCACTTCTTTATGGGATTCTCCATGTAGGAGATCTAGCTTTTCCATGTAGAGGATGTAAAATCTTTTATTTAGGCTCTTACCTTCTCATTTGCTGTAGGAGAATTGCTCTTTGATGTCCCTTGGTTGCTACCAGATACGATTAGCGCAATTGGTTAAATGCCTCTTTCAGAGATATGTGTTTAACCAAACTGTCTGTAGTCAATTTAATATGGTCTACTGATTTAGGTGGCCATAATACCTATTATTTAACCACTAACAGAAAATAAATGTATTGTGCAAACCACATTAATGGTCAGAAAAAAACATTACTTCGCCTTAACATATGTTTTGGAGTGTGATATCTGTTAATCATAGATTTGTGTGCAGGTCCTAGTCCTGTGTCCATAGCATGCCATTGCATACAATGTAATATACATTCATGACACTGGTGCCAACAATATATCTCATTGCAACTTTCCTGCAATTTATTGGTGCTGTTGCCCACAATATATATGTAATTTGTGACCCAGATCAATTGATAAAGGGTGGGGAGTATGTCGCACCAGGATGGCGTCCAGGGGATGGGAGAGGCGTCACACCTGGAAGGGTGTGCGAGACCGCGAGACCACAAGTGTATCCCAATTTTATCGAATGCTGAGGGTGGGAATGTTCCTCACTGAGATGGACGAACAAGGCCGGGAGATGTATCACACTTAGATGGACTGCCATGGGTGTGAAATGCGTCACACATAGAGGAATTGGTTTCAGGGGCGGAAACGGTGCTGCACACGGATGGAGTTTTGGGGACAGGGAATACATCGCACGTGGGTGAATTCCTGGGAGTGGTAATTGCCTTGCGCTAGAATGAATGATAGGGGATGGGAAATGGGTCGCATTTAGTTGGAATGTTGGGTGGAGGAAAGGTATTGCCATAACACCCTCTGCCTACTCGCTCTCAAACTCTGAACTAAACACAACCATGCCTCTACAACACCACAAACCGCACACACTTCACAACACCCTAATTGAAAACAAAACATACACAATCACACCTAAACACCACATGGGCCATCCCATCGGCTATCAACTGAAAACGCATCTACGCTCAGTGACCGTTTTCTCCAAACTGAAGCTGTCAACAGCACATCACAGCTCTCGTGATCTTCACCCGCTCAATCACACTACCAACCCCGCAACCCTCATTGCATTGCAGATCTGCCACAGCACCAAGAGACCACGCACGTGGCATCAGTGCATGGTACAAGACCCTTTAACATTAACATTAACACTATAATGTACTTTAATGACTCTGGTGCCTACAATACACACGATCATGAATAATTCATCATTGCTGGATCCTCTCCCAATGTCCTCCATGGTCCAGGCAGGTAGCAGGAAGCAGAGAAAGGTGTCAAGCCACACCTCTCACTGAGTTCGGCTTCTTGTGCATGCTCCGGGTCCATGAATCTAGTGCTTCATGAGGCATAAAAAGGCAGCTAGATGCAGTGTAAAACTCTTCTATAAAAGGAACAGACAGTATCCCAGCCAAAATGCCCAATAGGATATGCAAGGATGGGAACACAACATGCCTCTGTCATTGCATGGACCATTGGGCATGATTAGAGAGCTAAGATCAACACGAAGCAAACAGAGATCAATTTGTTCAACAAGGGTTTACTCAGGCTATTTGCAGATTTATGGAATGCACAATGAAATATCAAAAGTAACAGGGTGGCTTCTCCTTGGGTTAACAGTTTGGGTCTTCAATTTGTAAAATCCTGATCCAGGTTTGCTTACCGGATTGGATGATCAACTCACAGTCCTCGGATTTAAAATGTTCCCTCACTTCCTGTCTCTTTCAATTATGTATGCAGGTTGTCTTCTGGTTGCTCTGGGTGTCCGGTAGGCCGTTTGTTTTGTTTCTCAGTGCCCCATTCGTCCACCCAGTAGGCACACCCAAAGATAGAAGCTGGTATTTCATGAAACACCAGAGCTTTCAGAAAGAGGCTTATTGGCTGTGTTTACTTTGAAGTGTATTTTTCGTTCCTGGCTACCTTCTTGTCGCAGGGTTGCAATGAAATGACCACGTGGTCACATGACATGGACCTTTGTATAAGCCACCATGTCCTCAACAACAAGTGTGATGCTTAAGAACATATCCCATACTTTGCGAACTACCAGGTGATACCCAGATAGTGTTTAAACAATCTGGGGTCTACGGTGAAGATGTGGACAGAGTGAACAAAGTGTTCAAGGCCATAAAGCTATGGATGGCTGCAAATTCCTTGGCCTTGAACGACTCAAAAACTGAGCTGCTTATTTATTACCACACAACAAAAAATAAAAATCTAGATACACAATACAAATGTTTTGTAGTTAATGGTAACGCAATCTTAGTGTCTGATGCAGCTAAAACATTAGGAGTTTTCTTTGATTCACATCTCTCTTTTGAGAAACATGTTTCTTATACAAATCATTGTGCACCTACTTCATCAGTTTACTGAGGCAGATTTGTCCGTATTTATCAGAGGATAACCGGGCACTAATTGCATCAGCTAACGTAAATTCGAAACTGGACTATTGTAACAGTGTTTTGGTAGGTACCTTCAAATCCAACATGAAGAAGTTGCAAGTGTCACAGAACGGAGCTGTTCGTGCTGTGTGTGGGTTAAGTCGTCGTTCCAAGATCTCAGTGGCTCGTAGGAAGCTACACTGGCTCCCAATTGAGTAGCGAAAACAATTCAAGGTCTCCGTCCTGGTGTTCAAATGTCTTTCAGGTGAAGCCCCTTCCTATCTCTCTTCGAGAGCTAAAAGAACCCTCCTTTAGATGAACTCGCCGCTCAAACAATAGTGTGACGCTATACCAACCACGTGTCACTCTAAAAAAGATTGGGGGTGCAGGTTTCAATGCCTGGGCACCTACCATCTGGAACTCACACTCCACAGAGCTTAGAGCATTTACATCAACGACCAGCTTCAAGAAGCAACTGAAAACACTTCTATTTGACAGAGGGATATATTAACATAAGTGCTTGACCCATGTCGTAATCGTGAGACACCCTGCTTTACTGCACCCCTCCCATTTCTTTGTTTTTGTTGTTGTCTGTCTTGTGAGTGCCCTGAGGCTTTTGGGTGAGTGGTGCGATATAAAAAATGGATAGATAGATAGATAGATAGATAGATAGATAGATAGATAGATAGATAGATAGATAGATAGATAGATAGATAGATAGGTGCCAGCCATGGACAGCCGGCCCTGTTCAGAAAAGCCAACAAGTAAAAATAATATTTTCTATTATTCCCCTTTCACTCGCCAGACTGGAGTCAGGAAGTGGAATTATGGGCTCAAGAGAGGCTAAACACTGCAGAATCCCCAGTCATGTTACCTAGGCCCTAAAGGAAAATGGGGGACATGCCCCGGGGATGACTATTCCAAACCCTGCTGAGAAGTCTAACTAAGAGGGACTGCATCTCCTACAATGCCCTTCTCTTGCAAGTGAAAAACCTGGAACATATCAGGGAACAACAATTACTGATTCTTAGTCAAGAAGAACATCAGGCAGATGCAGGCACCCCATAGGGGTGTTTCCCAGACACTGAAGAGGTTGGTTATAGTGGAAATACCCCCTTCTCACATTCAGCACTTGGAAGGGTGGGAGAAAGAGTTCTTCGGAGCGCAGAAACAGGTAACCCGGAAAAGTGCCCACCTCTTTCACACACCAAGTAGAAATCTGGAGAGAAGGGAGCTCATGTATTCACCACAGCTCCAGTCATAAATGAGAGAGGAGTTCAAACCCCAACCACTTATTTTGAAATCAATAGAGAAGCAATCACTTTATGTTTAAGTTGGGGAAATAGTTTTGCAGGCTTTCCACTCCTCATAGGGAATACTGAACGCACACACTGGCCTGCTAGCTACAGAAAATATCAAATTCAGACTCCAGAGGGCAGGGGGCATGCTGCATGAGACAGGGAGAGAAATCAGAAGCTCACACTCTGTAGTCAGGCTTCATTCACAGGAAATGGATTAATGATAGTGGCAGGTCCATTTGAAGAATCTGCTCATGAACTCGGGGCTACAAAACATTCCTCCCACTGAACATGGCCAGACCAGTCACATGAATCCCTCCAATCAATCAGTGGGAAGGTATTCAGCCAAAGCCTTATATATAACAGCAGGATAAAGGAGTTCCAGAGGGCAGAGATGGCAGGCAACAAGCAGAGAGGGAGTTGAAGAAGGAGCACATCAGCTGAAGGTTCGAGGTTGGAACGGAAGGAGCTGGGGCAAAAGGAAGGATGCTGAAGTGAGGAGACCAGAGGGTAGGTGGGACGCTTGGAGGTGGTCAACAGTGAGGATCTGAAGAATAGCTAGGAGGAGCTGATACATGCTGCAGGTGTTTCTGGAGGTATTATCAGCCAGAGGAGTGAACTACCCGTATTCTGGAAAATCGGAAAAGGAGACCAGAACTGGGAAAGGGAAATGGAGACCTCAACTAAGTGAAGTAGCCGTGTTCTGGAAAACCTGGAGCAGGTGACCAAGACTTAGAAGGTGAAGTGGAGGCTCTCCAAGAAATTAAGGAGCAGTAAACTGGAAAACCGGGAGATAGAGACCTGGAGGGAGGGAAGTGGAGAGCCTTAAAGAAGTGAAGGAAAGCTGACAGAGGTGGAGAAGAGAAGAGGAAAGGAGGTGATGCCAGAGGAGCAGAGGAGAGACGATGCAGCCAGAGCCAAAAAGAGAAGAGGCTGCGGAGGAGGAGGCCAAGCAGTGGGTTCAAAATAAAGAATACAGACGTCCAGGTCAAAGAGAGAGGGAAGAGAAGAAACAAAGCTGGAAAGAACGAAAGAAAAAAAGAAAGAAGTAAAGAAACAAACAAAGAAGAAAGAAGCCCTAGCCAAAGAGGAGGTGATGTGAGGAGTGGTTGAAGATATTGTTAAGAAAAGGGCAGAGATTGTGAAAGTTAATGTCCTGACAGATGAAAGGTCAGAGAATAAGTGGCCAAAGGCCCTGACAAGATAGTAAAGGGCAGGACCCCTGAACTCGGAAAAAGAGTGACCCCTGATCGAAGGGGCAGGGAAAGGAAGGGGGAAAGGCCCTACTCCAGGTGAAAGACAAAATGCCCAAAGAGTGAGCAGAGAAAGAAAGGGTGGAGACCCTGATCCAAGAGAGAGAGAGAAAACACCCAAGGAAGAGCAGAAAAACAATGGGTGGAGGCCCTGAGTGAGGAGAAAGAGAAAGCACTCAAGGAGAAGGTAGAGCAAGAGTGGGTAGAGGCCCCAAAAAGGAGAATGGAAAAGCAATTACCCCAATCTATTCCATGTCTCTCCTACCAGCCACCTCCTCATTTCTCTAGCTCCCCTCCGTGGTGTTTTCCCTCTCCTCCTTCTGAATAATCCCCTCAACCAATACCTGGTGTCTCCTTTTAGCCTTGCCCTTATTTCCCCTTGTATCTTCCTCATTGTTTCTGTGCCTCTACTCCCTGATGTTTTCTCTCCCCCGTCCTTCTGAATCAGTCCTTCAACCTGCTCCTATTGCTGCCTTTCCTCCTCCATGGTGTTCCCCTGAGAGCGCAGTAAATAATAAACTCCTTCCTCGTTTCTTGATCCCCAAACCACCTCTTTCTCCACTTTTTCCTCTACTGTCCCCAGTTCTCCCCACCTGCCTTTAATGTTTCTCCCCATCTTCCTTATAGTGCTCTCTGCTTTCTCCTTTCTAATACTCACTCCACCTGCCTGATTCCATGATAATTTCTCCACGCAATAGCCCCTGTGCCTTTCTTGACAAGCCCACACCACTATCATATTCTCAGCTCCTCTTACGTAGGACTAGCACTTTCCACTGGGCAGCCCTAATAGGTAGCGACAGCTCAGTAGACTTGTAGTGGCTGTTTCCAGATTGGTTCACCACCATGCTCAGTATCACAGACTGAGTGTGTTCCAGACAAGGCCGCCATTTTAGATCTCGCCCACTGAGCAGACTGGCATCACCCACTTACTCTGGGTCTGACATTTGTCATGTAAGCACAGTGCTAAAAGCTTCTGACATGCCCCCGGAGGGCTCTACAATACCAGCAAGACTTCCACCTACTTTGCTCCATTTGCGATGCAAAAAAGGTAGCGTTACAAGGTATAGGCTTATTGTAAGGGTGTGGAAGAAGGAGATCGACACACAGGTGGCATTGTTGTGGTTATAGACTTTTATTTGGATCATAATAAAAGAGGAAACCCCTAACTGTCCCTAATACTAAGAGGGGTTTCCCTAACTCAACTAAATACTAAGGACTTCTAAAACAAATAGTCTACCGTCCTGTGTCAAAACCTATTTCCATCCCTTACACTCTTAACTAACTAAGGAAAAAACGAGAATCTTGTTAGTCCAAAAGAGGGACTCCCTTCCTCTGGACTGAGGCTTTGTGTTCAGCAGACGTGTTCTCCAGATTGCATAAAACAAAAGGTTTTTACAGTTCTCTCTGAAGATTTCTCCATCAATGATAGGCACAGAAAAGAAAGTGTCTTCAAATTACTTATTCTATTCACAATATCAGGGGGATGGTTCCCTCCCCCCTGGCTCTTCTTGGACTTGCTCTGACAACTCAACAAGCGATGGGGGAATAGCTCCCTTAACTGGGTATATGAAGATAGTTCAAAAAACGCTGAGGACACTCTCTCTTCCCCTGGCCTTTCTCAGACCTTTCTGGCAGTTCAGCAAACGGTGAGGGAATCTCTCCCTTCCCCTAGCCTTTCTCAGACCTTTTTAGGATGCCAGAGAAAATGACTCTCTTACCTCTGGCTCCTTTGCAGATTCTCGTGTCCCTAGTGGGAATGACTCGCTTCCACTGCTTGGTTTCCAGCTTCTATGCTATATGTAAGGTAGATCTGGTTCACTATCCTGCCAGGTACTATGATTGTTCTTATTATAGCTTCTTTAGTTAGTATAGCAGACCTGATTCACTATCTCGAAGAAGAGGGCCCATATCCAAGCCTGCATCTCAGGGGCCACTATCAACACGGCAAACTGTTTAAAATCTGCAAGGAACTCACCAATCCTACTGCACTCTCCACGTCTCTCCTTCCATCCTGACCCTCTGTACTTCACTGGCCTCCACTTCTTAACCAAAACTCACTCAGGACATCCTGTCCTCACTCTCCTGTACTCCTCTTCCTCCTCTGTCCCCAGCTCTCAGGCCTCACTTACAGCCCTTTCCCTCCTACTCTCCTCTTTCTCGCACATAGCACCGGATGAGGTCTCTAGACAAGTCGTTTCTATGAAAGTATCCTCCAAACAGGTGCTCCCATGCGTCTCTAAAACTACGAAGGACAGCAGTGCCTCCCTTGCGCCAGCCTTGGCTGATTTCTGTAATCACTTGTTTGCCACTGGCTCCTTCTCACTACCCCTCAAGCATTCCCTTGTGCATCCTCGCCTCAGATAGTCCTCTTCCGACCTCTCCTGCCTGGATAACAACCACCCTATCACCATTACCCCCTTGCTGGGAAAACTCTTGGAGAAGCTGGTCATCTCGCAACTGATTCAACACACTGAATCTGTTGGTTGTCACCACGACCACCAGTCTGGCTTCGGAGCGGCCAGAGGCACGGAAACTGCTCTACTGCTACTGAACACCCATGAAGACTTGCCCTCAAATCCCGATTTTGTGTCAGAACTTGTGTATGTCGAAACTTTGCCCCTCTTTGTATGTCGAAACTATCACTATGAACCCTTTCTGGGGCCTGTGACCCTGTTACATCTAACTCTCTCTAAATACCTCCCTGCTAGAGCCCTTTGTTCTTCTAGCTCCAACTCTCTGTAGACCAGCTGCTTCTCGAAGCAGAGTGGGGAGTAGATCTCTCTCCTCCACAGGAGCCTCCCTCTGGAACGGTCTTCCTGCCCCTCTCAGACTTGAGCCAGATCTCCTTAAGTTCTGGGAACTCCCCAAGACCCTCCTTTTCTCCTCTTCCTTCCCTCTCCTTCTCCCCTGCTAACACCTCAATCTGCCATAGTAACTAGCTGTCTGGTACCCTCGGAGTTATACAGGGCACCAGGCCCCCACCCAGTCCACCCCCTCCTCGCACTTAGCATGTGGACCCCAGCCCGAGAACCCCATGCAATCCCTTGTATTTGCCCTCCTGGCCTCCCCTTAGCACTCTCCTAGCTGTTGTGTGCCTCTTACCTCCCTTCCACTGCTCCCATTTTCACTTGCACTCTCTCCTCTTTACCCTACACTTCTCCTTCCCACCCTAGCACTTTGCATTTCACGCAGACCGGCACTCCCCCCCTTTCCCTTGCACTTCTTGTTACTGCACTTGCACGATTCGAATGTCACAAGGCCTAGTAGTATTACCTTTTTCCCTTGATCGCCCCTTTTTTGTCTTGTGGTTCCTTGAAACACCATATGTTGTATAGGTGCCTTACAACTATCCAATAAATAAATAAATAAATAAATAAATAAATAACATCCTGCCAAGCACTGCTATTGCTTATATAGTGGTTGTAATAACTTCTCTGTATTTGGGGTTCCCAGACCCTTGTTCCATCTGTAAATATTTCTTCATACTCTTTCTTGTACTTAGGGTCCCAGACCCCTACTTCATATGTAGTTCTTTTAAAGTCTCTCTGACAGGCTTTCCTCCCAGCCTTGAACTCCAGGGTACTTTTACCCTTATTAAGGGGTTCCCAGATCTGTCCTCCCTTTACACCAGCTAGCCCCGGCAAGCCCCTACCTTCAGGGAGCTTCTGTTTGGGATACTGATGTTATTCCTCTCAACTGTGTTGCTTGGAATCTTCGTCGTCTGCAGTACTTCAGTAAGAGAAATTCTTCCATCATGCAAAACAACTTCAAATACGCCTAGGACAGAGAGGCTATCCGAAAAAATCCATCAGGACTGCCAGGAAGAGAGCAGAGAACACCGACCGCTCGATTTGCTTGACAGCAAAAGAAAAAAATCCCACCAACAGGACTGTCTGTGTAACTACCTTCAACCCGGTCAGCAATCTCATAAAGAGCACCATCAACAGAAACTGGCATTTGATTAAGAACGAGGGCAGCCTAGCGAAGAAACCACTGTTCGCTTTCAAGAAAAACAGGAACCTGAGGGATACCCTTGTACACACATTTTTGGAACCCACGAAAACGACTGCAACCCTATGGAGTATCCCTCCAGTTACTGGTCACTTCAGTTGCGGACACTGTGTCGCCTGTAAATACACCACCAACAGTAAGACCTTCACACACAAGGACTTCACATGGAAGATGAACAACCACACCAACTGCGAGAGCAGATGTGTTATCTACGCCATCAAATGTCCCTGCGACATGGTCTACATTGGCAAAACAATAAGGCCCGTAAAACAAAGGATTAATGAACACAGGTCCTGCATAAAGAACTCAGTCCAAGACAAACCACTCGTTGAACACTACACCAAAAAGGGCCATACTCATGAACAATTTTCATGGACCGTGCTGCAACAGCTCCAACCACAACGTCGTGGGGGGGATATCAATTTGACTGTGACAAAACTGGAACAGAAATGGGTTCACAAATTGGACACCGTACGTCACGGTTTAAATATAACCGTTGAATGGAAATATTTCTAAAAACAAAAACCCCCTCACCCTCTTTTATCATTTCGGGACACCAGGGGCAACCTATATAGATATCTCAGCTTGCATACATTAACAACTGTATTACTGTCACCAATTGTTTTAATCTCTGGCAATCAGAACCTATGTAACACGAAGTGTACACATGTATTCACATGGACTGTGGTTTTTTCACCAATTGTTTTGACATCTGGCAATCAGTACTTATGCATCTCCCGTTAACACCAATTGTACACATGTATTAATTACCACCACGGGTGACATGTGATATGACATGCATATATGTCCAATGCTAATTAACCTTTTATTTTATGGACCCGTACAATGAATGGATGCGTATGCACTCAACAGCATGTATAGTGGACCTCTCTACCTGTATTATGCCAGCACTCACAATAGGCAGTTTGGACAGATCATGCACCGGTATATACAACGCACTTCCCGCTGGTAATAATTAATAAACAATAGGTGTCTCTATGGAGCCATTATGAAATGCTACCAGACTCAGAGCCAACCGGTTTGCCCGTTTCCACACACCCTTTTCCACACTTTGCATTCAGTGCATTCCATTCAGCATTGCTTTAGCCTGCAAGCACCGTTTCTGGGACCACACCTCCCATGATGCTCCACCATTCGAGTAGTTCAATTATGCTCCACCTTCTTGACAACACGCGATTGGTTCAAACTCCTTCCTGTACCCATTGGGTACTTCCAATGCGCGTTTTTGATTGGCTGCCGCCTAGCTTGTAAAATGTATATTTACAACGCACTTCCCGCTGGTAATAATTAATAAACAATAGGTGTCTCTATGGAGCTATTATGAAATGCTACCAGACTCAGAGCCAACCGATTTGCCTTTTCTACACACCCTTTTCCACATTTTGCATTCAGTGCATCCCATTCAGCATTGCTTTAGCCTGCAAGCACCGTTTCTGGGACCACACCTCCCATGATGCTCCACCATTCGAGTAGTTCAATTATGCTCCACCTTCTTGACAACACGCGATTGGTTCAAACTCCTTCCTGTACCCATTGGGTACTTCCAATGCGCGTTTTTGATTGGCTGCCGCCTAGCTTGTAAAATGTATATTTACAACCCACTTCCCGCTGGTAATAATTAATAAACAATAGGTGTCTCTATGGAGCTATTATGAAATGCTACCAGACTCAGAGCCAACCGATTTGCCTTTTCTACACACCCTTTTCCACATTTTGCATTCAGTGCATCCCATTCAGCATTGCTTTAGCCTGCAAGCACCGTTTCTGGGACCACACCTCCCATGATGCTCCACCATTCGAGTAGTTCAATTATGCTCCACCTTCTTGACAACACGCGATTGGTTCAAACTCCTTCCTGTACCCATTGGATACTTCCGATGCGCGTTTTTGATTGGCTGCCGCCTAGCTTGTAAAATGTATATTTACACAGCAGCCAGCATTCTCCTCACAGTTTCATTTCGAGCTGAGGACCCCGTATACAGAGGTACGCCGGACATACTGCGGTAAGCTAGCCAGGGAACAGCACCTTAGCTTTTTAATTGTTGACCAGAGCGCGCCCCTTTTTGACTTGGCTTGCCAGTCTGCACTTACTATACCCTGCTGCCGGGCTCCACTCATAACTAAAAGTAGGCATTTCAGGTGTCCACACCGCCACATACAGGCACCTAATTACCCGAATTTTCGCACCTCCCACGTGCCTTTTCTCACTCCCCAGATCCCAACACGATCTCACTGCATTGAATATAGTGCTCCCTACTACACCTCAGCGCCACTTCATGCGCGCACCTTCAGGCACTCTAAGTCCTCCACACCCCTCGTGCTGTTTTTCCCAACTCGGTCTCACTGCATCGATTTCAGTCTTTTCACCGGTCATTTTCCTGCCTAGACCTCAGCGCTACTCGATGCGCGCTCTCGCACTCCCGATAGCCACACAGGATTTCGACATGCGGCTAGTTCCACCCCCGTGGACCACCGCTGCACCGGAACGACTCTACCCCCGTGGGAGCCACCCTGCTCACCGAGATGTACTCATCACAGACCTCCTGAACCACTGGTCAGACGTCTACACCTCATAGGCACGTACTCGTCCACCACCATGCTCTTCGAGGGCAGTCTACCCCGAGTAGGATTCTCTCACCATCATCGAATCCACTCCTCTGAATCCTTATCCAGGATCATGCATTCTGATCCTGTATTCTCTTTCTCTCAGATCTGGGACCCACTGTGGCCCTTCACAGTCAGCGGGAACCCGAGAGATGTCGGCCTGAAGCACTCTCAGGCATATTCCTAAGTGCAATCACGCACACACTATCCTTCAACCACGTGAGGATATTTCCCAGCTTGCCACTGCCACCGGAGCAGCAGGTAAGCCGTTTCTCAGTTGCACCATAAGATGTAACACCATGGCCAAATTTGGCCAGTATTTAATACTATCCTAAATTAATTAAATCACCCCTTTTTGAAGATCCTCACTGCCTCTCTTAAACCCACAGAATCAACGGACAGCACCACCAATGGTGCCTTTCCTGACGAAGGCCAGCATATAGACCGGCTTCAATCAAGCCATGTTTTGGCCGAAACACACCTGTGTCGATCCCCGTGACACAACTGTATCTTCCCCCTTGTGTATGTTGTGTAAATATCTGTTGTGTACACCTTGTGTGAACTAACCCTGGGGCCATTTTCAAGCCTCAGGTATACTTTCCCTGCTTGATAGTTCTTTCTCTATCACATCTATACAGGGAATGTACTTCAGTGTGGAGTTTTAACCTCAATACATCAGAGGTTGACACTTAACCCGTGTTACCACCGTTCACAATCACCTTTGTCCGTTTGATGCCAAAAAACTTTCGTGCTTATCGAAAGACCTGTAAAATAAATTGTTGAATGAACTTAAAAAGGACTGTGTCAATGTAAAATAAACATACATGCACGGCACAACTGGCTTACTTGTAGGATCTTCTTCATCCTGATTATTGCCTTTTTTTTTTCTTTTTTTTTTTTTTGTACATATACCCACCTGGGTAAATCAGGACTCCGCCAGGCGCCCTATATTTTCTACCTTTTGCAGGATTCATACAGGATTCATACAGGGAGACCCTACTCTTCCTCACCTCAGAACATTGGAAGATGTTTGGATGCTATACCTAACATAAGTACATGGAAGAGTGTGGAATCATGTCACCCTGTATAGGGTACAGAGATGAGGGATGGAATGGGTTTTTGGGGTATAGTGTGTTCTTCCCCAGTCCAACAGGGGGATTCCCACCCATGCGCTCCACCTGCTGAGTATCACCCCCAGTGGGACTAACACGTAGCGGCCTCACCTCCCTGGCCTCATGGGAAGGGGCTCTCCCAGGGAAGGAGGGACGATATCCTGGGATTCCTCATACTCACTCAGACATTGACTCACTTTCAGCAGCAGATGAGTACATAAAGGGGCAAAAAATCAACTATGGGCTGCCTTTGATGGTCCCAATCCTAGGTTCTGGGGATACGGTGGGGTAGACAGGATATCCCTCGTGTATTCCCTTTGGGCCCAACCTCACACAGTGGGTGGAGGTATCCTGCACCCGTGACCACCACATCCCTCAACCCCACAGGTGCAGGCAGGGAACTTCATTACAGCATGTATGGAATGGGGTCCTTTATGCAAATGAGATACCAGGAATCCTGTAACACCAACTGATTAACCCCGAGGGAGCGATTATGTTTCACTGCCCCTGCTTTCCTCCAGAACTGTTGTAGGGCACCATCCTGTTGATCAATATGGTTGAATCGCCACTGCATTTCAATGAAGTATTTTTAAATGGCCACTCAGATTAGTTTTCTATGGTGTTCGACCATTAATGCATTTATGGACAATTGCCAGATTATGGAGTCCTATCTTCAGGTTAAGTTACAGTGGTTTTCCATTCGAGCATTGCTAATACCACATCAGCGTTTGCTGTAAGGGAGAACCCAGCACCAAGGACTGGAGTTATCGGCCTAACTATGTGATTATAGGAACCCGCATGGTAGCTGGAGTGCACCAACTATTATTTTCTATGTTGAAAAGTATTTAAATTAACAGTTCATGTTAATTATTTTGCGTGGTTCCCACTTTGCTCCTTTTGAATTACATGCATCCTCTAAAGTCCATCATACATATCAACCCAGTGCCACAGTATGTGATTCTCCCGGCCAACATTGCAGCATAATGTGAACACACTTGAATGCTAAGTGATACCCCCCAAACTTGGACATTCACTGGATTTTCAGTTATGACTTACCGGAGAGGTGTACTCTCCTCCAGAATGCCATCCTGCTGAACCTTTCAATCACAATGGATGTTTTGTAAGTGAACGGTATGTTGTAAATTCATCACAAGTCTAGATCTAGGGTTTTGCGTGCACCTCCTACTTCTTCATAACTTCAATCATAGGGGAGAACCTAAGGCATCCTAAAACACAACATTACTGCTCTGTACATCAGCACAAAAAGTAAAACTCCTTTTTACCCCCTCATGTAACAGCACCCTTCTCCCTTAGTTTATTGGAGGAGAATGGAGAAGGGGCAGCAGTGGAGAGCAGGAAGAAGCGGTAAGAGTTAAGAGGGTCAAGGTGGGTCAAGGAGGAGATGAAGGCATCAGAGTGTCAAAGTAAGCAGAAGGAGGTGAACGGAGTTGAAAAACAGAAAAAAGAGGTGGTAACATCAGAGGGCAAGACTGAACTGAAGGAGGTGGCAGAAATGAAGAAGGCAGAGGAGGAGGTGGTGAAACGGGAAGGTCAGAGAGGGGAGGGGGAGGTAGTAACCAGAGAGGAGGGAGAAAAAGAGATGAGAATTAAGTAAGGAAGGGAGAAGATGCTAACTTCAGAGGAAAGATGATGGCAGGAGGAGAACACAAATTCAGGACAGAGGAGCAGAAATCGAGGAGTTGACAAGAGCATGGGTGCTGGCAAAGGTGTTGAGTCTCCATAAGAAAGAGGAGTCAATAACATCAGAGACTGGTAGTGGCATTGAGGAAGTAACATGGGGAGAGATCACTGTAGGAGAAGCTGAAGGTAGAACATCCTGAGGAGGAATTGGTAAGGCCACCAACAGTTCTACACAGGAGACTGAGGAAGTAACATCAGGCGGAGAAAAGAAAGCTGTACCAGGAACATTAGTTGGAGAGAAAAGGGGCCCGGAAGAGTGAAAGAATCCACACCTCCTTAGTAAGAATAGACACATTCAAGCAGACCAGATTGTTGCAGGCAGAACCAAACTGTGGGAAGAGGAATGAGCCGGGACCAAGGAAATTACTGTGAGGTTAAAGAGATGGGGAAAGCGCAACTAGGGGAAAGCTTAGATATACCCCAGAAGCCCATCCCTAGCTCTTCCTGCTGGCTGTGTTCACTCAATAGAGAAGCAATCACTTTATGTTTAAGTTGGGGAAATAGTTTTGCAGGCTTTCCACTCCTCATAGGGAATACTGAACGCACACACTGGCCTGCTAGCTACAGAAAATATCAAATTCAGACTCCAGAGGGCAGGGGGCATGCTGCATGAGACAGGGAGAGAAATCAGAAGCTCACACTCTGTAGTCAGGCTTCATTCACAGGAAATGGATTAATGATAGTGGCAGGTCCATTTGAAGAATCTGCTCATGAACTCGGGGCTACAAAACATTCCTCCCACTGAACATGGCCAGACCAGTCACATGAATCCCTCCAATCAATCAGTGGGAAGGTATTCAGCCAAAGCCTTATATATAACAGCAGGATAAAGGAGTTCCAGAGGGCAGAGATGGCAACAAGCAGAGAGGGAGTTGAAGAAGGAGCACATCAGCTGAAGGTTCGAGGTTGGAACGGAAGGAGCTGGGGCAAAAGGAAGGATGCTGA
This sequence comes from Ambystoma mexicanum, assembly GCF_040938575.1. Classification (NCBI taxonomy): domain Eukaryota; kingdom Metazoa; phylum Chordata; class Amphibia; order Caudata; family Ambystomatidae; genus Ambystoma; species Ambystoma mexicanum. The sequence continues at coordinate 726,334,467 of NC_090937.1, read as the reverse complement.
AGTGAGGAGACCAGAGGGTAGGTGGGACGCTTGGAGGTGGTCAACAGTGAGGATCTGAAGAATAGCTAGGAGGAGCTGATACATGCTGCAGGTGTTTCTGGAGGTAATATCAGCCAGAGGAGTGAACTACCCGTATTCTGGAAAACCGGAAAAGGAGACCAGAACTGGGAAAGGGAAATGGAGACCTCAACTAAGTGAAGTAGCCGTGTTCTGGAAAACCTGGAGCAGGAGACCAAGACTTAGAAGGTGAAGTGGAGGCTCTCCAAGAAATTAAGGAGCAGTAAACTGGAAAACCGGGAGATAGAGACCTGGAGGGAGGGAAGTGGAGAGCCTTAAAGAAGTGAAGGAAAGCTGACACAGGTGGAGAAGAGAAGAGGAAAGGAGGTGATGCCAGAGGAGTAGAGGAGAGACGATGCAGGCAGGGCCAAAAATAGAAGAGGCTGTGGAGGAGGAGGCCAAGCAGTGGGTTCAAAATAAAGAATACAGAAGTCCAGGTCAAAGAGAGGGGGAAGAGAAGAAACAAAGCTGGAAAGAACGAAAGAAAAAAAGAAAGAAGTAAAGAAACAAACAAAGAAGAAAGAAGCCCTAGCCAAAGAGGATGTGATGTGAGGAGTGGTTGAAGATATTGTTAAGAAAAGGGCAGAGATTGTGAAGGTTAATGTCCTGACAGATGAAAGGTCAGAGAATAAGTGGCCAAAGGCCCTGACAAGATAGTAAAGGGTAGGACCCCTGAACTCGGAAAAAGAGTGACCCCTGATCGAAGGGGCAGGGAAAGGAAGGGGGAAAGGCCCTACTCCAGGTGAAAGACAAAATGCCCAAAGAGTGAGCAGAGAAAGAAAGGGTGGAGACCCTGATCCAAGAGAGAGAGAGAAAACACCCAAGGAAGAGCAGAAAAACAATGGGTGGAGGCCCTGAGTGAGGAGAAAGAGAAAGCACTCAAGGAGAAGGTAGAGCAAGAGTGGGTAGAGGCCCCAAAAAGGAGAATGGAAAAGCAATTACCCCAATCTATTCCATGTCTCTCCTACCAGCCACCTCCTCATTTCTCTAGCTCCCCTCCGTGGTGTTTTCCCTCTCCTCCTTCTGAATAATCCCCTCAACCAATACCTGGTGTCTCCTTTTAGCCTTGCCCTTATTTCCCCTTGTATCTTCCTCATTGTTTCTGTGCCTCTACTCCCTGATGTTTTCTCTCCCCCGTCCTTCTGAATCAGTCCTTCAACCTGCTCCTATTGCTGCCTTTCCTCCTCCATGGTGTTCCCCTGAGAGCGCAGTAAATAATAAACTCCTTCCTCGTTTCTTGATCCCCAAACCACCTCTTTCTCCACTTTTTCCTCTACTGTCCCCAGTTCTCCCCACCTGCCTTTAATGTTTCTCCCCATCTTCCTTATAGTGCTCTCTGCTTTCTCCTTTCTAATACTCACTCCACCTGCCTGATTCCATGATAATTTCTCCACGCAATAGCCCCTGTGCCTTTCTTGACAAGCCCACACCACTATCATATTCTCAGCTCCTCTTACGTAGGACTAGCACTTTCCACTGGGCAGCCCTAATAGGTAGCGACAGCTCAGTAGACTTGTAGTGGCTGTTTCCAGATTGGTTCACCACCATGCTCAGTATCACAGACTGAGTGTGTTCCAGACAAGGCTGCCATTTTAGATCTCGCCCACTGAGCAGACTGGCATCACCCACTTACTCTGGGTCTGACATTTGTCATGTAAGCACAGTGCTAAAAGCTTCTGACATGCCCCCGGAGGGCTCTACAATACCAGCAAGACTTCCACCTACTTTGCTCCATTTGCGATGCAAAAAAGGTAGCGTTACAAGGTATAGGCTTATTGTAAGGGTGTGGAAGAAGGAGATCGACACACAGGTGGCATTGTTGTGGTTATAGACTTTTATTTGGATCATAATAAAAGAGGAAACCCCTACCTGTCCCTAATACTAAGAGGGGTTTCCCTGACTCAACTAAATACTAAGGACTTCTAAAGCAAATAGTCTACCGTCCTGTGTCAAAACCTATTTCCATCCCTTACACTCTTAACTAACTAAGGAAAAAACGAGAATCTTGTTAGTCCAAAAGAGGGACTCCCTTCCTCTGGACTGAGGCTTTGTGTTCAGCAGACGTGTTCTCCAGATTGCATAAAACAAAAGGTTTTTACAGTTCTCTCTGAAGATTTCTCCATCAATGATAGGCACAGAAAAGAAAGTGTCTTCAAATTACTTATTCTATTCACAATATCAGGGGGATGGTTCCCTCCCCCCTGGCTCTTCTTGGACTTGCTCTGACAACTCAACAAGCGATGGGGGAATAGCTCCCTTAACTGGGTATATGTAGATAGTTCAAAAAACGGTGAGGACACTCTCTCTTCCCCTGGTCTTTCTCAGACCTTTCTGGCAGTTCAGCAAACGGTGAGGGAATCTCTCCCTTCCCCTAGCCTTTCTCAGACCTTTTTAGGATGCCAGAGAAAATGACTCTCTTACCTCTGGCTCCTTTGCAGATTCTCGTGTCCCTAGTGGGAATGACTCGCTTCCACTGCTTGGTTTCCAGCTTCTATGCTATATGTAAGGTAGATCTGGTTCACTATCCTGCCAGGTACTATGATTGTTCTTATTATAGCTTCTTTAGTTAGTATAGCAGACCTGATTCACTATCTCGAAGAAGAGGGCCCATATCCAAGCCTGCATCTCAGGGGCCACTATCAACACGGCAAACTGTTTAAAATCTGCAAGGAACTCACCAATCCTACTGCACTCTCCACGTCTCTCCTCCCATCCTGACCCTCTTAACTTCACTGGCCTCCACTTCTTAACCAAAACTCACTCAGGACATCCTGTCCTCACGCTCCTGTACTCCTCTTCCTCCTCTGTCCCCAGCTCTCAGGCCTCACTTACAGCCCTTTCCCTCCTACTCTCCTCTTTCTCGCACATAGCACCGGATGAGGTCTCTAGACAAGTCGTTTCTATGAAAGTATCCTCCAAACAGGTGCTCCCATGCGTCTCTAAAACTATGAAGGACAGCAGTGCCTCCCTTGCGCCAGCCTTGGCTGATTTCTGTAATCACTTGTTTGCCACTGGCTCCTTCTCACTACCCCTCAAGCATTCCCTTGTGCATCCTCGCCTCAGATAGTCCTCTTCCGACCTCTCCTGCCTGGATAACAACCACCCTATCTCCATTACCCCCTTGCTGGGAAAACTCTTGGAGAAGCTGGTCATCTCGCAACTGATTCAACACACTGAATCTGTTGGTTGTCTCCACGACCACCAGTCTGGCTTCGGAGCGGCCAGAGGCACGGAAACTGCTCTACTGAACATCCATGAAGACTTGCCCTCAAATCCCGATTTTGTGTCAGAACTTGTGTATGTCGAAACTTTGCCCCTCTTTGTATGTCGAAACTATCACTATGAACCCTTTCTGGGGCCTGTGACCCTGTTACATCTAACTCTCTCTAAATACCTCCCTGCTAGAGCCCTTTGTTCTTCTAGCTCCAACTCTCTGTAGACCAGCTGCTTCTCGAAGCAGAGTGGGGAGTAGATCTCTCTCCTCCACAGGAGCCTCCCTCTGGAACGGTCTTCCTGCCCCTCTCAGACTTGAGCCAGATCTCCTTAAGTTCTGGGAACTCCCCAAGACCCTCCTTTTCTCCTCTTCCTTCCCTCTCCTTCTCCCCTGCTAACACCTCAATCTGCCATAGTAACTAGCTGTCTGGTACCCTCGGAGTTATACAGGGCACCAGGCCCCCACCCAGTCCACCCCCTCCTCGCACTTAGCATGAGGACCCTAGCCCGAGAACCCCATGCAATCCCTTGTATTTGCCCTCCTGGCCTCCCCTTAGCACTCTCCTAGCTGTTGTGTGCCTCTTACCTCCCTTCCACTGCTCCCATTTTCACTTGCACTCTCTCCTCTTTACCCTACACTTCTCCTTCCCACCCTAGCACTTTGCATTTCATGCAGACCGGCACTCCCCCCCTTTCCCTTGCACTTCTTGTTACTGCACTTGCACGATTCGAATGTCACAAGGCCTAGTAGTATTACCTTTTTCCCTTGATCGCCCCTTTTTTGTCTTGTGGTTCCTTGAAACACCATATGTTGTATAGGTGCCTTACAACTATCCAATAAATAAATAAATAAATAAATAACATCCTGCCAAGCACTGCTATTGCTTATATAGTGGTTGTAATAACTTCTCTGTATTTGGGGTTCCCAGACCCTTGTTCCATCTGTAAATATTTCTTCATACTCTTTCTTGTACTTAGGGTCCCAGACCCCTACTTCATATGTAGTTCTTTTAAAGTCTCTCTGACATGCTTTCCTCCCAGCCTTGAACTCCAGGGTACTTTTACCCTTATTAAGGGGTTCCCAGATCTGTCCTCCCTTTACACCAGCTAGCCCCGGCAAGCCCCTACCTTCAGGGAGCTTCTGTTTGGGATACTGATGTTATTCCTCTCAACTGTGTTGCTTGGAATCTTCGTCGTCTGCAGTACTTTTGCAGGATTCATACAGGATTCATACAGGGAGACCCTACTCTTCCTCACCTCAGAACATTGGAAGATGTTTGGATGCTATACCTAACATAAGTACATGGAAGAGTGTGGAATCATGTCACCCTGTATAGGGTACAGAGATGAGGGATGGAATGGGTTTTTGGGGTATAGTGTGTTCTTCCCCAGTCCAACAGGGGGATTCCCACCCATGCGCTCCACCTGCTGAGTATCACCCCCAGTGGGACTAACACGTAGCGCCCTCACCTCCCTGGCCTCATGGGAAGGGGCTCTCCCATGGAAGGAGGGACGATATCCTGGGATTCCTCATACTCACTCAGACATTGACTCACTTTCAGCAGCAGATGAGTACATAAAGGGGCAAAAAATCAACTATGGGCTGCCTTTGATGGTCCCAATCCTAGGTTCTGGGGATACGGTGGGGTAGACAGGATATCCCTCGTGTATTCCCTTTGGGCCCAACCTCACACAGTGGGTGGAGGTATCCTGCACCCGTGACCACCACATCCCTCAACCCCACAGGTGCAGGCAGGGAACCTCATTACAGCATGTATGGAATGGGGTCCTTTATGCAAATGAGATACCAGGAATCCTGTAACACCAACTGATTAACCCCGAGGGAGCGATTATGTTTCACTGCCCCTGCTTTCCTCCAGAACTGTTGTAGGGCACCATCCTGTTGATCAATATGGTTGAATCGCCACTGCATTTCAATGAAGTATTTTTAAATGGCCACCCAGATTAGTTTTCTATGGTGTTCGACCATTAATGCATTTATGGACAATTGCCAGATTATAGAGTCCTATCTTCAGGTTAAGTTACAGTGGTTTTCCATTTGAGCATTGCTAATACCACATCAGCGTTTGCTGTAAGGGAGAACCCAGCACCAAGGACTGGAGTTATCGGCCTAACTATGTGATTATAGGAACCCGCATGGTAGCTGGAGTGCACCAACTATTATTTTCTATGTTGAAAAGTATTTAAATTAACAGTTCATGTTAATTATTTTGCGTGGTTCCCACTTTGCTCCTTTTGAATTACATGCATCCTCTACACCATCATACATATCAACCCAGTGCCACAGTATGTGATTCTCCCGGCCAACATTGCAGCATAATGTGAACACACTTGAATGCTAAGTGATACCCCCCCAAACTTGGACATTCACTGGATTTTCAGTTATGTCTTACCAGAGAGGTGTACTCTCCTCCAGAATGCCATCCTGCTGAACCTTTCAATCACAATGGATGTTTTGTAAGTGAACGGTATGTTGTAAATTCATCACAAGTCTAGATCTAGGGTTTTGCGTGCACCTCCTACTTCTTCATAACTTCAATCATAGGGGAGAACCTAAGGCATCCTAAAACACAACATTACTGCTCTGTACATCAGCACAAAAAGTAAAACTCCTTTTTACCCCCTCATGTAACAGCACCCTTCTCCCTTAGTTTATTGGAGGAGAATGGAGAAGGGGCAGCAGTGGAGAGCAGGAAGAAGCGGTAAGAGTTAAGAGGGTCAAGGCGGGTCAAGGAGGAGATGAAGGCATCAGAGTGTCAAAGTAAGCAGAAGGAGGTGAAAGGAGTTGAAAAACAGAAAAAGGAGGTGGTAACATCAGAGGGCAAGACTGAACTGAAGGAGGTGGCAGAAATGAAGAAGGCAGAGGAGGAGGTGGTGAAACGGGAAGGTCAGAGAGGGGAGGGGGAGGTAGTAACCAGAGAGGAGGGAGAAAAAGAGATGAGAATTAAGTAAGGAAGGGAGAAGATGCTAACTTCAGAGGAAAGATGATGGCAGGAGGAGAACACAAATTCAGGACAGAGGAGCAGAAATCGAGGAGTTGACAAGAGCATGGGTGCTGGCAAAGGTGTTGAGTCTCCATAAGAAAGAGGAGTCAATAACATCAGAGACTGGTAGTGGCATTGAGGAAGTAACATGGGGAGAGATCACTGTAGGAGAAGCTGAAGGTAGAACATCCTGAGGAGGAATTGGTAAGGCCACCAACAGTTCTACACAGGAGACTGAGGAAGTAACATCAGGCGGAGAAAAGAAAGCTGTACCAGGAACATTAGTTGGAGAGAAAAGGGGCCCGGAAGAGTGAAGGAATCCACACCTCCTTAGTAAGAATAGACACATTCAAGCAGACCAGATTGTTGCAGGCAGAACCAAACTGTGGGAAGAGGAATGAGCCGGGACCAGGGAAATTACTGTGAGGTTAAAGAGATGGGGAAAGCGCAACTAGGGGAAAGCTTAGATATACCCCAGAAGCCCATCCCTAGCTCTTCCTGCTGGCTGTGTTCACTCAGCCACCTGCTCGCAAGACTTATTCAAGTGAGTTGTGAGGCATGTGACTTTGGAAAGCCTGCAACTATTTCAGACTATGAAGAGGAAGGGTTTTGGTCAGTCTGGAACCTGCAATGGCAGAGGGGCGAGGTAACCCCTTTTGAACTGATGGGACTGGGGCACTTGCTCATGAGGCCAGGAATGCCTACACCTGCATCTGTGGAAGAGACATTAGACAGGAGGGAGGTTTCTGAAGGCAAGGATCCCAAACCCCACTAGAGCAAGAACCATCTTGATCTATTTCTTTGTTTGAGAATATCCTGTTTACCTTTGAGTTGCCCAATCTTGCATATGTCCCCGAATAAAGATAGTAAACACCAATATATGGTATTGGCATCTTTCCTGAACCCAGGTGAAACCTTGTGACAATGACCCGAACACATAAAATTACCTACTTTATAGTAATTATAGCAGTATTATTTTCATTCAAAAGTACACAAAGTCTGACTTATGTTGCAGTGCACCATTTCCGATGCAAAACTGGCTGCGCAGGGTATATTACGCCTTTTGTGACTTCAGTTCTGTCAATTTAGAGCCGCTGAAATCCAGCTTCAACACATTTCTTTCATCATCCTCCTGAAGAGTTGAAACTGAGCTCCCAAGAGCATCTAAAATTACAGTAAAGTGAACATGGCGTACAGTGAAAGGGAGTGTATGCGTTCCGAAGGATGCAGTGATGTTAATTTCTCATGCACTGCCCAGACTCTGCCCATTTCCTCTAGACCATCCAACATCACTAACTCATCTTGATGCTTCATCCTTTTCATCTGAGGGTCTTCATTTCCTCTAGTTTGGTAAACGATAGCAGACCACATGAGGGAAATTCTGAACATTAAGACCCATTGCTGAATTTCTCAAATTGTTTATCAAGCATCAGAAGGCCCCTTCTGCTTGGAACTCATCTATGGCTAATCATTTTAGCCAGTGTGTCGTAGCAGAAAATTGGAGCACACATTCGGGTTAAGTATCACAATGAATGTGATACATGATATATGATATGTCATTTATAACGCACCTATACACAAGTGTTTCAAAGCGCTACAAGACAAGGGAGGGAAGACAGAGGGAGGACAAGACAAGCGATCTTACTAGGCCTTGTGACACTCAGATCATGCAAGTGTGACAACGTGATGTTCAGGGGAACGGTGAGGGAGAAGTGCTGGAGAAAGGAAGGGGGGAAGTGTGGTCAGGTCAGTATTTGAAGAAGAAAGAAAGCATTCCTCAAAAAGGTGCTTAAAAGGACGAATGCGCAACAAGGATGAGGCTCACAAAATCTAACGCCTGCAGTTTGAATGTTTCATTGATCAAAGGGTTGAGCACAGCAATTGAAGGCGGATGGCACAATAATCACAGCTACCTGGCTTTTGAATTCTGGGCAGTCAGGAATCATCCATCTAAAAGGTGTGAGTCCTCTCCTTACAAGAAACAAAAAGTTAGCTGCTACACCACCTTAATGAAGATCCAGATGGAATGAAACCAGAGGATGGTCCAGGTGCAGCCACCACTGACGGGCCAGCTGAAAGGTAGGGATCACATACATCATGTGATAATAATCTAGAGAAGTGGGAATCCAATGATCAAGCAGATTAAGAACCAGTGGTTTGAGATAGTGCCGGGCCCAAGTTATCACAATCCATCCCAAGCAATGTCACCCTGCATCCATAATCGTAGAAGTGTGGGTGGAGATTTATTTGGTAAGGAGAGAGCAGAGTGTTGCTTGAGGTTTCACAACCCTTAGGGAAGGTAAAAGAACATGACCGAGAGCAGTGTCAATGAGTGCCCCAATGAACTCAAGATGTTGGCTGAGCACTTAATGGCATTTTTGATGTTCAAATGCCATCAGAATCTGGTCAGAGTTTCTTGCAGATAGTCCTGGAGTATACAGAATCTTGCTGAAATGGATCTACATGGGTACGCCTGTCTTTTAAGTTGGAATGGAGAAGGATAATTGAGCTGGCTGTGAAAGGGTCCATTCAAGGAGCAAGGACCCTGTAAAAGGCTCTTGGCGTGGATTTTAGCCCAAATGATAGAGCCCTGACCTGAAACTGCAAAATAAAGGAACCATTGGTTAGCCAAGAAGGAGAGGGATATGAAAGGCAATCGTCCCCCATGTTAACGAATGACAGGAAGTTCCTGGAACTTCCCTGTTGATGTCCTGCGAACATAGAGATGATGGACTGCCGGGTTTTCCTATGGAATGGGATTGTGCACATGGAATGAGTGGTCCTTTTCAAGTCGATGTTGGGCCAAAATTACCCTGTGGGCTTGGGCACTAAGAGCAGGATGGAGAAAGATCCCTGTCTTCACTCCTCCTTCAGAACCATGACAATTTAAAGTGTTTCCAACAGCAACTCTTTCCTGTGTAAGAGGGCACTCTGTTTGATGGATCCTTTTGACAGGAAGTTATAATCACACATGAATTTGGGGGAATTGCATTGAATGGGACGAAGTAGCCATGTCTCGCAACATCTTTCACAAAGGCGTCAGTAATCACTGCAGCCCAGACATGAGAAAGTTATAATAGGCACTCCACTAAAGGAATGGCTGGACGCAGATCCCTTTCTGCAGTACTCTCTCTCTTCCTCTCCACACATCATGGACCTTGCCAAGAAGTCCAACTTTCAGCTCCACCTTCTCAGGGGACATTCTCCCTTACCTCACCTTCCCCCAGAAGCTCAATATCTCCAGAGCCCTGGTTCTCTCTAGGCTGTCTTACAGCAACTGCCTCTTCAGCAATATGCCTATTTCCTCCCTTCGCCCCCTCCAACTAAACCAGAATATGACTGCGAGACTTATCCTTGGCCTCAAGCCCAGGACTGCATCTCTCCTGCCCTAACATCTCTCCACTGGCTCCCGGTGAACATAAGGATCAAATTCAAGACCCTCTGCATCATCCACAAGGCCGCCCGGTGCCTGGGACCTCTTTACATCCAGCTTTCCCTCCCAAAATACCTCACAACCAGAGTCCTTCGCTCCTCTTGCTCCAACTCTCCAAGCAGAGAGTGGGAGGTAGATCCCGTTCTGGGGCTGGCTCCTCCCTCTGTAATGACCTTCATTCCCTTCATTCCCCTCTTCCTTCCCTCTCCCCCTTCTGTGCTAACTCTCCCTCTGCTGCTACAACTGGGGACTGGTCACATCAGAGTCATACAGAGGCCAGACCTCCCCCATCGGTCCCCCTGCATCCTTTGCCAGCACTTGTCGATGGACTCCTTATCCCAGACTAGCCCAACTTGGTCCACCCTTCCCACCGCACTCATCCTCCGTTTCCCCCCTTTTCCCCTGGCACTTGCCCTTTTGCCCCCCGCCACCACTTCCCTGCCTCCTTCCCTGGGGGCACCCTACTCCTGCACTTCTCCTCTGAACTTCTCCCTCCCTCTTACCCCTGAACTTACCAGCTTCTCAAGCACTTGCACGGTAGGCACTGGCGTAACAGGGGCCCCCACAGCCCCTGCGGTGAGGGGGGCCCTGCCAGCACAGGTCCTGGGAGGGGGCCACACTTGAAAAAAAAATTAAAAATACTTTTTTTTCTCAACAAAGTTTTGAATTCACTCTGAATTAATAAAGAAATAATTTCTGCAACAGAAATAATTTCTTTATGGAGGCAGAGTGACTACAAAAAGAAACTTTCTTTTTGAAGGCTGAGGGCTTCCCCCAACCCATAACATGGAAGACCCTAGGCTGGAGGGCTGCATGTCATGGGGTGGTTGGGAGCCCTATGTCTTAAAAAAAATTAGTTTTTTTTAAGTCACTCTGCCTTCATAAAGACATTATTTCCGTTTTGGTTAGCTCCTTAACTGAATAATTTCTTAATGAAGTTAGAGTGACTTCAAAAAGAAACAATCGGGCTCATTGTGACTATACCGGCCTGGAACCAACGGTTCTGGTAAGCTTACCGGCACCATTGTTTCTGGACCTGCATATTACAGGTCTACCTGCTGGGGCCGCTGTGCCCGACAGGACTGACCCTGCCGGCCACAGCGACCACAGTAGGCAGACCCGTCACAGAAGCACCGGCACCGTTAGCAACATTACCGGTGCTTCCGTGTCCCCAATCCCGTGGAGTCCTATGGGACTCCACGGGAATGGGGATTACCGAAATTACCGGTGCCTGAATTCCCGGCCGCCGGACTTGGAAGAGCCCGGTGGCACCGGGAAGTCAGGCGCTGGTAATTTTTTACAGGGCTGGTGGCAACCCGCCGGCACGGTTACCGCCGGATCCGTAATGAGCCCCAATTTCTTTTTGAAGTAATAGGGCTCCCCTCAACCCCATGACGTGTGTGTGTGAGTGTATGGTGAAAGGGTGCACACTTAAATGTATAGGTGGCTGCCTGTGTGAGTGTATGGTGAAAGGGTGCACACAAATGTATGGGTCGCTGGGTGTGCGTGTGTGCGTGTACGGTGAAAGGGTGCACACTTAAATGTATGGATGGCTGCCTGGGTGTGCATGTATGGTGAAAGAGTGCACACTTAAATGTGTGGATGGCTGGGTGTGTATATGGTGAATGGTGTGTGTGCTTGTGTACAGGGGCACAACAAAACCTGCATTTCGGGGTGCTAACCCTTCAAATGTTTGGAGAGACGCTAACTTCATGGGTGGTGGGGAGGGGCAAACTTATTTGTGTGGGGGCATCTAACTTCTTTACGTGTTTTAATGAGACTATTCTAGTGCAGCTTCAATGTTACAAGCAGTTAATTCTCTCCTTTAAGTCTCCTATTCCCTCTCTACCCTTCCAATCACTCCCCTGGCACGCAAGTACTAGACCCACATCGCGATTTCAATTGCCTAAAAAATGTGGCATTTGAATGCAGGTACAAACAGTGAAATGCTTTACGTTGGTAATTGCTGGGCCCTTATTAACAGTAAAACCCAGGTACCGTTTAACATCTGTGTCCCGTTCTATCCGGCAACTGCTCTAAAGGTCAGCCCGGTCGAGTCAACATAGCCCAAAATGTCAGGGGGGGGAGTGCTGAAGCCCAGCCAACTCAATGGTGCTGTGCCACTACTTGTGTTTAATGCCTTGATTACTCCTAGCCCTATTCTTCCTCGTCCCAGTACTTGTGTACTCTGCCTCCTAAACAAGTACTGGGATGAGGTAAAGGTACATGGAGGTAATGCCTGACTTAGCTACCTGTAATCTTCATTACTCCTAGTCCCACTCCTCCTCATCCCAGTACTTACCTATGAGGCAAGGAGCCTCATACGTAAGCTCTGGGACAAGGAAGAGGGATGTGGACATAATTCTTGGCCAATGAGCTGCTTTAGGAGGTTGGGGTGGGGGGTGGGAGGGAGAAAAGGGGATGTGGGGGGGGCATAATTGTGCAATAAATCATAATGGTTGTCCATGTCCAGGCTAAGCAGGCATGATATGTGGTATTAGTGGCTAGAGAGGCATTTTGGTGCAGCCAATCTAGTCATTCCTCAGTTTGGTATGACTTTCTTTTAACTGGGAATTTCTGATAAAGCAGTCCTGCTAAGTGTAATTACCTGGCTAGATTGGCATTTGGGTCCTGCCAGTCTAGCCATTTCTTACTGCGGCATTGTATATTTTTCTGGGCCTTTGTGATAAAATGATATGATAAAAGTCATCTATAACGCGCCTGTACACAAGTGTTTCTATGCGTGACAAGACAAGAGAGGGATGATAGAGGGAGGACAAGACAAACAATCTCACTAGGCCTTGTGTCATTGTGAGAATGAGAGGTGCAAGAGGAAAGGGAGGGGGGAAGTGCAAGGGAGAGGGGAGGGGAAAACAGGGCTGCGATGCTCTGAGTAAGTGCAGCCAGGGCAGTGCAGCTATGGGTGGTGCAAGGAGAACAAGGGGCTGCAGGGTTACAGTTATGCCCCTAAGTGCATGATAGGCACAGAGCCAGTGTAAGGGAGACCGATCAAGAAAGAGCCTGGACTCATACAGACTCTGAGGGTATGCAAGCAACTGGTCAGAAAAGCAGCAGACAGGTAGGTCAGCAGGGGAGGAAGAGAGAAAGCAGGGGAGAAAAGGAAAGTTTTGAGCTGCTTGCGAAACTTCAGATGGTCTGGGTCAAGTTTGAAGGGGCAAGGAGGCCATTCCAGAGGGAGGCACCAGCAGAGGAGAGAGATCTACCCCCCACTATCTGCCTGGAGAAGCATCTAACCCTTAGAGAGTTGGAGGTAGCTGAGCGAAGGGCTCGAGAAGGAAGGTATTTTGGAAGAGAGCGTTGGATGTAGGGTCCCTACCCCAGAAAGACTTGTGGACAATGCAAAGGGTCTTGAACTTGATCTTTGCAGCCACTGGGAGTCAGTGGAGAGATTTCAGGGCTGTAGAGATATGATCCCTGGGCTTGAGGCCAATGATAAGTCTTGCAGTCTTGTTCTGGATTAGTTGCAGATAACGGAGAGTAGAGGAAGGCAGAATGAGAAAGAGGCTATTGTAGCAGTCCAGCCTGGTGAAAAGTGAGAAAGGGAAGAGTCCTTTTGAGGAGGAGCAGATTGTAGTGGAACTTCTTGGTGACATCCGAGATGTGAGGAGAGAAAGAGAGAGTGGCATAGAAGATGACACCAAGGTTTTTTGCCTCGCAGGAAGGTGAAGGAAGAGGGCCCAAGGCGGACGCCCAGAGTGAGAGAGGGAAAGCTGGTGCCAGGGTCCCAATGATAAGGATCTCCGTCTTACTGGCATTAAGGCAGAGATCGTTGGAGGCGCACCAATCCTGTATCATGGATAGACTGTCAGGAATGAGTGAGAATGAGTGAGAGAGGAGAGGAGGCTGAGGGGAGCCTGAAGGAAAGCTAAGTCATCCACATAACACAGAAAGTTTGAGGAGAAGGTAGAGATCAGGTGGGCCAAAGGGGCCAAGTGGAGGTTGAAAGTAGGGTGAGAGTATAGAGCCCTGTGGAACGTCACAGGTAGAGAGAGGTGGCAGAGAGATTGGGACCAGTTTGGACCTGGGAGGGCAGGGGCGATCCAAGAGGAAGGAGGTCAGTCACTCCAGGGCCTGGTTTGTGATGCCCAGGTTCTCACAGAGTCGATTGATCAGGATGGCGTTGTTGACCGTGTTGAAAGCAGAGGAAAGAAGGAGGGTGAGGATAGAAGGAATGCTGGAATCAAGGTTAGAGAGCAGATCTTCGCGGGTGTTCAGTAGAGCAGTTTCAATGCCTCTGGCAGCTATGAAGCCAGACTGCTGGTCATGGAGATAACCAACATATTCAGTGTAGAGAGTAAGCTGGGAGATGGCAAGCTTTTCCAAGAGTTTGCCCAAGAAAGGGGTGATGGAGATTGGGCAATAGTTTTCCGGGCAGGTAGGATCAGCAGACGGCTTCTTGAGGAGTGGGTGCACAAGGGAGTGCTTAAGGGTAGAGGGGAACATTCCAGTGGCTAAAGAGTGATTACAGAAATCGGCCAAGGCTGCAGCAAGGGTGTCAATATGGTCCTTGACGGTTCTGGAGGAGCAGGAGAGCACCTGTTTAGATGACGCTTTCATAGATCGGACTTGTCTAGAAACCCTGTCAGGTGTTGTCAGAGACAAAGAAGAAAATGGAGGGGGAGAGGTAGAGATGGGCGAAAGGGGCCGAGAGAGGAAGAGGGAGAGGAAGAGGAGATAGAGGACAGGATGTCCTGAGATTTAGCAGAGAGCCGTACAGAGGGCCTTGGAGGGAACAAGAGAGAAAGAGACCACAACAGGATTGACCAGTTCCTTGCAGATTTTAAAGAGTTTGGCCATGTTGGTAGAGGCCGCGGAGATGTAGGCTTTAATCTGTGCTCTCTTCTTGATGAGTGTTATTGCTTTGACTGGCATTTTGGTGCAACCAGTCTAGGTATGTCTAAATGTGGCCTGGCATGCTTTACTGTAATTACGTGTCTACACTGGCCTACATTGTGCAGCTAGTTGGACACGTTTTCATTGTGGCATGGCATTTTTAATAGCAAAGCCTTAATGTTCCTGTGCACTATTGGTGACTTACATGTATTGGAACAGTGTTACCCTACAAAACAATTGCAAACACTGTGGCTTTATAGTCATTTTTTCTCAGAAAGTGTGCTGTATATTGCATTAAATACATATTTATATCTTTCTCCTAGTGCAGTGTGTGGCATACCCCTTCAGCAGCATGTTCGTGTATATTGCGCAAGCGTGACAATCTAGGCCGGCCCGAGTTGGGGGGGCCCCCTCAGCATTGCTCGCAGGGAGGCCCCCACATTTTGTGTTACGCCACTGACGGTAGGATTGTCACACGACCAATGTAACCGTTTTTTTTATTGTTATTCCCTTGTCTCCTCCCCCACCCCATCTTGTGGCACCTGAAAACACTTGTGTATAGGTGCCGTACAAATGTCCAATAAATAAAAATAAAAGTAGGTGAGAAGGAGCTATCACTGTTCCTTAGTTAGTAGGGCTGAACTGCTGGAGTGGAACCCAGACATCCCTTAGCTGGCAATCTGAAACTTCGAGGCTTAAATAGTCCCTTGCTTCCACCTCTGGGAGTGAAGAAGGTATAACGAACAGGCTGATAATGGTAGGAAACCTTTCTTTTGGCTGCAGCCTAAAGATTGATGTGAAGTACAGGGCTTGGTTCTACAGACGTCACCAATTGACTCCTTTTTTAAACAAAACGCTTTTGACCCAAGATGGATAGTGGTACAATGGTAGCCTTTTGAGAGGCCTCACCCACCAGGATGGCAACTAGAAAAGTCTTCTACATGCCAGCCATCTCTTCAATGGCTGCAGACCGTAGGGTATCACATGAAATGTCTGAGACAAACAGGCCAACATGGTGGCAGTAATCAGAAACATTTTAAGGGCATAGCATACACGCTGAAAGTCTTTCAAGAGGAATTCAAGAAGAAATTCATGCAACATCCATTCTTACCCAGAAGGGCAATTTTAAGGGCCACATGTGCCTTCCTTAAGGCTGACTCAACCACCATGCACATGTAGACGCATCTAGAGATGAGCCTGCAGGATAGCTGGAAAAACCGGAGAGTAGAGAGACAATATTAGAGAACCAGAAAAATCCATTTGGAACCCTTGAAGGGAATACACCATGGGCCTGTGTTTTGAATTACCTATGCGCACCGTCCTGTCATCTTTTTAGGATAATGTTCCTCCTGCTTTATAGAATAGGAATGTAGGAAGGCTGTAGGGGGAAGAAGGAACATACCACACTGTAAGCATTGTTGGCTTTGGGAGAATCGGAGAATCGGGAGGTTGAGGGGTAGACAAACCCACCTATCCCAGGTTTGTAAGGAGTTGGAGAGCATCATTCTCCATGGTTTCTCTGGCCAAGTGTTTCACGCCAGTCACCCTCCTGATAATCCCCAATCTTAAAAATCACAGACAGTGAAGGAATAGAGGATTTCAACAACAGAGTCTAATGGCGCTCAAGGGGGATAATGGTGTGAAAACAGGATAGACTCTCCCGACCACTGTATCATTCGCCATCACCGCAATCATTTGTCAGAGTTCTGTGGCTGCGCCTTTAATGCTAGGTGCAGGATCCACTGGATCTGCTTATAGTACCATTGCAAGTACCATGTTTTCCCCAATAAAGGAACAGTAAACATTGGTGTAGTTTATTGGGAGAGGGAGAATGTAAGTGGGGGAATGTCTCTGTATGAAAACAAGAGAATGATAGAATTAACCTGTTCTGCGGTCTTTTCACCCTACAAAGAGGCTTTATGGGATGTGAATTTGCGTTACCTCCTTGCCAGATCCGCAGAGTTAAGCACTTCCAGATTATACTGTGGATACGATAATCCACTTCCAGGTCAATGGCCCACGAATGGTGGGCCCTAGTTGAATCCTTGCTTTGATATTACATACTGCGAAAGTCCCATTCACCTGTCCCATTCACCTATCCCATGGGTAATTGACACGAACGGTGGGGATGATAAAGGAGGCAGAATGGAAGGGGCATGTGAGACAAATCACGGTGCCCACATCACAAAGGGTAGTATGGTAAAACCATTCATACGGACCACTGGAAGGCAGAATTGTTACCAGGCAAATATCCCGGGGTAGGTCAATGGGGATACTAATGTGTTATGAAGGTTGGAAATTGTTGTGCATAAATTGTATTAAAGGTTGTAATGAGATTATCAGAGAAAAATATTTTTTGTTACTTGGGGTATTACAATTGCATTTAATGGCGTGGTATCACACTTAATATATGTTTTCAACCATTTAATGAATCATAAATGACACATTAAAGAATAGCATTAGAACAGGTACATATGTAAATTACCCCCAACATGAACCCTCGGATGTGCTTCTACCGGGAGCTCCGGTTAAGCTATTTCACAATGTATCTTTGACGCTCTGCAGACATTTTTACAAAGTGACTAAATCGATCGATGTCCAAATGATTATAGGCTCATGTTTTATCATTGCAGCTACACAGTAGACCATATTACTGAAAGTTACATTTCCATCTCTCACTAAATTGGAGAGAAATAGAGTGGTGCGAGAGGGAGACACAAACACGACGAGCGGAAAAGATAGATAGAGCCAGACAGATATGTCAATTTCATTTGTACGTGTGTCCCTGTATTTAATTTCAGACAGGATGTAACCTAAGCCGGACTATGGCAGGCTTCCAGTCATCAACCTATTTGTGTCGTTTTGCAAACATTGTTGTATAGTGACAGGGTCATGTAATGTGCTTCCCTGCAGGATCAAATGTGGTGGCTCACTTTGGCACCTATGTTACACATTTATATGTTAACTAATGCTATTCTTCAAAGTTCCACCATTGATTACTTCAATGCTTTTAAAGAGATAGGATGTGTGATGCAGCTTGTTTAATGATTGTTGGGATCATTATTGAATTGCTTATCAATGGCAATGTAAATGCTGCCCTAAAGATGCAATGGGATGTCACAAACCTTGAAAGAAGGTGTTGCATCGGAAGTGTTATGCCATGTTAGCACAGTGTGTGTCACCTAGTATTGTGCTGCATTTTCTGTGTAGTTGTAGGATGCAAGGGAGGGGGGCCTAAAACCTGAGGAATAAATGAGGAGAGAAGGTTGCAGGAGTGAAGGTTAGAGTAGGTACTCAGAGAAGGTTCTATGTTGACACCAGGACGTATTGTACTGTGGTTGAATTCGATCAAATGTATTAGAAAATATACCTCAGACCATGTGGACTACAGGTCTCACAAGACTTGCTCTTTGATGGAGAATGGCAGTCTCACTCCTGATGCCGCATTATTCACAGATGTTGGACAGCTGAAAGGGCAGTGGAGTCATTAAGGGGTTTAAGAAATTAAGAAACCGACGAGAGGGGAACCACATCTGCCTGGTGTGGACTTCTTGGAAGCGGTAGGCAAGTGATGGCCCAGGTGTGGTACCTGTCACTGATCTTAAGGCGGATACAGGGGATCAGCTTACTGGAAGAGGCAAGAGGTTCTGAAGGCAAGTAGCGAGAAGGGGAAAAGACTGGAGGCAGTTCAGCAGTAAGTATAGAAACTTTAGACAAGGCTAAACAATGAGAATTGGACAATGAAGAATGAAACCTAATGGTAACTAAGTATCAGGAAGATGGAGCTCGACTCCAGGAGCATTGCCATGCAATGTCATTCAGAAGAGACACATTGTTTACTGTAACAACCTGCCGCAATCTCCTTCGCCACGATGAGCAGAGTAGCTATGCTGGAAGTTCCAGGAACCTAATGCGGGCAGCCATTTTGGGAAGGACCAGGTGTTTTCTGTACACAAGCCCTACCTTGTTGGCCATAAAGTTTTTACATTGCAGACCGGAGGGGGCTGTGACCCAGGGGACCAGATCCAGAGCGGTGCCCAGCATGAGGGAGGATACACCTGCACTTGCAAAATGCCAGAGGCATTGGTGAGCACAGGAGGTGAGACATCAAAGCTCCCCTAACCGGTTAGCATGCCGCTGCCCTCCTGTGCACCAACACTGGTTATTCATCAGCAACAGTATGTTTTTAGACTTTCAATGAGAAGAAGAATCTACCAGGACCACAGGGAGTACATTTCAAGCTTGGTGGTACTATGCGGTGGCTATTGTTAGAATCATGGCCCTGCATTATGAATACACTGTGGCAAGCATTGGCTGCGAAGAATGGAAGAATACCCACGTTTGTCTACACCCCTTAAATATGAAGACTATGAGAGGGCAGTGGTCAGGAGTGTGAGTGGCAGTCTTTTTTCGTTTTGGCTATAAATTGGTGGTTTAGCGCCACCTATAAACTGAAACTAATGCTTTGGAGTACAGCTAGGGAGATATGGCATATGAGGAGGGACACAATGTATGTAGGTGTTGTTTGGTTATTTACCCACCCATTGATTGCTAATGGCCATACTAAACCCTATGGCCATTCCCACCCAGTTCCCGCCCCTCCCTGCCCACACCTACTGTTATCAAACCTTAAAATCAAACTTTGCACTCAAAGTGCCTGTCAGGTTTTTTCAAAGCAGTCTTCTGAGAGATAATGGTTTAATTGGTGCTGTAAGCAAGCTACTGATGTAATAACTATGTCATAACCAGGTCTGCCTTTAGCCACTTGATTTATAAGCAGTATGTGTGTCTGTCACTGAAGTCCTGTTAAAAACAAGCCTTAGCAAAGCCAACCGTTTTGGCTTCTCTATAGGTAGTAGATAGGCATTTGCCAGCCACTGCTATCATATGCCCAGGTACTTGCAACATTTTCAAGCTTCTACCATTAATGGCCAGTTAGTACCATTACTGCAATGCCTGGAAAATACCTTTACCATATCTACCTTTCCCATATCTACACAAAAGCCAAAACTGTTGGCATTGCCAATGGATGTTCAACTTGGCTGAATTCGCTGTAAGTGCGTACCTCACAAATCTTCTCCTAATGTCATGGAACGCATGTGTACTGGTGTGCAGCTCGCTGTGTCACGGTTTATATGATCCATCTGGAAACAGATTTTGAACTGGAGTTTGTTCCCCGCTCATGTATGTTTTGGGGTGCTATTGGGAAACAAGTCCAGATTAACACATGTTGCCTGAATTTCTGGCCCATATTTGACACGTTAGAAAATGAATTAAAGAAATATGTTAAAGCATAATATACTGCTTCCCATATTAATGCTAAAAGATTTGTTGCCTACTGGACTAGAGTTTGCACGACTTGTCGATATTGTTGCGGGCGAGTGCTATCAGGTATTGTTTTGAGTACCCGCGTTAGCGGCGGATTCTAAATTTGGGTACAGAATCAAGGGATTGGGCAAGAGTTTATTCTTTAGTACCAGCTTTCTTTTTTAAGGTTTGTTTTGTTTTGTCACATTGGCATTTTTACTCATTGTGTGTGTAAAACAAAGCAATTCAAAACATGGCTGTGCCTGATTTATTTGTGCCTTTTCCTGGAAAACTCATTGTGAAGCGGGCAGCATACAAACAAGGCTTAACAAACTGCACACTAGATGTATGAGAAAAAAAAACTGTTTTGCAAAGCTTTAATGGGACACACTGAAACTATTAGGCAGGGATTGAATAATGTATTAGCTTTCAACGTCCATATCCC
The DNA here is from genome assembly GCF_040938575.1 of Ambystoma mexicanum. NCBI lineage: Eukaryota > Metazoa > Chordata > Amphibia > Caudata > Ambystomatidae > Ambystoma > Ambystoma mexicanum. The sequence continues at coordinate 726,314,153 of NC_090937.1, read as the reverse complement.
TCTTCAGCAGATAGTGTAGAGTGAAATGAATGGCCAGTCCATTTTGAAAGTGAAAAAAGGAGCATTTGAAACTTCATTGGCTGAAGGAGTTGTATGCTTGAAATGCATGTCTGGAATTGCTTTCTTATCTAACCATCCATAAAAGAAGTGCAGAACACAGTCTACATTTCTAGATGTGTTGCAAATAATTATTGCTTAAACTCTTTCGAATCGGCCTCATTATAGGTTTGGTGCTATCCTGCCGGTAATACTGTTACCGGCACCTGGTCTGTCGGAATTACCAGCAGATTACAGGTGCCGGAAAGGGGGGTAAATCCCTGTTCCATGGAGTCCTATAGGACTACATAGGGGGTTTTGTGGGTATTACCAGCACCAGTAATACCAGCAGTTTTTGATAGTGGGGTGCTGGCATTACCCCAGCTCCGAGCTGGAGGTAATTCAGGCCACCCCACCATCAAACTCGGAGTATGCCGGTCCAGAAACATGCCGGTAAATTAAATGTGGCAATTGATATGTGTTCAAGAGTAACCACCTTGGAACATCTACCGTTTTTTATTCTTAAAATACTGTTAACTAGGCACTGTAAGCAATTAAGGCACTAACCCAAATAGATGGGATGTTCTGATTTACAGAACAGAACGATTAAGACTGCGTTTTTTGCACAAGTACGAGTGGTGTTTTGCATGAATGGGGATGAAAGAGTATGTGAGAAATGATATGTGAGATGTGAGTTTTTTGTTGGTGTGAAAATATGTGTGCTTGGAGAATTGGTTTTTAATAGATGTGACATTAATTTATTTGATGTGTTTCTTTATAAATGTTTTTTCATGATTATAGTATGATCAAATGAATAAAATAAATGAATTCTGACATACTGCCTCCTGTCTAGAATATACACCCTTTAAATAGGGTTGTTGCTTTGGAAAAGATTATGTGGCATCTTCACGCATGAATTGTACGAATTAAAAATAGGAGGGTGTGCACTTATCTACAGATAATTGCAGTTTTGTATGGTAAATGAAATTACCGGCACATTAATTCCAGACCGGCATACTTATAATGAGGTCTTGAAAAGTACTACTCCAAATTTGCGGAACATTTTGTGGATAGGAAAAGACATATCAGAACGTTAGGAAAGATGGTTGAGTTTTCCTGGAATTAATTATGTGGCGAGGGAAATGCTGATGTAGAAGAACCTGTTAAGTCTACATCAGAATTGGTAAGGTTTGATGCCAGGTGCCAATGTGTGTTATATGTGATTAGCAGAGAACATGGACTGGATGCCATTTAACTCGAGTATGTTGGGCAGGAAACGACTGTGACATGAGCTTCAAGAATGCTGAGAGGACTGGAATGCATGTGTTTTGTCACAGAGAAAGAGGCACTAGCATTTGGGTGAGTCGTTAGAACATTTGAAACATTTGTTGTTGTTGTCACAAAGGTTCCTGTTAAAACAGATCACAACCCCTTAAAGGTAGTTTTGGGTTTAAAGCAAACATGGCGTTTCAAATGTCATTCCCTGTTTCCCAAGAAGTATGCTGGATGCTCAGGTACCACCAGGTAAGTTCCTTTATTGAAGTACAGTAGTGTGAAGGTACACAGGAGACAGAAACACAGGCTCCCACTACCCTGGCAGCTAGTCTCCAACTGGCGGTGGCCGAGCCCTAACATAGGGAACAATCCAAAGGTGACATCACACTTCTATGTCCTCATCCATCGACAAACCACATTGTAAATGCACAGGGTTGCGTGTTGGGTCACAAACCTCCAAGGTCAAAACATCATGATGTAATATGTCCCTGGTAGGAATAATTGTATTGCCAATTTCTTGTCATGCAAACCTAGAGTGCGGAGCGAGGGCTTAAGTGTGGACAATTATGAGCAAGTAGTTCTGGTGTCTAAATAAGTTGTTTCTAAACAGGAGTGGAGAACGTTTGCAATAGATGGTGCAGAAATTGTGAAAAGGGATGGAAAGGTAGTGAGATTTCATATGAGAGGATGAAAGATGAGTTAAGATCATAAGGTGATTGTGTGTTTTGTTGTGGCAGAATCATTCTTTCCAAGAAATTGAGGAGCAGAATTTCGAATTTGTCTCAGGATGTACATATTGAAACAACCAATACAACGTGTAAAGTGAGATGTCATTTTTGGTGGCTCGAGCTAGAAGAGGGTATTGAGGAAATGATTGAGGATTGTTTGTATAATGTAAGAGGAGGAAAAGTGATGAACACAAGTGCCACCCTGTTGCATGCTATAGCGGTGCTGCATTTCTTCCTGGGGGAATATGTTTCTCTTGATGTGTTGTGTCCTATAACTGAGAATGTGAGAAGTTAATATGCAATTGTTTAAGTTGATTTGTTAGTGTAGTGGTTGGAGACTGAGATTGTAAATTAAGTAATGACAGGAAGCAATACATTTTTAGGAACCAATTTTCACAGGGAAGGTTATCCTACAAAGATTATAACAGTTCGTGGGGTGCAACTGAAATTGGATGAGATAGAGAATAAATTGAGGAAAAATGACATGGTAATGCATGCTAATACAGTGTCACATCACCCAAAGAGCAGTGGATATATTGAGTGAGTTAACTGCACAGTGATGCAAGGAGTCTGAATGGCAAGTGAGTGTGGCTATGCTTAGGAAGATGAAAAAATGGAGAGGGGGCTCACTTATCTAGGTTGTCCACATGGAACCACTGGCTTGAACCCATTTAAAGTGTTAAAAGGAGGAGCTGAATACACAATTGTGTCCAAAGTGACTGAAGGGATCAACATGTGCAGTTTTGGGTGGTGCGGAATAACAAGAACAAATAAAAATGGAAAAAACAATAAAAATGTCTATTAGTATCATTTGCATGCCGTGAGAGAGATTTCAGTGAAGGAAGGGGATTGGATGAAAATTCCAGATGAAGTTAGAAAAGATCTGCAATATTTTCCACAGTCCAGAAAGTCGTTACATGTATGGAACATGAAGTGAAGACTGAGTTCTATGTATTTAAAATAAAAGCAGCAGAGACGTTATATTGAAACAGGGTTATGCTGTCTCTTCTGCGATTATGAGCAGAATGTGTTGCATCTCTGGTGTTACGCCATCTCAGTGCTGTGTGCATCACATTTAGTGTGCTACATTATCTGTCTAGTTGCGGGATGAAAGTGGTTCTAGAGCCTGAGGTATAATGGTGCTTTAAGATTCCAGGAGTGATTGCTGTAGTGGAGAGATGGAAAAGGACCATGTTCACAGCAGGATGTGCTGTACCGTGGCCTTTTTGTTCAATTGTGCTAGCAAATATATCTCAACTTAAAATAAAGATTTGTATTGGCATTGTTATTAGAAAAGTGCTTTCCAGTTCCTTGCAGCAGCTGCTGCTACGGTAGAGAAGGGTTGGTTTTTGGTTGTGGTATTGTTGGCAAAGTAGGTCTTGAAAATGTTTTCTACTCCTTTGCTTGGGATTGCCATGATCATCACAGTAAACCAAAGACATCCCAAGTATTAAACAAAAACAGACCTTGATATTCCGAATACTCTTCTGCAAATAACTTAAAAGTCCACTTAGTTTTCCAACACATGATCTTTACGGGTTCCTTAGCCAGGCAAAGCATCCTGCGCCTATTATCAAAAAAGTGATATCCCAATTGGGAAATATAAGAGCTTTTACATAACACAGCATTCACGAAATACACTTTTATTTTAATTATTTGTTAAAGCCAGATCCTAATGTATAATCCATCCCGGATCATGCTTAGCCCTTCTTTTCCTCTGATTCCACTGTTATAGCCAGCATTGCCACAGGTTAGATCGCAAGCCATCCCAAAACACACCGACCGTCTCTATCCACTTCCAACTGACTGTGGATTATGAAGAAAGGTAATCAACATGCTTAAATATAGGAAATAATCAATATGTACATGGTATAGATCCAAGTGCACTCACAAAGAGGAGAACACCCTGGATGGACGCTTTATACACATCAGCCGCACTGAGCAGCTGCGTGAGTCGAAATCACAGGAACGGAGTCGGTCAGGCTAATCGAGCACCAGTGCACCCACCGGCGTGACCCGCAGAACGTGCCTTGGTTTCGTCGTTTCTGTTCTTACGGAATGAGTCACGCCCAACGTCTTTCATTTAGGATGGAGCAACACTCTGAAGGCTCAATCGGGAAGATAGGAAGTCATTGAAAAGAAATGCTTCCCTCTTCTTTATTAAGAAAAGATTGTTTTTATAATTATCCTTAATATTTTTATAAAAAATATATAATTTGATTACACTGCATACTGAAATCCGTCCTTTTGGTGTCTAAGTGCCAAGGGGGCATGCCGTTGAAGAGGTTGGCTCTCCTTCTAGCCAAGCCTTTGTACAGCAATGCCTTGGGTAACAAAGTGCTTTGCATCCTTGTTGGCTGGCCGACACTTTCCCTCGCTTGGCCTCGACTTAATACTGTATACCGTGCCAAAAATAGCATGAGTGCCAATCCAATATGCACATATTTAAAACCCTAATCGCTACAATACATTCCCTTATAACATGTTTTTCACGTCACGCGCAGCAGTCCCGCTTGGAATATTTCCATTGCTCTGAAAAAGACTCCTTTGTTGTGTTTGCTGCTTCTTTTCCTTAAAAAAAAAAGAAAATGGACCCAACAGCAGGTCCCAGTTAAGGGGACATGTCATCACTGCTAGACTTCCTGTGCATGACTATAGAGGAGCAATGGTCGAGTGGCTAAAAAGAGCCCTTGTTGGCTGCAGGACAGAGCTTTTTTTCCTAGCAGCCAATCGACTGTCAGTGCCATTGATTCTTGAGTGTTTCGGTTCCCACAAATTGCTGGGCAGGATTCTCAGAGCTAGCAATGTCTCCAGCCATTTCACAGGCACCGAGTGGTTCCAATGGAGTCACAAGCATCGGAACTAAGGGTTTGGATTCTGCCTGTTCACGCAGAACATTCTTGCTGCAGGTTCCCAGTCTTTGTTGGAGTCCTGCTCTCTGTTGGACTGCGGTGTCCTAATGGCTGCTCCGATCGGTGTTGTGATTGTTTTGCTCTTGGTTCTTCCACTGAATGCTTGTTCCGTTCATGGGCACTGTAGTGTTGAAGGGCTGCGACTGGCAGCAACAGCACAGGCACGACTGAAAGGAAAAGCAGAGTGGTCAAAGGATATCTACAGGCATGGCAGCACATGTGTATAAAGCTTGATTAGTTCGTTACAGCATATGACTCATTCTCCCTAAATTCATGATATTTCAGGGGTGTGTCACATCGTTCAAAGTATTCTTGCAGCAGAAACACGACCCAACTTTACACTGTACAATATGCTGTTTTATTGTATGTTGCCATAAGGCAGAGACCACAATTTGCAAACAATTGTTGGGGTACAAGCACACTGCCACCGACCTACAACATCTCATTTCTCTTTTGCATTGTCACCTTAATTCACACTGGCATTACACACATTGTACTTACACCCCTCATGGGTGTATGTTAGTAAAATGGGACTGGATGTAACTCTAGCCACACATGTTGGGTCATACAGTATGCCACAAGACACATATCGCCTGCTGGCAGCCTGTTGGTAAATTGAATGGACAACCTGCAAACTGTCTTTTAATGTTGGACTTGCTGTCATGTTGCATTAAATGGGTGCTTTGTCAGTCTACAGGAAGCTCTGTTAGATGCAACCATGATGGAATGGGCCGCTGCGCTATGAGGCCACAACAGTGGCGGTTTAGACCTTAGCAAATGCCCAAGTCCCATTTCATCTGCTTGGCTTATGTAGCACAGCTCATGTGAGGTAAACGCTGACGGGAAGCGGGCATAGCCTTGCAGTACTCCTAAGGGCATATGCTAGCAGTGCATAGCACATGGTGTGGGGGCCTGGATGTATGATAGCAATACCTGGTAAGGATGTGGGTGCCTGGCACTTTAATGGCAAAACACGCTAGATGGTGGTAATAACTGCCATAATGTGAGTGTCTAAGCCCTGCATGGAAAAACCTGGAAAATCCATGCCATGGCAATATCTGAGGACTGAGGGTAGTACCTGGCATATCATGGCTCAATCTGGAAAATTACAGTTGGCTTGCTTTTTTGTCCAAATGCATGGCACTGATGGGTTCAGATTCCTGGTCTGCACTGTGCTTTCAGAATTGGAATGTAAACTTGGATGATCATTGGCAGATATTCTAACTGCGGTTGGTAAAGAGCATAGATACTCACACCAGCAGGTGATGCCTTCATACCTCCAACTGTTCCCTCCATATGCCAGTGTTGGCATCATAAACCGAGCTACTCAATCCATGTGACAAGTTTTGCCATGAAATGGCAAGGCTTTCATATCATATGGGAGCATGTGCCAACATTTGTCCAGCTACACACAGTACCTACCAGGTATTGCCATAATCTGCCCAGGTACTCACTTCATTTCACAATTACTGCCATCAAATGTTCAGGCCTTGAGTTCAAATTCCCAGCTACTCCTGTCATGTGCAAGATGTAACTAGGAAAGGCCTAACAGTGGTTGCAGGAGCAAAGCCAGCAGGCGGGATGAGGTCAGAGGAGAGTAGGGAAGCTGCACACCTCATTATTAAACCAAAGCCCTGCCTGCCTCTGCAAACCACCGAGGCAAAACTGGCATCAAGCTAAAACAACAGTTGCATTTTACTAACAGATGTTTACTTTCCATTCAACAGTATTTTACCTGGAAACAGTTTTTGAACTTCTTGCTCACGAAGTAAAGAGCTATGGGGTTTATGCAGGAGTTCACAGTGGCCAGGCTCAATCCAACGTAATCCAACACCAGCAGGAAGCTGCACAGAGGGAGAGGAAAGCAGATACACTGTGGCTCACATGTAAATCGCATTTAGGAATATGTTTTAAGAAGGCATAATTCTGTTTGGTTTTACACCATATTTAATTCAGGTGACAACACATTATTTACATTCACAGGCCCTCAAGATGAATTAATACAGGTGACAACACATTATGTACACTGACAGGCTCTCAAGATGAATGAAAACAGATGGCAACACATGATTTGCACTGACAGGCTCTCAGGCTCTCAAGATTCATTAATAGAAGTGCTTTGGATGGAGCCTGGAGATCCATCTCTGCTTGTAATGTGACATGAAACGGCGTATGGCAGGTCACACGCTGATGGTGACTTCTGGTGTGGCAGTCCCATGTACAGTCTTTTTTCCATTCAAACCACCGACCCCTTCCGAGGACCTTTTACATTTTTGCTCCAATGGCAGACAGACGTAACCTAACATTTGAGGCGATGGGCTCCTGCTGGCCACCATTGCTCTCCTTCTGCAGGCTTTTTCTTTCTGGCAGCTATAGCATCCCCAGGAAAAAAACACAAACCAGAAGCCTGTCCTTGTGCAAGGAGGAGGGGATGAGGTCAGTGACTTGTTTTTGACCTGTGATTGACCTTCACCATCTGCCCCTATCTTCCCCCAAAATGCTAATGTGAAGGGCTAGGCGTCTGGGTCGTTCCATGGAGTAGGTCCACCCATAGCCCTAGTCAAGTGGTTTCTAGGAAGCCTTAATTGTGGCCATCTCTGTTGGTGGCAGCTTGCACGGCAAAGGCATCTTGGGTGGTAGTGGGGGTATTGAATGAGAGTGAAACATCCGGGCATGGGATTGTCCCATTAAGGAAGGCCCCTGTTGAGCTGCTTAGGCTGAGACCGCAGTGGGGTGCAGCACAGACTCTTGGATTTGCTCAAGTAGGGGACGAGAGCTTCTATATTATTCTCTTTGGAATGTTAATAGACAAGGTATTGGCTTTTAGCTATCCCCTCTTGCTTAAAACGTATGTTCTTCTGTCTTTTGCAATTGCAAGATGCTGGCTGTTCAGTTGATTTTCTTGAAGTTCTTGAAAACAAATATCAATGACAGCCCTGCAGTTATAGAAACTTAGGTTAAATTCTGTTTTCATCTTGACATAATCGATAATTGATGGTATCTGCCTCATTGAACACTTTTAACCCTTTGGAAGGCCAAATATGTAATTGCTGCAGCACTGCTGGCATGGACTGGCTAAAACATTTGCCAGCGCTGGTGAAACTTCATTGAGCATGACAATCGGTGGAATGAACCACATTTTCTGAGATTTTGACCAGTGTGTAACAACACTGTGTAGAGGAGCAGGTGGGTATGCCATCCCTAACTCCCTCCTCATCTCCGTCATACTGGAATAGTAGGAGAAGAGCCCTATGTGGCAAACTAGGTATCATCGCAATGCCACATCGAGTGTATGAGAGTCGATATGTACTCAGACAACCGTATCGAATATATCCTCGCACTGAAAGGGTGGAAGGATGTTGGCCTACACCATAGGACATCATATAGTTATGAGCAAAGTCTGACGAGGTCAGAGAGACATCATGAAAGAAAGATACTGAGATGTACCGAAATTATATGCAAATACTTAAAGAATAACGATGTAACTGAAGTACCAAGAGAAATATGTAATCGAATATGTAGAAATCATATATGCAAAGAAGAAAAAGTAACCTGATGACTAATAAGTGTATATACAGAGTAACGCAAGTTAGAAGAGACATAAAGAAGCTTCCTGCAGAAGAAAACATAATGTGGCTAGTGCGCCCATGATGGAAAGATGGACGCCGGACTGATATGAAAACCAATCAAGTTACCTCAGAGACAGACCAAGGCTGCAGCATCAGAAGATGCTGGAAAAACAGCTTTGTGTGAAGAATAAAGAGGAGTCTATTTTCCTGGAATCAAGGATGCTACTTCAAGGAATAATTGCAAGGCACTAGGTGGGTCAAAGGGATAAGCCATGTACGTAAGACGTATTTCTCTTAGGTTAAGTAAAAAGGAAAACATCTGCAAGAGCCAACTATTGGACAATTAAAGATGCAAAAAAAACCTATACAAGGTGGAGTGAGCAAGCCTCTAGAGGTCGAGAGGAATAATGAGACCCCGCACAATTGAATCAAATAGCAGTAAATAGTAGGTTGAAATGGACACATTAGTGGTCTCCTCACATGTGATTCAGAAGTCGGAAAGAAGGACTATTCATTAAGCTCCAGACAGAGATAATGGTGTCCCAAAATAAGAAAACAGGCTGTAAGGTCAACTACTACAAAGGAGAAACCTTGGCTTAGGGCCGGACCAATGAGAGATGATGAACTAATTGGGAACGTCGGGAGAGTGACGGACGTTACTCTCGGCAGCTTACGTGCTGCTAACGAGCCAAAAGTCCAAGGTTGGGAAAGAATGGCAACCAATCAGAGGGTCTATGAAGCAATGTTGCATAGGCCAACCCGCTGCCATTATTCTGCTATAATCCGGTTTATACATATTTAGAGGTGGTTCAAGGCATGCCCATTAGATCAGGGGCATCCAGTAAGATTACTAATACTTACATGATATATGGGTATATATATTCCATTAACAAATCAATATGTTTTAAAGTTCAATAGGTTTTAAAGTTTGCCACATATGATGACGTCATAGCTGACGTACATTGAGGTATAAAACTTATGTATGTTCAAATTTGGGTGTGAGGGTGTGGATTGCAGCTTGTTGTTTGCAAGATTGTCCTACTTTAATTTATGCTGATAATAGAGTAGCACTTTGCCATATTCGTTGAGTCTGTCCGGTTATTTGGGTCTGAGATCGCTATTGGTAATTCCATCTGGCACATGAGATGCTTCAAGGTGCTAGGGCACAACTGTACAGCCTTGCAGCTACATTGAGGACACATCTGTGCCTCACTTGCCTTACTTCATACTTAATACAGTTTATAGGTCGAGCGCAGCTTAACATTTTAGTCCAACTGAAAGCGGGCAATATTCAGCCATTTACCTTCTAAAGGAAATGCTGGAAAGATTTTAATCCTGACAAGCTTAACTTCTGGAAAAAAAGGCAATTTTCGGAAAGAGATAGCTAAATAGATAGATAGATATATATATAGAAAGATTGATAGATACATTGATAGCTTTCAGATTTCCAACAGTGTCCCAATTATCATATGACCAACCCCATAACTTAATTCATTATGAGTGAGGGAAAGGTTAGCCTGTCGGTCAGTCTGTAGCCTTTGACAGAGTCGGCCACTCCATACTCATTGAGAGACTGGGTGTGGTGCTGAGGATGTCGAGGGAGGAGTGGAGTTGGATATAAGCATTGACAAACAAGGCACACAAACCCTTTGCACCTTTGGTTCACTGCGGCATGCCACAGGACACTTGCTGATCGCTGCTGCTGTTTAACATTTATATCAAACCTGTTCATGATCTGGTGAATGCTCAAATTCACAACTATGCCAATGACACCCAGGCATTCACTCAAATAATATGTGACACACCCCTTTCTTAGCAGAGTGTTTAAAAAGTTAATAATTGCATCATCTGGTTGGGGCTGGTAAAACAGTCAGGAGGGCATCCATTAAAGATGTATTTGTCATATTTCCACAAAGAATACTGTTTTAAACCTATCACTTTATGCATGAATGTTTCCATGGTGAGACTACTTTCGTGTCATTAAATTGGCTAACAATAACTCCTGTTAATTCACTGCTCAGAGGTGAGAGTTCTCTGGCAGAAAATGCATTTTGAAAGGGTGATATTATAGCCATACACAATGGGATAATGACCCGCCACCAAGTTATGGACAAGGCGATGCTGAGGGACATACGTTGGGGAAGGGTAATTCTCCCTCCCGAGGTCTATAAGGATTTAGCACATATTGGTTATAGTAAACCATGTTTTGGCGTTTTGGTGGTGAAGTAAAAAATGTTAGTTTAATAATGAGAAAGTAAATAGACAGAGTCAGTTAATGTATTGTGCTTTAACTTTGCAGTATTTATATAACAAGGTTCTCTTCATAAGTGAAGCATTTAGAGGGTTTAACATTAGGTGTCATGTAAAATTAAATGGTTTCTCTATAAGAAAGTGAAACTATGTTTCCCTTGTTTTAGCTTTCTCTATGGTATGCTAAATATGATGTTTTCTCTGAAACAACAGGTGCTCCTAGAGAGAGAGTGTCTTGTTGAAAGACACCTTGCCTGGAAATTGCATTATTGTTTCCCTGTCTGCTTTTGGCATTAGAATGTTCAGAATGCAGTCAATACCAGTAGTTATTGACTGCACGTTGAACATTCTGATTGGCTGGGAGGAGGTCAATTATGTTCTCCATGCACTGATATTTATTATTAGGATCTGCAGTCATATACTTCATGTTATCCATCAGTCCGTGAGGTGAGCATCACTGGCAAGCACATCTTAGGAAGGGGAACGCCCTGATTCCTGCAGAAACTAAAATTGTTTCTCTTAGGTGCCGATGCAGAGAGTACAGTGCATGGTATGGAGTTGAGAAGTTATCTATGATATGATATGGCATTTAAAACTCGCTGGTACACAAGTGTTTCTAGGCGTGAAGAGACAAGGAGGGCGAAACAGAGGGAGGACGAAACAACAATCTTACTAGGCTGTGTGTCATTCAGATCTCACAACTGCAAGCAAGGGGAGAAACGCCAAGCGGGTGGGGGTGAGGAGAATTGCAGGTAATCAAAAAGTGCAGCCAGGGGTGGCTCAGTGCAGGTAATCAGAAAGTGCAGCCAACGGGTGGCTCATAAGTGCAGAGAGAAGGGACTGTAGGGTTACAGATACAGACCACAAGTGCTGTGGGAGCCAAGAGGGAGTGTTAGGTGCAACTGGACAGGCGGGGACTTGGGCCCAAGTTCAGAGGGTGGCCAGGTGACCAGTGCGTGGAGCAGGTGGGTCATCAGCAGGGGAGAGGACGAGAGAAAGCCGAAGCGAAGAGGAAGGTCTTGAGTTGCTTCCAGAACCGCAGGTGGATCTGCTCAAGTTTGAGAGCGGCAGGGATGCTGTTCCAGAGGGAGGCCCCAGCCGAAGAAAGAGATCTGCCCCCAACTCTTTGCTTGGAAAAGCGACTGACCCTCAGAGGGCTGGAGGTGGATGAGCGTAGAGCTCGAGAAGGGAGATGTTTAGGAAGAGAGAGTTTGAGGTAGTGTGGTCCCAGGCCCCAGAAAGCCTTGCGGACAATGCAGAGGGTATTGAACTTGATCCTTACTGACACTGGGAGCAAAGTAAGAGATTTCAGGGATGGGGAGGATACGATCCCTGGGCTTGAGGCCAAGGACAAGTCTTGCAGTTCTGTTCTGGATATGTTGTAGAGGGTGGAGACTAGAGGCTGGAAGGTTTAGAAAGAGGCTGTTGGAGTAGTTCAGCCTAGAGAGGACCAGAGCTCTTGAGACCGTGAGCTATCACAAAAAGCTTTTGTTTATGTTCCTACCATTGCTTACTTGTCAATGGTGTGACTCAAAATATAGAGTCTAGTGGTTTAGCCAAAGTTCCCACGTGATATAGTATGCATTTCTGGGCATTTAACCAGTGGAAACTCTTTTATTATGCAGGGAAACTTGCCAGGCGCACATGTAGAGGGCACTTCCTCTTGTTTACAAATGTTTCATGGTTAGATCACTTACTTTCTTCCAGACACGTCCTTGACCAGTGTTTGTCAGGGGGAGAGTGGGGAATATCTCACTGCTTTATTAAACATCCCTCACTTGGCACCTTACATGCATACTTATTTGAGATTCCGTGTTCATTTACTTCACCCTAGTTAGGAACATTGGAGATCCCTGGACCTCAATTAATAAGGACTGGATCCTACACACAGCACGTGGCAATTTATGATTTCTGTGTGAAGCAAGAGTGGAATGGCTCACTGTGCCAGTTTTACATAGTGGTGGATATGCATGTCATGCTGAGACTTCAGGACAGACACAAGTGACTTCACATGCATCGGTAGTAAGCATGCATGGGTGAGGCTGTGATACCCTCAAACGATGGGCGGTGCATCTAGAGGAAGAAAGGAGATCCTGAAATCTCTGTCGGTGGCATGGGCTGCAGGGGGCATCCCAGTGCAGCAGAATCTAGAGGTATGCTTTTTCCTGGTGCATGAGCTGGGAAGGGGCCACTAAAAGCACCTCTTTCATTGCCTCAGGTGGAAGATGGGAGGCCGAAATGTTGCACTTGCACTAAGATGTAGGGAGAGCCTAGCGAGGATGCCAAGGGAAGAAAGAGAACTGGGTGGGGAGAGAAAGTGAGCCAAAGAAAGAAACTATACACAAATGAGCTCAAGTAAAAGACAAATGAGCTTTAAAATGTCCTAATCCTTTGCTGTGGCTCATTAATTAGTATCCATGTATTATCACAAAGAAGCAGAAACACAGATAGTATATATTTCTTTACACATTAGGTGCCATTCAGTTTTCTTTGGTAAGATATGATCATGATTAAACTTTACATACCTGAGCAAATCGCATCTGTCAATATCTTTCTCGTTGTACACAGTTCTCTTTAAGAGCCGGCTCAGATGAAGGGGGAACCAGCAGAGTGCAAAAATCAAGACTAAGCAGAAAACGGTCTTTGCAACTTCTCGACGCTGAAGAAGAAAAAGGCAAGATGAGAAATATGGCCTTGCTTTTAGACAGTGCACATGAATCCCTTTGCTTAGGGAGAGTGAGATATACTACATATTTACTGCAAGTTTAATGGGGCCTTGAAGTACAGTGAGTTTGAGTTTTTATAAGGTGCAACTGTCCAATGGACATAGCCATCTGGATGGACAGCAGGTTTGTGCTGGCCTAAAGCAGCTGAAGGGTACAGATGCAGACATTGTGCCCATGTTAACCCCATATGCAATCCACAATGCAAAGGTGTCAAGGAGCCAGAGCAGCCAGGTATACTCTGAATGGAAAATACGTCTTTGTGATCCACTGAACCCACCAGGAATGTGTGTCCCATGTAATTATGCTGCTCATTGGTATTTAAGATAGAGTTGTGACTGTTCCTTCAAGCATGACACTGGTACTCAGTGCCTAAGGAAGGCTGATGCCCTTTGAAAAGGGAAAACAGTCTTATGGGGGGACCCTTCCACTTTGCTTTTGAAGGGGCCAGACTTTGAGGAGTGATCATTAGACATCTATAGCACACAGGTTCCTCCCGTATTTCCTGTGTCAAATGGGACACAGAAATCTGTAGAGTGGTTGCATTGCAAGGATAGTGGACGGGCGTGGTCCGTCACTTATCAAAGACAGGCCTTCATGCCTCTAACTGCAGCCATGTGCCGCAAAACGCCTAGATGCCTCCCACCCAAATGATATAGACCTCTAGACGAAGGGAGGTGTCACTATTGCGGTACTGACAACCCGCAAGCTCTATAAGGCTCCCTCCTAATCCACAATCATCCACATAGCACTAGTTAAATTAAGGTTTTGGAGTTGAGGTGGCAATGAAAACATGTTAGCTTAATAATGAGTAAAGTTAACGAAACGCATTTGTGAATTACATGTGGCCTCATTTTGGAATATTCAAATAACTAGGGATAAGCATATTCATTGCAAACTTGGATGAAGTGGACAGTTTTAGCTTGAGCTTGCTTTAGATGCATGTTACAGTTATTTTTGTTCAAAAGTGAACCTTCACTTTGTTGTGTTAAATTACGTTGGAGTGTCTTGTTGAAACAATCTTGCTAGGAAATTATATTGCTGTTTCCTGAATATAGAGACATGCTTTTGTTGTTTCCCTGGCTGCTTCTGTGGTCAGAATGTCTGGAATGCCGTCAATACCAGTAGTTACCTGAACCTTATACAAAAGGCTAGGGTTTCCTGGGTGGCCCGGCCAAAGGGCATGGCAAATGTAACATTGTAAGGTCCCCTGTCCCTGTGGGTGAATATACTGCTTATTCTGTTTAAACAAATTTTCCAATCAGGTATTATACCTATTTCTTTGAGAACATCGTATATTGTCTCAATTTATTTAAAAAGTGGGATAGAATGAATCCTGTTAAATACTAACTCATAGCTCGGCTAGATGTACCCATTGCTCTCCTAGATGTAACAAGTAAAATGTCTGCCTCTATTGTATTAATTCATTTGGAGGCTTGGGCGGAACTCAGTGGTAGAATACATCACCTTCAATCGGGATTTAGGAAGAGGTTGGGTACATCGTTAAATGGGCTAGTCCTTTTTAGTATTTCAGAAAAAGACTTGGAAAAAAGGATTGGCGACATATGGCGACTTCATTGATCTATCGGTTGCTTTTGATCTTATCAACAGAGCAAAACTCTGGTGGAAGCTCGCAAAGTGGGGTCTTCTGTCTTCCTGATTCAATACTGAGTATTTTGATACATCTGCACACAAATACCTTCTACAAATTAGACTTAATGGTTAAGGGGTCAATGTCATCCAGCGTGTTGACCTATAGAGGGTTGCGTCATGGGACCACCCTTTCCTTTTTAGGTTAGATTTTTCTGACTTGGGGGAGGAGTTGAGGAGGATGCAAACTTTTCCACCTCGTTTGTGTCGGTTAATGTGCAATGGCTTGTGTATGCAGGTGACATACTCCTCTTTGACCTCACACTGATTGGTCTTTAATGTAGATTAGATGCGATGAGTCGGTGCATGTTAAGGAATGACTTGGAGATAAATTAGACAAAACCTAGGGTATTTAAATTGTCCTTACTTGGAAAGACTGCCTGTTTCCCTTGGAATCTTAATAACATAAATCTGGAGGTGGTGGATCAATCCACTTATTTAGGGTGTCCGAATCTAATTGTAATACAGGCGATAGTTATATTTGTTTTGTCCCAGATGAAACCAATCAATTCTAAATATGACCGTTTCACATTTCGTCCATTTATGACATACTATACAGTTGCATCTCTATCACATCGATCAGTATTTTTTAAAGAAATGTGTGACGGGCAAATCTGGGATGATCTGGAAGGTCTCTTATACGGATGGGCATTTGGATTACCCAATTATGTTCCAGTGATAAGATTTGAATTAGGACTTTTGTCCCTATGGACAAAACTTAATAATATTGAAGACTGCTGACATTGTATTCTAAAATCCTTGCTCCTCCGAAAGATTCACTGTATGTGGATATTAGTATGGATATGGGTAATGAACTCTTTAAGGCAATTATTATCAGGGTGGCAAGATACAATAATATTCTGCTCAACGTTGATGTGCCGCATAGGGTACTAACAACAAACCAGTGGGGGTGGGGAGAACAGATATTATGTCAAGGGGACTGGTGTCTGATGTGCGACTAGACTCATTATCAGGATATACATTTCACTATCAGTTGAATATGGAGGAAAAACGATTGAGATCCATTCCATGTACCTTTGTAAATTCCAGAGTGAACTTTTGAAGGAGTGTTTTATGCAAATAAGTTTAAACTTGTTTCCTACGCATGAGATACTAGGGACTTGTAGTGTGAAATATCTAAGGGGATTTTCTGCTGTACATTATGTGGGGTTGGTGCAATGTCCTAAACTTCAGGTGTTGAGGGAAAACTATTTTTCGCATTTTGTAAACGACCTAGTAAGGAACATATTTTAATGGGAGCACAAGTGTCTTCAATATTAGCTGATGTTAGTTTTGCTTTATATTTTTTTCCTACGGATGAATGAAGGACGTTTCTATAGATTTAGAATTGATATTGATATTATTGTATAGAAAAATGATGTGACTATGTAGATTGATTCAAGTTTCAAAGATGGTTGAATCAAGATGTTGTTATCCTTATTTACTCCTGCATTATTTAATGATGCTGATTGTGAAAGGTTTGATGTAACCGAAACACAATTAAAAAATAATTGACTGTTTTAAGTCAATCAACCAAATTATTCTTCACAGAGACAAGAAAATGATCTTATTTGAAAAAATCTGGGGAAGGTTTTTGAAACTGTAAGATACGTTTTTATTTACTCCTCCATGAGAATCTGTTTATAATGCGTGATTGTTTCCTGAAAATAACTTCTTTCTTTGAAATGTGTTGGGTACTCTAAATGTGATGAACTTAGTTTTAGGATAGTTTTTTTTTCTTATCACTATGGATATATGTTTTTCTTTGTCTTGGTTATATTCTGTATATAAAATTTAATAAACATGTAAATAAAAATAAAAAATAAAAAAAAATAATTGCCTGCATTACAAACATTCTGATTGGTTGAGAAGAGCTCCCTAATTATTTGAATGTGCTATTATATTCAATGTGTGCCATGTGTACATGACCATAATGTTCTGAGTTATTTGAAGAAATGGGCTATGCGCTCATCTAGGAAGAATGCACATCGACACGTTTGACTGTGTGAGGGAGGGTGATGTTGCATATTAGGTTTGCAAGACACATTAGGAGTGCATGTTAGCGCTCATGTGTGCGGTCAGGCAGTGAGTACTGCAGGCTGAAGATCCCACACTGAGCCTCAGGGTCCACCAGGCTGACCTCCATGAAGCCGAGGCTCCTGCTTGGAAGGGGACAGGCGAGGCTCTTTACCTGTTTCAGATGTTCGCTGAGAGCTATTCTCAAGCTTCCCTTTCTTCTGTTCAGCATTTCACAAGTCATCAGGGTATAAAAGATGGCGGTGCATGCCAGGGGTACACAGAAGTAGAAACCAAACAGCCACCAGTCCTTCCAGTCTTGATAAAACTGAAAAACATGGAAAGAGAGACAGGGATTATGTGAGTTTGTTGGCACATGGGCGTATTAATGAGGTACATACCGGTGGATTCAATCTAAAACGTGTTCAAACAGAGATCTATACTAGTACTCTATCAACAACAAGAACATGTGTCTGAACACGCAGGCGCAGTGATTCCAATCCAGAATTCACATACAGTGACAGATGTGAAGACTAGCAGAAGAAAAGAGGTCAATGTGCCAAACAATATGTAACCCTTTCATAGATTTCCTGGCATTTAGGTTTGTAGGTTTACTTAGTTTTGAGAAGGGAGACACGAAAGCCCCGAGGTGAAAAATAAGCAGGATCTTCATTGGGCCACTGTCATTGTGGATACCGGCCAATCCGGCCTACAAAGGGGAATGATGTAACAGTGCCTTGCGTGGTCATCAGTTGGCATGCAACACTGTGCCTTTCTTGAACTAAAGAAAAATCATATGGAAAACTAGCTACTTACCCATGAAAATAGTTTTGCATATTCGGGGACCCCACTGGGTAAGTGGCTAGCCTCTCCATGCTGCACCTGGAGTAATGTCTAGTTGTCCTTGGAATCCATGTGAGCAGAGCTCGATGTATCAATTTTACT
The DNA here is from genome assembly GCF_040938575.1 of Ambystoma mexicanum. NCBI lineage: Eukaryota > Metazoa > Chordata > Amphibia > Caudata > Ambystomatidae > Ambystoma > Ambystoma mexicanum. The sequence continues at coordinate 726,296,049 of NC_090937.1, read as the reverse complement.
ACATTTATAAAATATGTTCACCTCTTCTGTCAAGCCACAACAACCTTCATCTTTATTGTACTATTTTCACCATTTGCCAGTCTGGAGTCCTTAATTTATGAATGCTTGTCCGCACTCCTTCATCCCAACCAGGGGCCTCTTTACAGAAGCTTTGCACCGGTGCAAGTTCAAAGTTGCACGTAATTCGCAGAAGGGCAGAAATTGGTCTACTGTAAAAAAATAAATGTATTCCTTCAATGCACTTTTTCACATGAACAATATTTTACATAGCACTAATATGGGATGATGTTAGCACTAGGGCAAACTTTACAGTGGTGCAAAAATGCATTGAAATAATATGATTTTACTCCAAATTGCACTTACACCAGTGCAAATATTCTTTAACGAGGCCCCCTGGTGATTTTCAATTCTGCTATTCGTCTTCCTGATCGGTTTCCTATCTCCTTTTTCTGGCTTCCTTGTAACTGCTCCATGCAAAACTATTTTTTGTCATTCGTTTTTGTGGTGTTTACCCCCTTGTTCCACCCCATCTTCCCTCTCTTTCTGTTTCTGTTCCATCTCACACAGTTCATTCTGCTCCCCAAGTTTGACCTCAGTCTCGTGTTTGATCCTTTGTGCCTCAAAATGGTTTGGCCGTTTGCTCACCTCTGCACGCACAACTTTCTCCTTGGACACCATAAGGAACTCTCTATGGCAACATTGGAAAAGCCAAAGGTTTCTGTTTTAGTATAGGCATGGGGTAGGCGTTTTCCAGATACTGCCACAGTGGTACTACAAGGCCATAAAATGGCCACAGCTGGCAAATGATGGAGACATATTATGGCAGATGTGGCATATGCTGCATACGTGGCAAATGCACATACATGAGCCAAAACTGTTGGCTTTACCAATGCTTGTTTTTAACAGGAACAGATGCAGGGACACACATGTTGCTTATAAAGAAAGTGGTGGTGACATATTTAGTTATGATTCATTTTTTTATTACATCAGTAGATGATTTACAGCTGCAATTAAGCCATTACCTTTCAGAAGACTGTTTAGATATAACACTGGCATCCCCTGAACAGCTCAGTGCTAGCGCAAAGATATCTGCAGGGAATGGGTGAGGCGTGTGTGTTGGGCAAGGAAGTGTAGGTATTGGGTGGGAATGCCATAGGGGCTAGCATGGCCATGGACAGTCAATGTGCGGGTACAATGCAAACAACACCCGCGTGTTGTGTGCCCATCCTCACATCCCATCTCTCCCCTATATTTACTTTCAATGCCAATCATTTTAGCTTATATGCAGCGCTTCAGGTGCAACCTCATAGCCAATGTGGTGCATTGGGGGGGCCGGGCCGGGCCTGGCCGCGTGGCGCATGCGGAAAGAAACACAGAGTGTGGGTGTGTCCGAGCGGGAACTGCTTTTCGGCTGGCTCCCCACTCGCTTTTATTTACTCTTTTATTTACTCGCCCAAGTGACCGCAGTCACGTGGACATCACATCCCTCATCAACTTTTAGATAGCCATTCAAACATGCAAATCGCTTGTATTCAAACAGGTATTCAAACGTGGACACCATTGAGGACGTAGCCTTTCAACCTTGTCGATAGCACTAGTTGCTTTCGGAGTGCATGCCACTCGATCCTCTCTCGGTGGGGAGCATGGGCTGTGTCCCTGCTTCTTTCCTCTTCATGGCGGACAGGAGGCTCCGGGGTTGCCTCCTCTACAAGGCCTTCTCGTGGGTTGTCAGTCTGTGTCGGCTGGTCCCCTCGAGGACTACTGTCTGTTTAGCTTTCCTCCCAGAGGGTCGGTGGGACTTTTTGGTAGTGCGAGACGTTTCTCAACACCGACTCGTGCCCTCGTGCCCTGATGTGGCTGACACGAGGCCATGCTCTCAATGGGATACCGTCCATGGTTCTGATATATACGGCATTGACATCTTTCCCTTCTGATTTCGGGTTCTTACCAGCACCGTGTCCCCAACCTGAAGGTCACTGGCTACCGCCCTTCTGGCCAAGTCCGCCTTGGCATTGTGTAACCGCCTCCTTCTTTCTTTGTCCTCCAAGTCCGCCTGGGCTGGTTTCCAGGAGTGGTGTAGGGGCAAGCCCCCTTGGATGGGGACCCTGAACATCATCGCAGGGCTGATGTGAGTTGAGGAGTGTGACGTCAGCTGGTACATGCATAGGAATCTGTAGAGCTTGGGGAGCCACCTGCGGCCTTTGTCCTTTGCAATTCGTATGGTTTTGTTGATGGACGCCATAAACCGTGCAGTGTCCCCGTTGGCTTGTTGTCAGTACGGTGTTATGTGATGGTGGTGTATCTCCAGATCGTCCAAGAAGCGTTGGAATCCCTTGCTTGTGAACGACGGGATGTCATGCGTTGCAAAAAAAATGTATAGTGCAGTGGTGACCGCTGCTGCCTCTGTGGAGTGGACGGGCTCAACCTCGGGGTACCTCGTGTGCTCATCAATCGCCACCAGCAGGTAGGTCTCATTGGCAACAGTTGCTCCGTGGTAGGCATTCCATGGGTTCTGGCGGTCCGGGGCAGCGTGAGGACCGGCAGGCGCTGCAGGTTTTTACGAGGGCTATCACTCTATGTTGCATGTGGGGCAGCCAGATGCGTGATTTGAGGTATGTAAGTGTTTTGATAACTCCCTGATGCCCCTCATGCACCAGTTGGATTGCGGTCTTATGCAGCGATAACGGCAGTACAATCCTATGTCCTTTCAGGATCGGTCCGTCCACTGTCCGTCTACTGACATGGATAGCTCGTGGCGTATCCCGAACAATGCATGTAACAGTTCTTGAGCTGGTTGTGTCCTCCAGGTAACTGCTGACAGGAACGTCTTCCATTCTCCCGTCAGAACAGCCGTCTTTGCTAGCTGCAGGCACGGGTCGTTGTCCGTTTCAGTTTGTATTTCGTCTAGTGTCATGGCTTTAGGTCTGGCATGTTCGACAATTAGTCAGACATGCTCTTCTGCGATTTTTGCCGCCTCTCGTTCCGACACAGTGGCTGGCCGTGGGTGGGGCGACAAGTAGTCAGCACGGCACTGCACATTCAGGTCGAACTGTTGCACCTCTAGCAGCCAGCGCTCGATTCTTGCAGGTGGGTGTGGCGCTGAGCCTCCAAAAATAGGGATGAGTGCTTTGTGGTCGGTAAGTACTTTCACTGGGTGCCCCAGGACATAGACATGAAAATGCTTGCACCCCAGATGATGGCCAGCGCCTCTTTCTCGATATGAGCATCATTTTTCTCAGCCGGCGTGAACGCTCTGCTTGTGAACGCGATGGTGTAGACTGTTCCATTCTTGTCTCTCTGCGTCAGCACTGCTCCTAGCCCAACTGGGCAGGCGTCGACAAGTAGTTCCGTGGTGCAGTGAATGTCAAAGAACGCCATGGTGGCGTCACTGGAGAGGGAGTCTTTTATCTTTTGGAACGCTTGTTCTTGACTGGTGCCCCACTGCCATGGGGCCTTGGCTTTCGTGAGCTCACGTAGCGGGGCAGCGGTCGTGGCAAGGTCAGGGATGAAGCGACCACAGTACGTGGCCATTCCTAAGAAGCTCCTCACTTCCGGCGCTGTGGACGGTGCTTTCGCATTTTTGATGTCGCTAACCTTGCCGGGGTCCAGGGAGACACCCTGTTAGTTGAATACGTAGCCGGAAAAGCTGAGTGACCTCTTCGCAAACTCACATTTTTCTTCATTGAGTGTGAGTCCGGACTCTTCTAGCCGTTGCAGTGTCGCCGTTAGCCGAGCCGTGTGTTCAGCCTCTGTTCTTCCATAGACCAGAATGTCGTCGCTGACATTGGTGACACCTGGTAGATCCGGGAGCACTCTGCGAATCTCATTCTGGAAGACCTCCGCCGCCGAGGAAATCCCGAAGTTGAGGCGATGGTATCGCCGGAGCCCTAAGTGTGATGAAAAGGTGGTGATGTAGCGGGATTCCTTGGCCAGGTGGATCTGATGATAGCCAGATCGGAGATCGAGCTTGCTGAAGACAGTTGCGCCTGTGAGGTCTACAATCAGCTCGTCAATCGTAGGTGTGATGTGCCTCTCTCGTTTGATGGCTGCATTGGGAAGGCGCATGTCAATGCAGATGCACACGGCATTGGGTTGTTTGGGTTTCGCCGTGACTACCATGGGGGAGACCCACGGGGTGGCTCCTGATGTCTTTTCAATGATTTTCAAGTCTTCCAATTTCTTGAGTTTGGCTGCTACGGCAGCCCTCATATGGAAGGGAACCCTCCTGTGTCTCACTGCCCTGGGTTCAATGGTCGGGTCGATGTGGAGCTTCACTGATCGACCTTTGAGACACCCGATGCCGGTGAAGAGTTTCTTGTGCTTTTTGAGAAAGAACTCGATGTTCTCAGGTTAGATGGCGAGGTACAACTGTATGACTTCTAGGCGTTCGGCCGTGGCGCAGCTAAGCAGAGTTTCGATGCCGGCATCCACAACGTGGATCCAGGTCTTGCAGCTGATACCGCGAAGTGAGAGCGTAGTTTTGAAATACCCCGCCACTTGGAGGGGCTTCTTGCACCCATAGGCGAAGAGCAGAACTGAGTGCCGTCGGAGCATCGGCTTGGGCTCAAGTTTGTCGAACCTGGAGACTGGCATGACGTTCACGGTGGCCCCTGTGTCTATCATCATGGTGACTGGGATGTCACCTACCAGCACCGTGCATCGGCAGGATCTAGCACCACTGCGGTCGTCGCTGTCTCCTGGTTTCACTGTTGAAATCAGGTGCGCCTTCTCCTTCCTCCGATTGTAGGTCCTTTTGTTGTGGCTGGGGGATAGCTCCCTGCTAGACCGGTCACCCTCGCTGCTGCTGGGGCTGTCTGACCCCTCGCCGCTGATGGCGCCGGCGCGCCCGCTTCTGCTGTACCGGGACCTCTCCATTGGTTTTCTTTGGCGGTGCAGTTGTCTCTCTAGGTGCCTGGTGGATCCTCAGGCTCCTGTGTTGTCTCTGTGTCATGGGGTGTTTTCCCTGCGGGTAGTGTCCCTGGGTGGCCTAGAGCTTAGACACACCGATGCGTAATGATTTTCTTTCCCGCATTTGTGGCACGTGGTGCCATACGCTGGGCATGGTTCCTTCCTGCCGTGTTGTCCCCCAGACCATATGCAGTCTTTCGGTCTCGTGCTGGGTGGCCCCCCTCGTGGCCTCTGTTGCCTCAGGGCGTTGATCGTCGGGGTGTTGTTCTTTGACAGGTCACTGTCTAGGAGAAGGCAACTTATAATCTGCTCCATCTCTGCTGCATACTCATCCGTCCTTTCGCGTAGGCGTCCCATGGCCAGGATGGAGTCGAGCGGGAGATCTTCTTCAGCTAGGACGGCGCGCCTTAGCTTCTCTGAGGACAGCCCGTGTATGACTTGTTGTCTGACTGCGAACTCCTCATTCGGGAAGTCACACGACAGTGCCATCTCTCTCAGCCGGCTATGGAAGTCGTCTATACTCTCCTGTGGGCGCTGTCTGGCCTGGCTCATCTTAAATCTTTCGAAGTCATGGGTGGACTTTGGCTTGAATTTCTTTGTGAGGACGTCCTTGGCGGTCACGTAGTCGTCATCCACACCTCGGTTTGGCAGAGCATTGAAAATGCAAAGGGCCATTGTGCCTAGGTTGAGCATGAGAAATGCCCTCTTCATCTCCTCATCCTCGATCTTGCGGGTGTGGAGGGAGAGTTTGACTGCTGTAGCCACAGTTCCCACCGGAGGCCGGTGCGGGCACCAAATGGCTGAAATGGTTGCATGAACGTATCCTGCGTGGTATCCAGACACGTGCTGGTGTCTGGGTTCCGGCTCTGGCTCTGCAATATTTGTGGCGTCATGATGTCATCTGCCATGGTTTCACTTATCTTGCACCACCCCCTCCAAATGGGTGCAGCCTGGCTGTAGAGGAGCCTGTTGATTCAGCTTGTGAGTGAGAGTCCCAGCGTGCTCTCTATGTAAGCTGGGGGTGTGCTGTGTTCCTCAGTCCTTAGCTGGGGCAGCAGTTCTGGGCCTCTGATACTGCTGTCAATGAAGAGGTTAATGTCCTTGGGCTCTTCCCCATGGGTGCAAATTGGGTGGGGGAAGGGCCGTGCAGTCTTTGTTGTGCTTTTTCTCCCCCCAAACGGTGCTTTCTTTTCTTTTCCCGGGCGCCCGATGTTGTGTGAGCGTGCGAGGGCACAGCTGAGGCTCCCCCCACTCCTCTTATCTCCGGCTGTTGGGGTCGGGGAAGCGGCCGTTGGCGGTGGCACGGAAAGCACAGCACTTACTGCAAAGCCTGCGATGGCGGGCTTGTTTTTCTTTTCCTTTTGCGCTCCCCAGCTTCACTGCCCGGCGCAAGTAGCTTAGCGGGCCTGGGCTGGTGGGGTGAGCGTGAACGCCTGCTGCCTCTTCCTCGGGCGGGTCCGTGAGGGATCCCCGCCTCGTCGCCAGTGTGGTGCGTTGGGGGGGCTGGGCCGGGCCTGCCCCCGTGGCACGCGCGGCGTGGAAAGAAACACAGACACAGTGCGTGGGTGTGTCCGAGCAGGAACTGCTTTTCGGCGGGCTCCCCACTCGCTTTTATTTACTCGCCCATGTGACCGCAGTCGCGTGGACATCACATCCAAAACTAAGCAAGCATACTTCAGTTTCTGTCACAGGCAGGTTTCCTCCATTTTAAACTGTACATTGTCTGCATACATTCTATCTTTCCATTTATACTTGGCGTTATTTGTACATTTTACCATAGAATCGTACCCATGCTTTTTACATTTTTCTGTTGAAGGGCTATTCTAAGCAAGGCCGGATAATCCTGACTGTAAACATTTGTACCATAGGGGAAAGTCTTCAATTCGCAAGCCTGGGCAACTTCCAAGCTTTCAGGTGGTAGTTCACTGTCTTGGATACGGGAATGTACCAGTTATCAGTTAAAGTGGTGCTTCAGCTCCCTAGAAGCTCCAGCTACTCTTGTCTAAGGATCCTGGGGCAGCTACGCGCCACTGCGCCAAAGCAACTTGGAGATACCCCTTTTGTAGATTTCTGACATTTACAAGGCGCTCTACTAGAGAGCAAACCGTGCATACATTTCGAGAGCACATTTATGACAGTGGAAGGATTAGTACATTTGACTGAACATACGCCACCAAAGCCGCATGGGTACTCTGAGCAATCAAACGACAGCGGATCTTGCCAACATGGCAAGTTCAATGCGCTAGAATGTAATTGTGACAAATCGGTTAGGAAAAGAGTTTCTTGAGGGATTTCGGCGTTTGAGCTTGAATGTATCATACTTTGTGGGCACACAGCCTGAAGTAGAGGAGATTTGTGGTTCCCCTCTTCAAGCACAGCATGGACCATATATTGCAACCACCACACCACATTGGCACAGACTGCCTGTGGAAGGCCAGACCTCGAAACCCCAGTTGCTGAAGTGGGCACCAGTGTAATTTTATCTAAGATTTTTGAAAAACTAATTTGTTGTAGCCCAGCCTGTCGAGCATGCAATGCCCCTGGAAAGTGTTAATGTGCTTCTTTATCTCACATTAGGAGAATAAGGCCTTTTACCGCCAATTGTATGATTGTCCAAACATGCAGAGTAGAGTTAAAATCCCTTGACACAATCAGGCCACTGTCTGCATTCCTCTTTACCTCAACACGAGCGAGATTGGGTAACACACGAGCTATTTTCGTGAAGAAGATGCTATTCAGAGGAAAGTGTATGTGTGCGTATCTGAAGGGTTAGAGTGTTGAGAGAGACGATTTCTCAATGCATTCTTTTGCTCAGGAAAGGTTCCAATTTTCTGCTGGGCTCTGTTTATTCTCGGTCTATGGCAGCCTATCTTCAGGCAGCCAAGGACACAGATAATGACAAAACAGGAGGCTGAGTATCCCAGACTGGCCGTCCCCTGCAGTCCTGGCCCTAGGCCATGAACGTCCGCTTGCGGTATAAAGCAGGGGAGCCTGTTGCCTTTCTGCCACGGGTGTCCCCGTCCTCTCCCCACCCATGCCCACCTGTAACCCTATGAAGGAGTGTCTGCCACTGAGCTCCTTGGGAAATGATCTGGCGTTTACTAGTTCCCCGTCACTCTCTTCCATCATAAAAACATACTATAGACACACAACAATATATGTGGCTGCATTGCACGTATGCCACATCGTTAACAACCCACTTCCACAGTGCTGAAGGAACCACTGCACAAGCACTATCAAGGCTACGCTTTAAAGAAGCTGGATCATACGCTTAAGGCTAATTTACTCGACCAGAAATGAAAAAATCGAATATTACGGCACTTCTTTGTCAATGTAAGGATCTCAACATTATTTTGAGCTTGTTTCCTTTGTGGCAGCAGGCATGCGTCTCCTGGCACTAAACCCTGCCTCCGCCACTTTCCCCAGGCCTGCTCTTCAGGCCGCCATTATCCACAGCCACATCCACATGGCCTGTGATTGTTCAATGGACACAGAGGAAATACTCATTTACGCTGAGTGTTGCAGTCTTTAACATGTGCTGCCGGTCAAACTTTTATCATCTTTTTTGTAAAATCACATTTTTAAATCTTTCTTTGAAGGGGGGAGGTTGGTTTTTTAGTTTACATTTTCCCACATGAATATTTCAAATCATGCCCTGGTGAGCTTCTAGCCATCCCACATGAAACACTAGTCCATTGGCTTGCTGAACATGTGAACTTATGCTGTGTAATCAACATATTCACCAAAGCTGTGCTGCAAATAACACAAGCCATATTTGCATTGGCCTTAGGAAATGAAAGCATTCCGAGTTTGATTATGTGTCCTTCTCATGTTCTAAACATTCTGCTGTCCCAATCAGGGGTCTTCCAATGTCCCCTTGTTTTCTGATAAACATGTGCAACTGATGGGAACAGAGCTTTTGAGGAGAATATGCAGAAGAAACAAATCCTGCACCTTAGCATTAACAGTTTAACAGAAGGTTGAATGCTCCAAGTAATGTCAGGTTAATCAATTCATTGGAACACCATGGATCGACCACTCCAGCACTCCCAGAACCTCAAAGCCAGACTAATGCATACAGGCTCAATCCACAAAGATTTGCACTGGAGCAAATCAGGAGATGCCTTGAGCATCTCAGATTTGCTCTTGCTACCTCACACCTGATTAGTGAAGCCTAAAAGTGGTGTAACTACAGAGCTGCCTGAAGCATCTCTGAGATGCTCCTGGGTACATAATTCTGAATCACATTTGCATGTCGGGATTTCTCAAAGATGCTCCAGTCCACTCCAGATTTGCTCCGGATTTAGGCTTTATGCAAAACGTCTAAGGTATGGGTAGACAATTGGAAATGCTCAGGTCATCTCCAGATTTGCTCCACTTCAAACCTTGTCAATCGGGTCCTATGTGTCAGTGATACTTCATGAGGGACTCTGGCTTGTCTTGGGAGGATAGCGCAGGGGTACGTGCTCTCATTGGAAGCAAAATGACACAGAGCAACACAGGTTTGATCCCCGGGTCCGCGCTTAGAAACCTCTGGGTATTAAGCGTGTCATGAATAACCTACCATATCATGTCATACACTAGAGAAATCAATGTAAATATTAAGCTTCATAAGTCGCCTGGACGGCTTTATGCCTTTATTTTACAAAACCTTTACTAGGGAGATGGTGGGCTTGACGACTGACCTATTTAATTCTTTCCAGGGTTTGGACATAGAGACTTACTCAATGAGTCAGGCCATGCCTAGTTTGATTTTAAAGCCAGGGAAAGACCCAGAGTTGTGAGGGTTGTATACTCCTATTGTCCTACTCAACTCTGATGTTAATGTTTTCACCAAAATTCTGGTGATGCATTTGTTGGGGTTTCTCTCAGCTTCAATTCTAACTGTAGTTGAGGGGCATATGAAATTCTGTGGGATTTGAATGAAGGGAAGTTAGGAATACTGGGGGTCCCCTGCAAATGAAGCATATAATCATGTATTACCAGATGTCATGTCATTAATCCACAATGGCCGCTGCTACAATTTATGAATCAGAATTTGATCTATAACTTTCAGAGTGATCCAAGCAAATATTTTCTAAGGACCGTTTTTTGTTCACCATAAAATCTGAATGAGAAGGTCATTAAAAGAATTTGAAATCTCTTCTTTAGAAGTTTCTGTTCGCAGTTAGTTTTTCATGATTTCTAACATTTTATTCCTTCTATTTTGTTACAGGTTCTCGTAATTGATAAGAAAATGTGAACATTGTAGAAGAGCAGTTGATGTGTGAAATTTGAATCTATCTTTCAGTAAAATATTTTTTTTCAAAATGTTAATATCGCCAAATATCTAAAGTAATTTAAAAGTAGAACTTCCACCATCAGCCAAAAAGTGAAAATGGATAACTGACTTTTCCTTCTGTATCTTATGTTCAAGTATTCGGTATTCGTTATTGTTCCACTCAGCCCTCTTCTTAATACATTCTAAAACCTTTTCATAACATTTTGGATTAAGCAGAGGAGGTTTCTTTCTTTGTTTCTTTTCATAAGTCTTCAATTAGGCAACTTAATACCTGAAGAACTGAAAAATGAAAAGCATCATGTTTTTCGGAATGCTACAAGCAATGTACTCATAAGGCAAACATGGATCGAAGCAAAAGATTGTATGGAGAGCAGTTTTGATAGCCAAACCCGTCTATCTCTAGCCATAAAGAAGAGGAAGAAGTAGAAAAAAGCTACAGTACAAGATCACAAATAACTATGTGTAACAGACATAAATGCTTCTTTTGCAATAAAGGAAAAATAAGAAAACAATTATATTTGATAGCAACTGATTCAGCAGGCATCCGTTTAAAGAGAGCAGTAGAGCTGTCTAACAATGGGTCATTGAACATTCATTTTAGCGACTGTACAGATCCTGGAGACCCTCACACAAGGGAAATTGCATATCACAAGCTATGTTGGAACACACATGTAGAGAATGTCATACGACGCAAGACTACACTAAGCAGAACGATGCAGCCAAATTCACTGTCTTACGAAGCAACAAATGTTGAGTTTGTATCTTAGTTCAGTGATTTTCTCCTTGAAGGCAACATAACAACATTGGGGGACATTGGAAAACCTTACAGGAAAATTGCAGCTAACAATGGTTTAGTAGCAGGACAGATGAAAACAGGAAAACAAATGAAAGGTTTCATGGAAGAAGAGCTTTCATTTATTGGCATTATTTTAGTAATCCCAAAAGGGTAAATGATCCACAACCAGTCTCACTGAAAGTAACAGCAGATGTTGCACTATCTTATGCAGAAGTTGAATTTCAGGATATTGTGAAACACATGAGAACTGTTCTTGAAGTCTGATTTTAGAGAGAGCCATACTAACTTGTGGAAAATGGAAATTCACTGGAACTTTTGAAGAAGTAAATTTAGCAGATGTTCTAAAGGAAGTTTTTCTGTAAAGGACAGATGGATATTGATTGATTATTTATATAGCACTTACACACAGGAGAAGTGCTTCAAAGCACTTCAAAGCAGAAGGTAACAAGGGAATACAGTAATCATTCTTAGGCCTTGGATATTCCGAATGATCTAAACATAAAAACTAGCATACTAGGCCTGGTGACATTTCTCCTAGTGCAAGGGCATACAGTTGAGACCAAGCTCGGGGGGGGGAGGGGTGGAAAACGGTGTGGGAGACGACAGGACAGACAAACTAACTGGTCCTAGTACATTTAGGTCATGCATACGTACAGACAGAGATGCAGGGATTGGGGTGTCGGAGGGGGACAAAGAGTCCACTCCGGCCGGGCCCTGTGCTAACTGAAGAGAGGTTGCCCTGCTCAAGGAGCGTAAGCTCAAAGTGGAGTAATGTTAAACAAAGTGCAGTGGCCCGGAGGCAAGTGCAAAAGACTGGAGGGGGAGCCTGGGACCTGTAGGCCCTGGAGGTGAACCATGCAACCAGTCGGCAAAAACTGAACAGAGTTAAGGAGGAGACAGAGGGTGGAGAGAAAGGAAAGGAGGTTAGCAGGGGAGAGAGAAGGAGGAAGAGAAAGGGAAGGTCTTGAGAAGTTTCCGGAACTTATGGTGCTCTAGCTCAAGACAGAGAGAGGCAGGTAGGCTGTTCCAGAGGGAAGCACCTGCAGAGGATAAAGATCTACCCCAAAATCTCTGCTTGTGAAAGCATCTCACCCGTAGAGAGTTGGAGGAGGATGAGCGGAGGACTCTAGAGGGAGAGTATTTAGGAAGAGAGCATTGTAGGTAGTGCAGGCACTGGCCCTAGAAGGCCTTGTGGATTATGCAAAGGGTCTTGAACTTGATCCTTGCAGCCACAAGGAGCCAGTGGAGGGATTTCAGCGCCAGGGAAATGCAGTCCCAGAGCTTGAAGCCAAGGATAAGTCTTGCGGTTATGTTCTGGATGAGTTGTAGAGGACAGAGATTAGAAGTAGGAAGATTGAGAAAGAGGCTTGTGCAATAGTCCAGCCTAGAGAGAACCAGGACTCTCGATGTGATGAGCCTCTAGGGGAAAGTGAATCAGTAAATCAGAAAAGCAGGATACCACTGTAATGAACAGGGCTCATAAATTGTCACAGATGCTTACTTATGAAACGCTATCACCATGACCAGCTTCCTACATGCGCACTTCTACCACATGGCATACCTGCAAAACGCCCTTGAAAGTGGCAGTTGGGCTCGCATTGCACACAGCTACCTGCAGCAAACTCATCATTCAATTTCTGCATAGCATGGTAACTTCTATCGATAATGCCAGAGTCCTTCAGTTTTAGAAACAGAAAGCCACTGAGGTAATAAAACACATGGATGAGTGTGGAGGATCTTACGTTCCCTCAGAGTTGGTCAGAGGCAGATTTTCCAATTATGCTGCTGACAACATAGACTTCCTCAAGGATACTCTGGGCCTCATTCCGACCCAGGCGGTAAGTTACCGCCTGGGTCGTACCTTTACCACCATGGCGTAAACTACGTTTACGCCATGGTGGTTGGCGGACTTACCGCCCCATTCCGAGGTTGGCGGGGCGGTAAGTCCCCAATCCCCATTTACCGTTCCCCATTCCCATTTTTGCCCCATAGGGCATAATGGGAGTGGGGAAGGCGTTAATTACGCCACCGTAAATTACGGTGGCGTAATTAACAACATGGTCCCTTAGCGCCATGGATTTTAACACCTGCTAAAAGCAGGTGTTAAATCCTCCATGGCGCTAAGGGACCTCGGAATCAGGCGGTAAGGGTCGGCGCTGTTTACGCTGCCGTAAACCCCTTACCGCCTGGGTCGGAATGAGGCCCTCTGTATGGTAGAGGAACTTTGCATGGTACAGCTATGGTGGTCTGCGAGGAGAAGCAGGAGTCAGATGTCCTAAGCCCAACTGAAATATCAATACTATCGTAATTTTGATCACTGCAGAAGATTCCTCAGTCCCTGAGGTCATGTCTTGCAGGGTGTAGACCACAGAATCCTGCAAGAAGTCAAATCATTGATTATACAGCAAGAAAACAGAGTCAGAACAACTTACTACAGTTCCACCTTGGTCAGCTAACAATTCCACTATAAGGTATCCTCCAGTTAAAGAAACTATAGTCTGTGTGCTCCCACTCATAGATGCCAGCCCAACAAGCGCACAAACATAGCTCACATTCATGAAGAAGTTGGAGAAAATAACATCTGTCACCGCAGAATCAAAAACAGTTTTAACATTGGATCTTGGCCTTTACAAGCCTGTTTCAAAACTAGCTATGGCTAAAAAAGACTTGTCAAAGAACTGGATGCTTAGACCAGGTAAGCGACATATAATGATGACGATGCTTTGAGCTATTGGTTCTTTCTTGGATGGTACAGGCATTGAGGCCACCTTAACTGTGCTTTATGATACAAATGTTTTGTTGAAGATTCTATCAGCGAAGTACGTAAGAAGAGCAGTTGAGGCACACACGTCACTAAGGCCTGCATTTTTCAAATGCATCATCGATACATTCCACAAAGAGCAGGTTGAAAATTAAGGAAGGGATGGAACCTGACCTTAAGAGGTTACTTAAAAGTGGATGATTCCCAAGAAACAAAATCAGTCCATAGTTATGTTGTGACGGTTCTAACAAATTTGAATGTGATGGCCAAAATGGAAGCATTTGAGACTAAAGAATCTCAGGAAAAACAAACATTCAGAGTTGCTCTTCAGTACATTTATATGGTGGACACAGTTCTTTTATTTATCAGATCCGTCTGAACTTCAAACTGGGATTTACACCTTGCATCACTTGAAGAGTTTGATAAGTACTTTTTCGCTCTTGATTTGATAAACTATGCAAATATGATAGCATGGCACTTAGCAGAAAGAAAACAGCTTGAAAGCAAACACCCAGACTTGTGGAGCTAGTTTCAGAAAGGCAATTGGCTAGTAAGCAATACAAAAGTACCCTTTTATGCTTTAGGATCAGATGAAACTCTAGAACATATAAAACATGTCAATGAAAGTACTTGGCAGTGTGGTTAATATCACTCAAAAGAAACAGGCTCTAGCCCGATTCTTTTTAGCCTCTCCTTAGCTGTCAAGGCTGTCTACAGAAGCAAAAGAAATGGTAGGGACACAGATTGTGAATGGTTAAAACATCACCAGCTAACAGCACCCAAAGCAACACGCCAAAAGAAAGATGTTCAACAGATCTACAACTCGATCATGACATTGACTAATCCTGTGAGTTATGATGGAAAATAACTCGTCAACATCTCGACAAAGGCAGCTTTTGATGAAAAAATTCAGAAGGATACATCAAGAATGACAGAAAAAGGTTGCCAAATGTGCAACAGCTTTAAAGAAGACTAGATTGAATCAGACAGCTGTAGCCTGTGGGCTCCAATGAAGAGAATCTTCAGCTTTGTAAAAGTACACCCAAAGTTGTTAAGACAAAGGTATCAGACAGCATATTAGAGGGGAAGATAGATTGTTCTTTGTTCAAATGTTTGCTGATTACTTAACAAAGTGGAACTGACAATGATCTATAGGAATGCCTGAGAAAATACAAATTCTCTGCAGTACCTCTTTCAATGTTCAACTTAGATGGTACAATGTTTTTGGCTGCAAACAAAAGCAAGCTGATGATGATACTGAAAAGGAACAACATACAGAGGTTTCTACCAACATGACAGAGGTCTCCTCATTTGATACTGAGGACAGATTATATGTACCAGAGCAAACCTATTCAGCAGCTGTCCTTGGTGGAATGGCAGAATTGCAAGTTCTGCAGAAACCGTCATATGTTAAGACATGCCATGACCTTGCAATTGAAACAAGAAAATAGAACCTTTCCTGCTCAAGTATGAGGAAACTCATTTAGTATTTGATACCTACCTACAATATTCACTCAGGAACTCCATGCCGAGGAAAAGAACAGGAAAAGCAATGCCTGTTGAGTACAAAATCATGGATTCTACATATATTGAACATGTTTCCATGAGAACCCTCCTATTGCATTCTAAAACTAAAGATGAGTTAACAGCTTACCTCTCAAATAGACCATTTCTGCATGCACAGAGGATAAAAACAAGTATGGCAGCCAGTTGAAGAAATGAAGCCAAGTCATCAGGTGGAAATTATGTTGGAGATATTGAAAGCACACATGAGAAGGCAGACACAAACATCATTCTTCACTCTCTATCACATCATCATGCTACTACCCTCCACATTTTTTCTCCTGAAACTGATGTTTTTGTCCTTTCACTGTTGTGGTCACTGTTTTTCCCGTCTGACAGCATGTTTGTCACAGAAGTTGGAACTAATAGAAGAAGTATAGATCTCAAATGGATGTGTTCCTGCTTAGGGTACAAATGTGCAGGCCCTATTTATTTAATTATTCACAATTGTAAAGCGCCTAAGCCCTTGGGCATCAAGGCACTGTTGCAAACATGTTACATGATGCATATACTTGGCAGAGGAAAAATATACAAATATGATATAAGAAAGGGGGTTTTAACAAAGGAATGGCAAGGAATGCTGAACATCTACAGAGAGGGACTTGTTGCTTCTAAGTATCAGGAATGGTCAAATCATTGTCAGGTAGAGAGGAGGGTTTTTAATGTTTTTCTGAACGCCCAATGGGAGTTCTCTGCTCGTAGCGCAAGTGGGAGGGATACCATTGGGTTTCAGCTACAGACGGGAAGCTCCTTCCCCCTCCTCTGGTACGCTTGTATTTTGGAGGGATAATCCGATAGGCGTAAGGGGCCCTTACCGGTCTTGTGGGGTTGGCTTTGACAATTTTTGGACCAGTTCTTCTGCTGCTGTGTTGTGAAGGCATTTGTGGGTGATGGTGAGGATTTTTAAGTTAATCTTTTCCTTTATACAGAGCCAGTGTGCCTGTTTTCTTGCTGCAAAGATGTGGTCTTTTTTGGAGATGTTAAGCGCCTACCGTAATACGTTGTTTTGAATTATCTGCATTTTGCAAATGTTTTTCTTGGTAGTGCCTGCGAACAGTGCATTGCTGTAGTTGAGTCTCGCTCCGGTTATTGATCTTGCCATGTCCAGACGTTTACGCTGCCAAAGAGGCAATTGCACTTACTTGTTTAGAATGGGAGAGGGTAGCATCAAGGTGCTCTCCCAAAGTTTTCACTGAGGCCGACACAGGGATTTTGATACCATCGATCAAGAATGATGAATAGGATGTATGTAGTTTTTTTTAGCATCCTAGGTGATCCTACTATCAGGATCTCTGTGTTATCATCATTTAGACATAGGTTGTTCATGGCCATCCAAGACTGGATGGTGAGGTAGATTTCATTAATCAGCGTAGTCTTTTTGGTGTGAGCCAGATAACGGTAGGAGGATGTGCGTGTCATATGCGTAATTTGTGTAAACTACGCTGGGGTTATTCAAGAGGTCGAACAGGAGTTTGGTGAAAATGTTGTACAAGGTGGGGGAGATGCAAGAACCTTGCAGGACTCCGCAAGGAATGAGTTTGGGAGTGGCATTCACCAGGTCTGAGAAAATTCTTGAGGATCTGCCTTCGAGGAAGGAGGAATTCCAAGTCATGGCATCCTTGGAGAAGTTTGCTGCTGTGGTGAGGTGGTGGCACAATGTTATATGGTCCACCAAGTCGAAAGCAGAAGATAGTTCAAGGAGAAGGAGTAATGCTACCTTGCCTTTGTCTCTGAAATGATCTAATTGATTTTTCAAGTCTAGCAAGGCCGATTAGGTTGCGTGGCCGGGTCCAAAGCCTGATTGGCTTTTCCCTAGTATTTGATTAGATTCAAAGAAGACTTGAATTTGGTTGTAAGCTGCTCTGTCCAAGATCTTTAACAGGAACAGTACCTTAGTGATTGGGCGTTAGTTGTTGGGGGTTGTAGGATCTAGGTGTTATTCTTTGAGTAGTGGGAGGACCAAGGATTCTTTCAAGCTGGAGTGGACACAATTTGGCAAGAAGGAGGCATTGATGAAGTGTGTGATGAAGGGGGCTAAGATGTCTGAGCAGTCCTTGACAATAGTTGCAGGGCAGATGTCGCCTTTGCATCTGGAAGGTTTCAACTTCCAGATGATGTTAGTGGTTTCTTCTAGTGAAATTTCCCTGAAGTTGGAAGATGGGCTCCTAGTATGGGGTGGTATTGCGATGCCTGAAATGGGAGCTTTGGCCTTGATGAGGTTTTGTTTAAGGGTGAATTTGTGCTGTAAAAGGTGAATTTTGGACTTCATAGCAGATTGAATACTAGTGCTTCAAGGCTTGTCTTTCTCAATGATTGTGGGTGGGGAGGCTGGGGTTTCTAGTTCTCTATGTATGCAGAATCTTTCCGATTGTTGGAGGCAGTGTTAGCGATTCTCGTGCTGTAAACTAGAGATTTGGCTGAGATGATAGCATGTTTGTATTCTTTCGAAATCTTGTGAAAGGCTAGTTTGTTGTGATTATCTGGATTTCTTTTCCACACAGCTTCTACTTGTCGTTTGTAGGAGCGTAAGGTCTGGAGGTCTGGGGAGAACCAAGCATTGACATGTGTGATGGGTTTAGCTTTACGCATAGTAAGACAGGCTACCAAATTCACTGCTTTGGTCAAGGTGTCAGAGTACAGAGCTGCTAGTACTTTGGGGTTGATGGAGGGAGTGGACTCGAGGCGAAGGGGGGTGAGGTGGGGGCAATGGACTACCTGGTTATCTTCCTGGCACTGCGCGTCCACATAGAGGGGAGTGGTTTGGAAGAAGGCATTTGAGCCTTTATAGGCCAGACGGACAAGGAAAGTATTTGGTGATCAGACCATGTGCAGGGGTATTGAGATCCACAATCCAGTCCAGCATTCTACCTTTGGTCTGAGTGGGGGCAGTGACACAGTGTAGGAAGCCTAGGTCCATGAGTGCCTTAGCAAAGGAGGCGGCTTGGTGGTCGTTGAGGTCATTCAGGCCAAGGTTGAAGTCGCATAATATGATAGATCTGGATATGGGCTCAATACTACTCCCTATGGCAAGTAATAGGTCTTCTTCGAAACTGCCATTAGTGCCTGTTGTGCAGTAGATAATGTGGATGTTGATATATTCGTTAGGGGGGGAAGTTTGGTGGATAGTAACTCATAGTCGACCGATGAAGGAGTTCAGAGAATTGTAATGCGAAGGGTGTTTTTAAAGATGAGGGCAACCATTCCTCTGGTAATAAGTCTGTCACTTCTCAGGATGGAGAAGGCTCACGTATGGTTAGTGCTAGGGCTGGGCCGGAATCTTGGTGTAGCCAAGATTCCATTATGGCAAGTATATCTAGGTGTTGTGTGGTGATTATATTGTTAATGTGAAGGGCGTATGCTGAGATACTTCTAGCATTGATGAGGGCCTCTGTGATAAGGGCTGTGGTATCCGCTACCCTGTGGGAGGCGGGTGGGGTGCTGGCAGGAGCATAGCTAGGCTGTTGGGACTGAGTGACAGGGAGCAACTCAGGGCCTAGACTTTGGGTGGGGTGTTGAGAGGAGTGGTAGCTGGGTAGTGATGAGCTCAGGTTAACTGTATCAATGACCTTGGTGGTGGTGTGAGTGTTAGAGAGCGTATTAGGCTGGATGGGGGAGGAGGTGGACATTTGCACAATGCTTTAGGGGCGCTGATCAGTGTGATGATAGTGCGTGCAGGGTGGGATTTAATGCCTAAATGGACATTGTGTATTTCATTGGTGGGGGGAAGACCGGGTGGGCTACCTGAGCAAGTCCGATTGCATAGCCTGATGTTTCTTACTAAGGTACTCCGGAAGAGCTTGTTATTTCCCATTAGTACATTTAGGTTGTAGTATGAAGGCATGCGAGGAGGCTTGTTATGTGCACATTTGGTATGCATATCAAATGTCCTGTTTGTTGGGAGGGTGGCTATGTGGTTGAGGGATGTGATCTGTATGCCATTGTCCAAGGAGATGGGCACTGCCACGTTTGCACAAGTGATCGTTTTATCTATGGGTTTCTCGTTGAGGAGAGGCATAGTGGGATCAGCATTGTATTTGTTGCACAGTGTGTTGGACGAGTCAGTTGTGGCGTGATCTGTAGGCCTCGACTTAGTACCTGTGTAGTGCAAGGTGAGGTATAGGCTACCGTGTGTAGTAAGACGAATGATTGATAGAGCAATTCATTTGTCAAGTCTACTCACCAGGAACAAAGATTTTGTACATTGGTCAACTGCGTTGGTGGATGTGCACATAAAAGAGATGCAAAGTAAAAATCTGCCGCCAACAAGATCCTCTTTAATACCATACATCTTAAGGACTCATTGCCAGGTGATGGAGATAATCAATATGCTCCTATGTGTACGCTTCCATGTGCACCACAATCAATCATACAGTTGGTATGGTGTGCATGCATCAAAGGACTTTTGCTTTGTATTGCAAATACCGAGCTCAGTCACTAAGGTGCACAGAACTGTGTAAGTGTGGTGGCGACAAAGAGCTCTGTGATAACCACGATTTTATAGATGATGAAAATGAACTTTGGGACCCAGAAGATGACCTGTAAAATCTTAATTCTCTCTTCAAATGTAAATAGCTATAGTAGTTTTAATAAATAGTATATTTCAACAAGAAAGTTGCTAATTATTTCAAACGTTCCAATTTAGTGAGCATACAATCAAAGGTTTGTGATGACGTAGCAATATTTTACAAAGCTATATCTCAGAAACGGTAAAAGATTTCTAAATAATTGATTGTATGAACTTTTCGATTCCTTTGATCATGTTTATCAAAAAACGTACTTAGACATTTATCATAGAACCACCCTAAAGGCAGTTACAGCTCGAAAATGAAATTAGTGTCCGTAACAGCAGCCAACTTGGATTAATGACGTTACACAGGCCCTCAACAACAATTTCAGACAGAACGCCTGGTAGTGCATGACTGTATATTTCATTATCAACACATCCCCTGTAGGCATACCTTCCCTTCATTCAAAATCCCATGGATTAGGTTATTGTAACAGATGCCCCTCAACTACTGAGCAGTCTAGCCTCATTGCTGGACAGAGACTGTAGGCATGCTTCATGTTAGAAGAGGTACCCTCTCATTCCAGGCAGGAAGCTGCACCGCAGGCACGTATCCATACCCACAGCACTGTTATGTAGACACACAATCAACATATCACTCAATCAACTTTGTAAGTGTGAAAACGGGCAGAGCTTACAATGATTTACTATGTAATTCAGGACAAAAGTATATTCCATTAGCACTTAAGGGTTGCCAACAAAATAGGACTGGGGGAAAAAAAAAACTTTGAACATAATATGCTGCATGACAATATCCAGCAACTAAGGAAGTTTCAGAAAGCGGCCCAAAGCAGAAAACCTGCATAAACGCTCCATGAAACAGTGCTGCAGCACCACTTCAGGAAAACCTAATTGGAAAAATATTCAAATATAGGCTTGAAAGAAATCTCACTATTTTCTCTGTTATGGAGAAAAACACACAGCTGCAAGAAACATACCTGCAGCAGATGGGGCTGACGCAAAAAGCACAGGCGAATGGCAGAAAAAGAACCAATGACCTTAGGAGCTGTGGAGAAATAAACTGCAGGAAAGGGACATTAGTGGAGCCCTGACAGTTTTCAAAAGGAAGTAGAAAGACTGAAGGCGTGCGCGGTCTAAAGGAAGCACCTGCCACGAAGGGGTGGGCGTAGAAAACAAGCAACATGGCTAAGATAAACACCACAGCAGCTGAAACAAGAACTCTCAGCGGGTGACATTTCGTGTAGATCTAGGGAAGAAAAATACAACGTGGGTTACAAAAAAGAAAACATCTGAATATTGATGCTGGCGGACTGTGGTGCTGCTTTAATAGTTACTGGGAACAACCAATCTTTGAGATTGGTTGCAACAAACTGGGGTGCCATGGGGATGTTTCCTATTTCTTGGTAGCTGCTACTCCTGGCGTTGGGGAGGATTTGAGATGTAGTAGTTAAAAGGTGCGTTTTTTCTGTATTTAATTTTGAGCCCTGATGTGTTTGTTTGTTAAAAATGTGTAAAAATCATATGTTTAAGGTCATCTGATGATGCATGCTTAGACTGTGTAGTAAAGATCTGGCAATAATTGGCAAATGGGGGTATTTTGGAGATTTGTCTTGTTTATCTTAAGGTCATTTAATAATAATGTGTTTTCAAAATGGTGGTGCATTTGGTGATTTAATGTTGGACCCAGAAGCAGTGATCTTTTTCACCAGCTACCAAATCTCTTGTTTCTTGAAAGAATTTTGGAGTGTCATTAACAGTCCAATTCTAGGCAGCAGGGGCTTAGAGTCTTATGTTATGATAAGCGGCTTTTTACCGCATGCCAAACACCATTGTCCTGGTCTTAAGGACTGTTAAATAGGGGCATTGCAACCCATCAGGGATATCAAGACTGTAGTCTGGAGTAAGCAAGAGAAGCAAGGGTAAAGGTAACATTAGAGACAGGAATAATAAACCAGCTGACAAGATACACTAAGAGCCAAGGGTATAAGAACAAATGGGAAGTGGTGGTGTCATGCACCTTCCCCAAGTCAGGATCATCCCAGAAGTAATTCAGAATCTTGATCTTTACAGCCACATTCTCTTCAGGAAGTAATAGTGAATCTTGGTTTGCGCCCCAGGACCAGGCAGACTCTTGACCTGGACCATTGCCAAGTCATTTTCTATCAAATATGATAGATAATCTTGGCCTCGATGCTTTCCAAGTCAGTTTTCAGGTTCCATTCAAGAAGGGAGACATAATCTGCATCTGTACCTTTTCCAAACCAGGCTACAACTTAGACGTGATATATTGTGGAATCTAAACGCATCTCTCTTGCTAGGATGGTGGTGAATGTCACCTGTTGTCATCGGCCTGGTGTTGGTCAACCCATCCACAGCATTTGACACTATCCACCAGCCTATGCTCCTACATAGTCCAGAGCAGGGGGTGGGCGGTCATCTTGCCATCTCACTAACAGAAATGGCACCATCTCACACAGGGTCTCTAATGGCTCCTCACTTTCGGTTGTTGGGTGAAATCAATATTCTTTCTGACACACATGGACGCTGTTTTTTCCTCTTATATCTACATTGGCAAACCGTATCTCACTCAGGATTAATGGAGACCTTCCATGGGGGTAGGCCAGAGTTGGATTTCCATCTGGAGACAGTTGACTTCCGAATACAGCAAATCAAATGTTTACATGGAAAACATACCACAACTAATGCAGCTGAAGAAGATAAAAGCCTCTTAGCTGTGATGATATCTTTTGCCTCTCTTGCTGCATTTATGTATAAACCTCATCTCGTCAATGATGTAGGGGTGTTCAACTCCAGGTATGGAGGGCTACAATCCTCATTCACCTCATGAATATTAATGAGGGATATCCTGAAAATATGACATGTTTCCAGCCCTCAATGCCTGGCATTGGACATCCCTCTGCAATAAATGGTGTTGTCTCTCTTTTTTTGTTTGCCTTAAAGTGGCATCTGCGCATTGCTAGATTGTGCCTCTGTTGTACCTGTTGCCACTGAATGAACCTTTGCCTTTTTGCTGGTACTTCACATTTCCTCCCTGCTCAGTATAATCCCTCAAAAGCAACTCCCTCTATTTTCACAGGATTCCCAATTGATTATATTTTCCTCGTTTCGATTATCAATTCAGCTTTTCTCCAAGTCTCAATTAAGGGAATAGTTGTGAGGATTTCAACCATCTGCAATGTCGGCGTGCACTCATCTGGGCCTTTTTGAAATTTAATATGAAACTGACTGATGGTAGATCAACCTTGGAAAATGTGTGGTGCTAATCTGCACCAATGTTCCAATGCTCCCTGCATGAAATACACATAGACCTGTGATGTGTAGTCTGGGTGGACACAGCCAACAGGCTCAGTCCTCCCTGTCACATTTAGTTGGAATGCGGGACACAGGGGTACATCAAGGCATCTCAAAAGGGAAGGGCAAAACCTTCCACCTGCCATGGCAAGCCTAACAAAATAACAAAGGCTCCATGGATCGGCCCTATTGATTGTTGGCCCTTCTGGTGGCAGTGACGCATACTTATGAGAGTTAATTTAAGAAGGCCCATGAGAGGCCTGGTCGCAGGGTTAACAAAAAACAGGAAACCCCAACACCTTTGATATGCATCTGTGTCAACCTGAAGCCAGCTCACGCCTCTTAGTATCAATAACAGTGAGCTGTCATGTCTGGTAATTGTGTTTACAGTAGGCAACCCCCACAGGGGGACCCCTTTCAGAGGGTAGCAGTATTTGATTTGATGGAGACAGAAAGTCTGTTCTCGACACAACTTCAAGGGAGACCTGCAGTTAATTAGGAACCACAGAGAGCTCAATCAACCAGAGAGACCCTTTGATCCACAACAGACAGGAAGATGGGTGGGTCTTACTAGTACATATTTTCACCCTTTTACCTTTCCTGTTGCAAAGCACTGTGATTATGACCTCACGTAAAACAGAAGATTGTTGGTGGGGACCCGGGATTGGTTCATTAAGGTAGGTATAGCGTCCACCAATCAATGGGGCCCATTTGGATTTAAAAGAGTGGTGAGCCCCGCTTTTGGCAGATCATCTGAAGACTTCGCAAGGAGTAATAAGAAAAACTGATTTGGGAGTAACAAGAAAAACTCATTTGTACCCTGGCTGAAGGTACAGTCTAGTCTGCCTTACAGCTTCTGCCAGTGAAGGAGGGGCGGAATTTCCAAAGAGGGAAGCAAGATTCCCCCCTAAACATCTCCGAGGGAACAGAGCAATATACTGAACCCAGAGGACCCTTCCAGCAGCTCCATAACCGGTACCCAACCAGCACACAGCATGCCCTGCTAGGCTCTGCAAGCAAGCTACCTAGGTGGGAAGTGACAGAGAGTCCCTGAACCAAACCAAGGACAGGGCTGTTGCCTGCAACACTCTCCTCAGCTTTGGCCCATCCACCTTAAAGGAAGACACAAGACCAGTGAAGAAGCTAGGAGGAGTGCATCGACAAGCATCAACCAGCGTCTGCCTTAAAGTACATTTTCAAGCCAGTCAAGCCACTCGAGGTTCAACCAACTGCACCACTGAGTGTTGTCACACCGCAGTCACTAACATTGTCCGAGACATCTCGACCAGTGCTTCAGACCCGCCAACCATTGCCACGACAATGATTCCTGACCCTGAGCCGCCATGTAGGCCAGCCTGCAGCTGTCCATCCAGCCTTGCTCGCCGAACTGCCTGCCGCCTGATACCTGGAGCTGTCTCCCATCTTGAACTCTGTCACAGAAGCTGCAAAGCACCCTGAAACCAACTGTACACTGTAGAGCGCCAAGAACTTCTACAAGCACAAGGTACATTGTGGTTCTGTCCCCCTGGTCCTACCCCGAAGGTCCCTAGTTGCATTGTATGACCCATTGCTCCCTTTGTGCTGAAACCAAGTATCCTTGACCTATTGTGATTAATTACTTTACCGACTACCCTCCTGTCAGTATCCAGAGTGCTAGAGGTTTGGGGCTTATTGATGGTGTAGATACCAATAATTATCCCTGGAACACTGGTGCCCCGGTAGTTCATTTGTCACAATAGTAAATCTCTGTATCTTTCACTACAGTAGAAACATGCTGCAATGTTTTTAAAAGATGTGGCTAAGTGGTTGTTGACTCTGGATCTAGGTGTCATGGACTCGGTAACCAAGTCCCACACTCTGTCATGTCGAATGGGTTATGCAGTCCATCGGTATTGTTGATGGAGGAGTGGCCAAACTGGGGTGGTAGTGAAGGGGAAGTGACACAGGGCTATGGAGGGATGCGGGGTTCCGGGGAGTAGTTACTTACAACAACAAAGTTGAAGGCGTTAGATGTGTGTTTATTGGAATCGACGCAGCGGCCCTCTGCTGAGATTCGGGTGCCGCAAGACAACACACACTCCTCCTGATGACGCGCTCATTGGGTGTGCTAGGCTCAACCTGGGCATGGTGCCCCATTACAAGAACAAAATGCTGCTCCCAAGTGCACCCACAGAGCTCAGGAGCAAAGCACATGCTGCCAGTGGCGTTGACCCTCTTGTGGCGTTGACCCTCGTGTGGCTCTACAGCCGGAACAGCATTAGCGAGCGTCAAAGGTCGAGCACACATTTGAATGGCGCCAAGGGTCCCACAAGGATCGGTGCAGTATGTAACAAACCAAGGACAGGGCATGGGAAGGAGGTCAGAGGCCCCCGAGGATGTTCCCCATTTAGAGTGTATAGTGTATGCCACCTCCCCGGGTCCCTTGCACATGCTTTGGAAACTCAAAACACATGCATCTGCAGTAGAATTCCCTGGTCTGCATGTCACGTGGAAATGAGGGAATTCCCTCTACAGAATGTGCCCCATACATTTAGCAAGCAAACACTGAGCAAGCAGCACAAGGTTGGAGGACGAGGAGGGGGCTTGGCTCAAGATTCGGGTGCCGCAAGACAACACACACTCCTCCTGATGACGCGCTCATTGGGTGTGCTAGGCTCAACCTGGGCATGGTGCCCCATTACAAGAACAAAATGCTGCTCCCAAGTGCACCCACAGAGCTCAGGAGCAAAGCACATGCTGCCAGTGGCGTTGACCCTCTTGTGGCGTTGACCCTTGTGTGGCTCTACAGCCGGAACAGCATTAGCGAGCGTCAAAGGTCGAGCACACATTTGAATGGCGCCAAGGGTCCCACAAGGATCGGTGCAGTATGTAACAGGACACCCCATGGGAAGGGGGTCAGAGGCCCCCGAGGATGTTCCCCATTTAGAGTGTATAGTGTATGCCACCTCCCCGGGTCCCTTGCACATGCTTTGGAAACTCAAAACACATGCATCTGCAGTAGAATTCCCTGGTCTGCATGTCACGTGGAAATGAGGGAATTCCCTCTACAGAATGTGCCCCATACATTTAGCAAACAAACACTGAGCAAGCAGCACAAGGTTGGAGGACGAGGAGGGGGCTTGGCTCAAGCAAGACAGCAGTTAGGGACAAGTATCACACGCGAATAAGTCAAATATATAAAAACAATAATGTTATTACTATATGGAAAAGGCAAAGTATGCACTCCACAAATCCTAACATACCACGGTCCATGACATAAACACAGCTGTGTAGCACACCAGAAGTACAGTAAGACGCATAAGTCGTAGACTAAACAGCTTCCTTTTCACTGCAGCCTTAGAAGCGTCGGCCAGCTTCAATGGTGTGTTAGGGCTGAGTGTATAGACTGTGGTCTGTGAATTGCTGACGAAGTGAAGTCGACCTTTCTCTGGCGTGGCCTCCATTCTTTCTCATTGTGCCACATGTGTAGATAACACACTGCATTTCTTGGCTTCTTGGGGAAATGTATATTTTTCATTCCAGGAGGATAACACACCAAGATCCATGGCAGACTGTGACCCGCCGTCACGAAGGCACAGCACGTACTTTAGAAAAACAAAAAATCTTCCTGCAAAAAGCTTATCAGACTTTCTGTTTCAATATCTCCTGGCTTTTGCAAGTCGCTGGGCACCCGGTTGGTGGCTATCAGGGGCATAATGAAGATACAACAAAAGTTTCTACAACATGTTACGCTTTTAAGGTGCCCTTGAATCTAGATATCTGGTAGTCAAGTGTTATGGAGAAATGATAAATAGATGCCTTAATGAAAGTGCTGTGATTCAAGCAGGGGAGTTGCTAGGTCTGGAAAAGACCCGGGGCTAAGCTGATGTCGGAACTGTTGGGACTGGAGGCTAGCTAGTCTTTTGGCTGTAGCTCCTGAGATTCTATCCGGGGCTACAACCAAAAGATCAGGGGCTATAGCCCCCTTAGTCCCCCCTAGCAACGCCCCTGGATTCAAGTTGTTTTTACATGCCCTGAATAGACCACATGCTTAGCATGCGCATCGTTTGATATGTCGCTATTACTACATGCCCAATACAATACGAAAGTGATATTATTTTGCAGCGTTGCACCTGCCCTTGTGAGCAAAGCAGTGGCAGCTACCGGCTTGCTCTTGGCCCAACAACCACTTGACAACTGTATTTATCTCATTACCCGCCTACGTAATCCCAAAGTCCACCAATGGAGAGGCCCTTGCATGTGCATTCTCCTGGTCTCTGATGATTGAGTAGTGCCAGCACAGGGCACGCCACAGCCATTCCAGGTCTGTGCACTAGACAGAGCCTCTGCTGTTGCATGTTCAACCTTTGCCACAGTCAGTAAATTCTGCAAGTTAATACTGTCATTGCAGCCCTTGACTGTCAGACCACAATGGGCACGCAACAAAGCATCTCTACTATATAGCTGCCTAGAGCCAGAATTTGAAAATCGGAGCAAACCAAGAGATGCCCGTGAGTGTCTCTGATTTACTCCTGTTACCTTGTACTGGATTCATAAAAGGGACATGAGGAGCAAATCAAGACCTGCCTGGAGCATCACTGATATGCCTGTGAGCTTCTCCAATGTACTCCTGTTACCTTGCAACAGATTCCTAAAGCAGACATGTGGAGCAAATCTGGAGCTGCCTGGAGCATCACTGAGATGCCTGTGAGCTTCTCCGATTTACTCCTGTTACCTTGTACCATATTCATAAAGCAGACACGTGGAGCAAATCTGGAGCTGTCTGGACCATCACTGAGAAGCCCATAAGCTTCTCCGATTTACTCCTCTTACCTTGTACTGGATTCATAAAGCAGACATGTGGAGCAAATCTGGAGCTGCCTGGACCATCACTGAGATGCCTGTGAGCTTCTCCGATTTACTCCTGTTACCTTGTACTGGAGCTGCCTGGAGCATCACTGAGAAGCCCATGAGCTTCACCAATTTACTCCTCTAACCTTGCACTGGATTCATAAAGCAGACATGTGGAGCAAAGCTGGAGCTGCCTGGACCATCACTGAGATGCCTGTGAGCTTCTCCGATTTACTCCTGTTACCTTGTACCGGATTCATAAAGCAGACATGTGGAGCAAATCTGGAGCTGCCTGGACCATCACTGAGAAGCCTGTGAGGCTCACTGATTTACTCCTGTTACCTTGTACCGGATTCATAAAGCAGACATGTGGAGCAAATCTGGAGCTGCCTGGAGCATCACTGAGATGCCGGTGAGCTTCTCCGATTTACTCCTGTTACCTTGTACCATATTCATAAAGCAGACACGTGGAGCAAATCTGGAGCTGTCTGGACCATCACTGAGAAGCCCATAAGCTTCTCCGATGTACTCCTCTTACCTTGTACTGGATTCATAAAGCAGACATGTGGAGCAAATCTGGAGCTGCCTGGACCATCACTGAGATGCCTGTGAGCTTCTCCGATTTACTCCTGTTACCTTGTACTGGAGCTGCCTGGAGCATCACTGAGAAGCCCATGAGCTTCACCGATTTACTCCTCTTTCCTTGTACTGGATTCATAAAGCAGACATGTGGAGCAAATCTGGAGCTGCCTGGACCATCACTGAAATGCCTGTGAGCTTCTCCGATTAACTCCTGTTACCTTGTACCGGATTCATAAAGCAGACATGTGGAGCAAATCTGGAGCTGCCTGGACCATCACTAAGAAGCCTGTGAGGCTCACTGATTTACTCCGGTTACCTTGTACCGGATTTATAAAGCAGACATGTGGAGCAAATCTGGAGCTGCCTGGAGCATCACTGAAAAGCCTGTGAGCTTCGCCGATTTACTCCGGTTCTCTTGTACTGGATTTATAAAGCAGACATGTGGAGCAAATCTGGAGCTGCCTCGACCATCACTGAGATGCCTGTGAGCTTCTCCGATTTACTCCTGTTACCGTGTACCGGATTCATAAAGCCGACATGTGGAGCAAATCTGGAGCTGCCTGGAGCATCATTGAGAAGCCTGTGAGCTTTGCCGATTTACTCCGGTTACCTTGTACTGGATTTATAAAGCAGACATGTGGAGCAAATCTGGAGCTGCCTGGAGCTTCACTGAGAAGACTGTGAGCTTCGCCGATTTACTCCGGTTACCTTGTACTGGATTTATAAAGCAGACATGTGGAGCAAATCTGGAGCTGCCTGGATCATCACTGAGATGCCTGTGAGCTTCTCAGATTTACTCCGGTTACCTTGTACCGGATTCATAAAGCCAACATGTGGAGCAAATCTGGAGCTGCCTGGAGCATCACTGAGAAGCCTGTGAGCTTTGCCGATTTACTCCGGTTACCTTGTACCGGATTCCTAAAGCAGACATGTGGAGCAAATCTGGAGCTGCCTAGACCATCACTGAGATGCCTGTGAGGTTCACTGATTTACTCCGGTTACCTTGTACCGGAATCATAAAGCCGACATGTGGAGCAAATCTGGAGCTGCCTGGTGCATCACTGAGAAGTCTGTGAGCTTTGCCGATTTACTCCGGTTACCTTGTACCGGATTCATAAAGCAGACATGTGGAGCAAATCTGGAGCTGCCTGGAGCATCACTGAGAAGCCTGTGAGCTTCGCCAATTTACTCCGGTTATCTTGTACCAGATTTATAAAGCAGACATGTGGAGCAAATCTGGAGCTGACTGGACCATCACTGAGATGCCTGTGAGCTTCTCCGATTTACTCTGGTTACCTTGTACCGGATTCATAAAGCCGACATGTGGAGCAAATCTGGAGCTGCCTGGAGCATCACGGAGAAGCCTGTGAGCTTTGCCGATTTACTCCGGTTACCTTGTACCGGATTTATAAAGCAGACATGTGGAGCAAATCTGGAGCTGCCTGGAGCATCACTGAGAAGCCTGTGAGCTTCGCCGATTTACTCCGGTTACCTTGTACCGGATTTATAAAGCAGACATGTGGAGCAAATCTGGAGCTGCCTGGAGCATCACTGAGAAGCCTGTGAGGTTCACTGATTTACTCCGGTTACCTTGTACCGGATTCATAAAGCCGACATGTGGAGCAAATCTGGAGCTGCCTGGAGCATCACTGAGAAGCCCATGAGGTTCACTGATTTACTCCGGTTACCTTGTACTGGATTTATTAAGCAGACATGTGGAGCAAATCTGGAGCTGCCTGGAGCTTCACTGAAGAGCCTGTGAGCTTTGCCGATTTACTCCGGTTACCTTGTACCGGATTTATAAAGCAGACATGTGGAGCAAATCTCGAGCTGCCTGGATCATCACTGAGATGCCTGTAAGCTTCTCAGATTTACTCCGGTTACCTTGTACCGGATTCATAAAGCCAACATGTGGAGCAAATCTGGAGCTGCCTGGAGCATCACTGAGAAGCCTGTGAGCTTTGCCGATTTACTCCGGTTACCTTGTACCGGATTCCTAAAGCAGACATGTGGAGCAAATCTGGAGCTGCCTGGACCATCACTGAGATGCCTGTGAGGTTCACTGATTTACTCCGGTTACCTTGTACCGGATTCATAAAGCCGACATGTGGAGCAAATCTGGAGCTGCCTGGTGCATCACTGAGAAGTCTGTGAGCTTTGCCGATTTACTCCGGTTACCTTGTACCGGATTCATAAAGCAGACATGTGGAGCAAATCTGGAGCTGCCTGGAGCATCACTGAGAAACCTGTGTGCTTCGCCAATTTACATCGGTTATCTTGTACCGGATTTATAAAGCAGACATGTGGAGCAAATCTGGAGCTGCCTGGACCATCACTGAGATGCCTGTGAGCTTCTCCGATTTACTCTGGTTACCTTGTACCGGATTCATAAAGCCGACATGTGGAGCAAATCTGGAGCTGCCTGGACCATCACTGAGAAGCCTGTGAGCTTTGCCGATTTACTCCGGTTACCTTGTACCGGATTTATAAAGCAGACATGTGGAGAAAATCTGGAGCTGCCTGGAGCATCACTGAGAAGCCTGTGAGCTTCGCCGATTTACTCCGGTTACCTTGTACCGGATTTATAAAGCAGACATGTGGAGCAAATCTGGAGCTGCCTGGAGCATCACTGAGAAGCCCGTGAGGTTCACTGATTTACTCCGGTTACCTTGTACCAGATTCATAAAGCCGACATGTGGAGCAAATCTGGAGCTGCCTGGAGCATCACTGAGAAGCCTGTGTGCTTCACCATTTTACTTTGGTTATCTTGTACCGGATTTATAAAGCAGACATGTGGAGCAAATCTGGAGCTGCCTGGACCATCACTGAGATGCCTGTGAGCTTCTCCGATTTACTCTGGTTACCTTGTACCGGATTCATAAAGCCGACATGTGGAGCAAATCTGGAGCTGCCTGGAGCATCACTGAGAAGCCTGTGAGCTTTGCCGATTTACTCCAGTTACCTTGTACCGGATTTATAAAGCAGACATGTGGAGAAAATCTGGAGCTGCCTGGAGCATCACTGAGAAGCCAGTGAGGTTCACTGATTTACTCCGGTTACCTTGTATCGGATTCATAAAGCCGACATCTGGAGCAAATCTGGAGCTGCCTGGAGCATCACTGAGAAGCCTGTGAGCTTCGAAGATTTACTCCGGTTACCTTGTAACGGATTTATAAAGCAGACATGTGGAGCAAATCTGGAGCTGCCTGGAGCATCACTGAGAAGCCCGTGAGGTTCACTGATTTACTCCGGTTACCTTGTACCGGATTTATAAAGCAGACATGTGGAGAAAATCTGGAGCTGCCTGGAGCATCACTGAGAAGCCTGTGAGCTTCGCCGATTTACTCCGGTTACCTTGTACCGGATTTATAAAGCAGACATGTGGAGCAAATCTGGAGCTGCCTGGACCATCACTGAGATGCCTGTGAGCTTCTCAGATTTACTCCGGTAACCTTGTACCGGATTCATAAAGCCCACATGTGTAGCAAATCTGGAGCTGCCTGGAGCATCACTGAGAAGCCTGTGAGCTTTGGCGATTTACTCCAGTTACCTTGTACCGGATTTATAAAGCAGACATGTGGAGCAAATCTGGAGCTGCCTAGACCATCACTGAGATGCCGGTGAGTAAACCTGTGTCAATGACCTTTGCAGTTAAGCATCACAGAGATGCTCTAGGAATCCCCAGATTTGCTCCAGTTTTAGGCTTTGTGTATTAGGTATACAGTTGTCGGTCAAATCCGAGGTGTCCCATTTTGGAGAATCAGACCCATCGTGAGGCTGCCACACAATGCTGCCCAAGAATAAAACTGAGGTCGGCCGAGGCTCAACTTTTCGTAGCCTCCAAGTTTCAACAGGAATCAGCTGGCGGCAGAACATTTGCCCTCAGAGCACTGAGATATGCAACCGCCTACCACCCATACCCAGAAGCCAATCTAACGTCCCTCCGTTCAAACAACAGCTAAAGACACGTGTCCCAAACTCATCCTGATCTTTAAATGCGTGCCTGGCTGTTGGCTGCTTGCCTGTTTGCCTGTCACAGTCTGGTAAAACGTGTATGACTGTAGCGGTGTAATGCTCTTGGGCCTTCAGCGCGTCAAACATACTGTTTAACTTAACCTAACCTAACCTTACCACGAATACATTGATACGTCCAATTCACGCAAACCTTTTCGCTTCGGAGTATTTCATGCATTTGTTTCCAACCCGCTTCTGCAGCTGTGTACACACTTGCATTGCCGGAGCAGAATAGCGGTCCCCTTGTTTTGCCAGCAGGCCCACATGGAAGTTATTTTCAACAGGAAATGTGCACGTGAACCATGTTCTTCCCTGCCCTGGGCAACACTTTTAAGATGCGTTCTTCTCCCACTAAATGTTACAGAGGGGAGCGCGGGAGGACGGGAGCGGGGCGGCCGTTTTGAAATGTTTTACCGTTTTCTGGCACTGCCATTAAAAAAAAAATGTTTTGTCTTTTTAATGCTCGAAATGTTTCTGGATGCGCTCGTATTTCGCAATTCGTTTCAGGGCTCAGATGCATCTATATTTTATTTTCCACAAAAACGGAGATCCCATTTGGTCGGGAGTTTTAAGTATTTCGTTTTCGAGTCAGGTCTATTTTGGAGTGCCTAGAAGTGTTCTTTTCACAACCAAACCCCTTCATAAATAGATTAGGCGGTTGACTGGAAAACCACAGTCAGGAAATAAATCCACCTTGTACAGTTCAATGTACAGAACTGCTTATAAGCCAATATTGTCACATTTTGCCTGGCTTTGTAGATAAGAAGTCCTAGGCCTGCTCTTGCATTTGAGACAATCAGGTATAATTTAAAATTGATTTGGATTTTATTTCTCCGAGGTTGCTTATTTACAAATATATATATATATTTGTTAAACAAAGGGGGTTCTGGGAGTCTCTACCAGCACAAACACAGCCCATTGACCTGTTCTTGGGTGGATGGCCACAGGAGAGTCTCAACCAAGTCTTTAGCTCACTGTCCCTTTCACAGAGGAGAAATATCCCTGCATATCAGTCTTTGTCCTGCCCAGAGGCAGTTCAGCACCAAAATACTAAGCAATTCCCCCCTGAACAAGAGTACCAACAGCAACCCCATACACGTGTTTCAGCCTTGTTGGGCATCATCAGTGAGGTGGAGCTGTGTTCGTGCTGGTAGAGAGACTCCCAGACACCCCTTTGTTTTTGCATATTTGCATATTAAGTAACTTTGGGTCTCACCCTACGTTACCTGGGGAATCCAGACGTGGACCCCTTGCTCACTGTTCTCAGAGAGGCATAGCTCCACCTCACTGATGACGCCCAACAACGCTGAAACGCGTGTATGGGGTTGCTGTTGGTACTCTTGTTCAGAGGAGAATTGCCTAGTATTTTGGTGCTAGACTACCTCTGGGCAGGACAAAGACTGATATGCAGTGATATTTCATCTCTGTGAAAGGGACAGTGAGCTAAAGACTTGGTTGAGACTCACCCAGGGGCCATCCACCCAAGAACAGGTCAATGGGCTGTGTTTGTGCTGGTAGAGGGACTCCCAGACTCCCCTTTGATTTGTATATATATTTGTTAATGGGTTTTCTATTCATACTGGGGTGCCTGGAGAACTTTCAGAGGTGTATCTGCACTGCCCGTAGGGGGACATGCAAAGTTGGGTCTGGGGTATGGCATGGTGACAAAGCTCTGGATGGCTGGAAGTGCAGGCGGACAAGTCAGGGCGAGGCCTGCGGGCTGTTAGAAGCAGGAGAAAATGTGATGAGATATTTTCTGTATTGTCTTTATTGTATGTAGAGCGTTGTTTTCTGTAAAACTATGTTAAAAAGGCTTATTAATAAAAGAAACTTATACGAGCAAGGAAAACGTGTCAGATACAAATTGAACCCCCCAAAAACATGTTTTTAGGTGCCCCCTAATGATGCACTTATCTCATTATGGCCAGGCAATGTGCCCAGAGGCTAGCTGTAGTGATGTACAAAACTTGGATCCTGGTTTCCTCTGAAGTCCAGTGAGGGAATGTTAGGAGTTGTATTCCCTGGGGGTGTGACTGTCCACGGGATAGCTCAATGATCTCACAGTGAGGGCTTTGAAGGTTACGTGTGCCACTTAACTCACCCCTGGCGGCGACCAGTGGGAGCCAGTGGAGGAAGCTGAGAATTGTGGTTGGGGTATGGCAGCTCTGGGCCCTGCATGTTCCACCGGGGTTAATGTTCTGGGCAAGGTGGAGGACAGTAGGAGGCATCCTGTGAGACCAAGCAGCGGTGGTGAAGGCACGGAAGAACCTGACAGCATATGGTTTTTAGTGGCATTTATGATGGGAATTTCTAGAAGTAATAAGCTGTCGCAGAAGGCCCCTGGGGATTTGGCTTTGGGATCAGGAGAGCTTTATCCCACCAAGACAGCGTTCACTCCGCCTCTTGGAAATGCAGAGGTTGCTAGAAGGACATTTTAAAGGGCCATTTTTTCATAGATTTGTCCGAAATATGGATCCCGTACACTGCCTGCTCGATCATCATTCACAATGGTGACACATTCTGCAGGAACCTTTTCC
This sequence comes from Ambystoma mexicanum, assembly GCF_040938575.1. Classification (NCBI taxonomy): domain Eukaryota; kingdom Metazoa; phylum Chordata; class Amphibia; order Caudata; family Ambystomatidae; genus Ambystoma; species Ambystoma mexicanum. The sequence continues at coordinate 726,260,940 of NC_090937.1, read as the reverse complement.
TTCAGTGAGGGAGCGAGTTGCTGTTCATCCATTCAATTCCACCTGCCACACTAATACTACAGCTGGGCTTTGCATAATTAAAGATATAAGCTACTACCAAGTGGCTGATGATCACCTTGAAAACCACTCAAACCTCAATCTCTGAGCATAGACATGTGCTGTGCGGCGAATCTAGCCTCAGCTCGTGACCCCAACAAGCCTTTCATGCTCCATGTTGCCGCTCCCCATAAAATAAACGGCACCACCCTTGGAAGGGCCTCAGGTGGTTGGAACAGCGGGTGGAGAATGTATATTCTCACCTGCTGTTCCAGCCACCTGATTGGCCAATGGCCCCTCTGCGGGTGTAAATGTAGTTTACAAAAATGGCTTAGGACCATCCCTGCTCCCCACAAAGGATGTTCTACTTAAGTTTCTGTTGTAATGCAGAAGTTATCGGGAAATAGTTTCACAGCTTACACAATGTACACATCTTTAACCGATGGCAATCTAGAGTCGGTTCACAAAAACTAAATGGATTGGGAGAGCATGCTAGAAAAGACATGGCAGTATCTCAATGGCATTGGTTATTAAGCAGCGTTTGTAAAGCAAGTCTTAATTTGCAAACTGTCCAATAATGAATACTCTTCTGTTTACATTGGTTTGAACAGACGATTGAGAGGGTGCAACTATCGGATTCTGACCAGTGCAGGCACTGACAAAGGCATGGAGCTGAGTGCTGTCTGCCCAAAACGTAGAGAAAGGTGGAAAGAAATGTGTGAGCAACATATTTGGACTCTGAAATTTGGAGGCATGTGAAACAACATGAATAGCCAAAAGCCTTAGGATGGTCTTTAAAAAAGTATTAAAATATCGGAAATCTTTATCTCAATTAATGGTAGAATCCAGGCTTGAGCAGAAGTCCCCCTTCCGGGAAGTGTCAGTGCAGCTGCTAAACATGATCCGGCTTCTTAGAATTGTACGACTGATTTGGGATTCAGATCCTCAGGGCAAGTCTAAATGAAGCTGCCAAATACCGGAGGCGTAGAACACATGTTAATGGCACGTGTCATACACTGTGGTAGTACTGGAGCAAGGTATGGGATTCAGAGGATCTGGTTCCCAGTTATACCTCCGTAAGAGAACCAACTCTTGGGATTCTGCATGACCAAACACTGGAGAGGACTGATAGACCCATCACTCGCAGAATGCATACTCTGCAATGGGGTCCTAAGAAGCATCTCAACTGTGTGACATAAGTGAATAAAACTACATAGATGGCCTCTCATGAAGAACAGTGTACAGATGACATGACCAGATGCACACATCGACATCTTTCTTGGGTAAATGATAATCACATTGGATAACACTCTTAGCCCGTGGTAGCCATAATGGAATGAGGTGGGAATCCATAAAAGCTCCTGGACATCATCATGATGGTTGGAAACAGGTATGGCGTGCGTTTAATAAAACATTAATACAACACCACAGAGGCCCCGGCCACAAGGCCAAGATTGACTTAAGTGGGGTGAGGAGGGGCGGATGCCAAGTGATGGTCCCTAGGGGTGATAAGAGGCAATCAAACCTGTAACATTAATGTGTGCATGTGATAGCCTCAATATAAGAATCATGAACATGGAAGCTGGTCAAGGAGTAAAAAAATGGTCAAACACAGATGAACTAATCCATGATGGTGTGGTAAAAGAAAAAGTCATGAATCTGCATAATAATCTTAAATTGCATCCAAGCCCATCAAGGTGGAGCCTGTGGAGGCTTACAACAAGAGGATGATGCAGAGGGGGCGCTTGTCGTGGTGCAACCCCTACCAAAAACTCACTTGACAGAAGCTGGGACAACCCACAGCACGCAATCGGGAAGTAATCTGTAACTCTTGTTATAGCATAGCTATGCCCTCCTCAAAGGCATCCCGTTGTCCTCTCTTGTGCCCCTGAGAAGTGTCCTACACGAGGCTGCACGTCTCATCAAAGGTATATGCAGAAACAACCACATCGACCTTCACTGGTGCCCAGTGCACGCACAAATCACCTTCAAGTCTTGCTGCATCATCTATAAGTCAGTCGGACTGACGTCACCCAGCCACCTCAGAGAGAAACTCAGCATCTCTGGTGGACAGTGGTCCACCAGAAGCCAGGACACGTGCAGACCTGCAATCCGCTGCTGCAAAAAGGAAAGTGCCAGAAAACAAGCCTTCTCTGCCTACGCCCAAAGACTATGGAACTTCCTCCCCGCCAGCATCAGACTCACCCCAAGCTCCTACAATTCAGAAAAGAACTCAAGACCCACCTCTTCAAGGAGTCTCTCCTCCTTAACACCTAGGTCATCATGTCGCCCTTTGTGCCACCTGACTCACTAGACGCTGTCCGACCCTCTCCTCTCCACCACCCTGTACAGCTGTACCCTCTCTCCGTATCCTACCCCCATTGTATATGTGTTCTGGTGTTACCTCTGAAAAGAGCTCCGTTATGCATCTGTACTGTTGTATACCTCTGTGAAGCACTCCATTGTGTATCTGTATTGTTGTATACTTCTGTAAAGTACCCCATTGCTTCTCAAAGCTAGGTAGCGTAGTAGAGTAGAGAAATTACATCAGGTGAACAGATGCTCAATGCAATGCCAGAGGGATAATATATCAAAATGCACAAGAAACCAAGACAAACACCACCACGAGAACTAGCAAAGGAGGAAAACATCCAGCAGTCAGAAGCAGGTGAAGTGCTAATACAAGATGTGGCTTTAGGGCAATGAGTAGTGCTGTAGGACTGCATCTAACATACAACCCTCATGGGTGGCTAGCTTAGTCTAACAGTTAACACACATGACAGATGACTCAAAACACAAAGGTTGAAGATTAACATGATGCAGGATGCCACCCCACTGTTTGAGGAAGGTGACTTTACGCCAATAATAGAAATGAAGGATGGAAACCTCCACATCCTGGTGCACCCGAGTCACAAAACATACCTGTTGTGCACAGTGGCCTGTTCACTACCAGTTCAAGATTCAACCCTTCGGTCCAAAGTCTGCACTAAAAGTGTTTACACAATGTCTGTCAGTAATTGTAGCAAACTTCCAGGATCACTGTAAGTGTTAACTCTCAAAAAGACTATTGGCCAATAACAAGGAGCTCGCACAACAGCAACGAGCAAGACAATAGAGCTATATCATCATTTAGAGTTCACAGCGAAATGAAAAAAAACTCTTGAACCCACTGCTGGAGATCAAATTCCTGTGCTCTAGGATAAACACCAGGAAGCACACTCTAGAAGCGGATTCCTCTTGTGTGGATCTCAGTATCTGACATTGACGGAGGTGATAACATTGTTAGATATGATGGCATCATGCAGGTTGCAACTAGCAGAGAAGAGATTCATGTGTATATGACACAGTGAAAAGGTCCTCTGAGATTTGAGGTTTCCTGTAGTTGTTCTTCAATCGAAGGTAGTTCATTGTTGCACCCCACTAATCAGTTCATGCATTGAAACAATCAAGCAAGGTGACAAGGAACTGTTACAACTGCCCAAATGTCCCATTTTCTGGCAAATGCATATGGATAGAGCAATGCCACATGGATGGTCCTGAAAAAGTATAATGTTCTAGGGCATTTGACTGTGTTTGCTTTACCGAGACAGTATGAGTTCATGCCACTCGCTTTAAAGCTTGGATTTAGTGAGCACCTATGGAGTGCTATGGACCAATGCAAGGGTCTTTCCCACACTAGAGGGGTGGTTTATATATTACTCTGTAATTTTGTATATATTTATTTTGTATTCTTGAAGTTAATTAATGTGATGTTCCAATATTTTAATTGAAAATAAAGTTTCAAAATATATATATTAATTGAAATGATTTACATGGTGAGTAGTTATCCTCAAAACGTGCCATGATTGGGCACTTGAGGGGGGTTATAAGGAACTCATTTCTCCTTCTCACCTCATCAAGTCATGATGACAAATGTACTTCTGCCCTGTGGGAATGCAAGGATGAGTAGAGGCTAAAATGCCCACTGAACCCTCCCACATATACAAGCCCAGAGCCAACACAATCATAAAGGTAAAACAGGCACAGTAAAGAGATATACATCCTTCACCTTTTGTGATAGCGTGGGCTAAGGGAAGGCTATACTCTTAAGAGCGGTGTGAATGTGGTTCAGTAGCAATCCAAAAAGCAAAGTGTAACAGTCTAAAATAAAGGAATGCCCAATCAAGGTTCTATAAAAGTATATACAATCTACAATACAAACTAGAAAACACTGTAAAAACCCACCCCTGTAGAAGAAACACAGAATATGCAAAGCTAGAATAGATACAGCACTCTGGGTGATGAGACAAGGGGAGAAAGCCAATCCAAAGACCACAATGTTCAAAAGGTTATGTCTTTGAGTTGCAAAAGGGGAGTAAAATGACCTATCCAGTCTCTAAGGCCCAAAGATGGGCATGGGAGGCAGATATCGGTCAAGAATACCTTTGCAAATGTCTTTGTGGTTCAATGGCATCAAACCAGGCTTTTCTGCACCGATCATGGTGTTGGCTCGGGTCGAGAATGCAGCAGTAGTGATGGCCCAGCGGCAAGCTGGCATTGACTTGTGGTACTTTGCTGTTCAAGCCGAGGCAACAATGTGCTTTTGCTGGCGTGGTGGCAAACGGAGTTGGACAGTGGACGGCGGTTTGGAGAACAATGGATGCCAAAGGGGTTCTGCTGGATTGCTCAGCATCAAGCACACGTGTGTCATGACTGAGAGCGAGTCGTCATCAGCAACAGGCTCCTTGGCTGTTCTGACTTCCAGGTGCTATGAGTCCCACTCCTGGGTCTGAAGAGTCAATGCCAGTCCTTTTCCTGGGCTCCAAAACACAGGGGATGCTGGCACACACCTTCGGGGAATCTGCAAAATGGTGAGGTCTTAGGCAAAAGGGTGGCTGCCAGAGAAGCAGGCTTAATGTCCAGCAGCAGAGTTCACCCCCAATGGCCCCCGAGAATGGTTAGGGGACAGAGCTGGTTTCTGTCTTGGAACACATGCCTTCACCTCACAACTAGAGGACTTCAGAGAGGACTGCTCTCTCAGCAGGGTCCAGCGAAATCTTCTCAAGTGAGGATCCAAACATGCTTCAAGATGATTCCCAGGATGATTCAAAGAAGTGCTGGGAGACCCCTTCTTTTATTGGCAAAGTCTCCAGGTGATTGGACTCAAGCTAACCTGCTTTAGGGGTCCAGTCCCTCCCCTTGAAATGAGTGGACTTTGCCCTTCTGATGTCACACCCAAAGTGCTTTGCTCCAGATGAAGTGGAGGGGGGAGGAAAGAGAAAGAGAGGCAGAGATTCAAAATGGTGGACGTCTCCTTCCCTTGAACAGAGTTCCCCTGGCTACTCTAACTCCACCCTGTTCCCTTATCAATAGAAACAAAGGCATTTAGAAATGCAGCCCTCTAGTGTGAGGCCTGACTCTCTGTGAATTGGTGTGCCCTGGTTTCTGTTCCCAGGCCAGCATCCAGTGAAGTGGCTGTCTGGGGGGAAAGGGTGTTACCTGCCTTTACTAATGAACAAAGGGAAGCAATTTCCCAAGGAAGCAGTAGTTCTCGGATGCAACTGACAGATGACTGGAATCAAGTTTAGGTACACTTTAGCACTGTATTTTTAATATGTCCACTTAATATTTCAACAAAAGTAATATAATATCTTTTGTCACTGTAAAGGATGACAAAAGAGAAAACTTAGGTCCTCCGAATAGTAATTCGCTGTCCTAGTGGAAAAATGCTTTGTTTAAAATAGCACAGCCCTATAGATAAATACAATTTCCTTGAGCAAAGGCTTGACATTGGAGCTAATTAGCATACCCACACTGCATAGGCCATCTGGCTCTGAGCTGAAGGTGAACATCCAGTGATGGCTACTTGGTGCAGCTGTTCTATGTGTGACCTGACTGAAAAGGCTAGACCTACTTACAAAATACAAAAGATGCATATATTTCAATGGGGTACTGTGCCATTTAAGAAATTGGGTCCATAGTTCATATAGTGGTGGCATGCATGACCCCGCTGGAGTTGTAGCTCTAACCAATTTAGGGCTTTAGGATCCACCCCAGGCAGAAGCCTTGGGTGGATGATGTGTGGATTATGCCGACTGAGATTTCACGCTGGCAGGGCTCTCTGTTATGAACCCAGTCGAGGTTTAAGAAAAACTGCCAAGAATAAGACCATCTTCTGGTAATTGTTATTTTGGGTATTTTTTTGAGGGACAGTGAAGGCTCACTCCAAATAGTGGACGTCGCACAATCCCCGTCAGTGCAGTGGAAAGATTCTTTCCCAGTGGTCGGGACTGCGGGACAGAGTGGCTAAACCATGACAGAACTGGCCATTAGACCCTTCTTCCCACCTATCTGAGTGCTGTGGCCCCACTTTCTACAATTCCATGCGATCCGGCATTACCGCTGCGTTAATATGTTAATAACTGGCTTTTTGTGATATCGCACTTAGGGTTCAAATATTGTTTCCAGGACCGATACATACATGTACAGCCTTGTTATTTTAAGTCATATTTATCAGACCGCAGTTCATGCACTTAGCAGGGTACAGTGGCAAGAGAATAATGAGCAAACAAATAACATCCCTGCTGTCTGCATTCTGGCCTTTTCTAGCAATCATAATATTTAATTATAAATAAAATACAGCCCAATACCTAAACATGCTCAACGAAATGTGCTATAACAGTAGCCTTGCGCCTTTTCAGTCCAATGGCTCTCCGCCACTTACTGAGTGTTACACATACCTTCATCCATGGGTTTGTTGCATTGAGCAGGCAAGTGTTGTATTTCTGGCCTCTGTACTGGAAGGACACCATGATGAAGCCCAGTGCTTCTGGAATGGCCAAGATGAAGGAGAGAACCCAGATGGAGACAATTTCAATGGCGGTGATCAAGGGTATCCCAGTTCCCTGGACCCGACTCCATGAAGCCACTGCTCTGTACCTGAAATGGAGATGATAGACAGATTTTAGCACCCATCTACCCGAGCCTCAAGACTAACTGAATTCCTTGCAACAGGTTGGATGTCTTCTAGAGCTGAACAACGCGTGTGATATTTGATCCATCTGAGTGTATGGCGTTGATGTGTCAAAACACCCCAGAGGAGGGGTGCTACATTTCTATGTTCTGCATTGTGGCACATACTTAATACTTTGAATTGACCACTCTATTTTGGAAAATATGTTCACCACCTTTTGTGTTGTCTTCTACAATTCAGATTTCAAAAGCCTTCCCTTGGAAGGTCAACCTTATTCCAACAAAAGATATTGAGCAGCCATTCATTGATTAATGGATTCATCTTTTATAACACGATTAATACTGGAGACCAGTCTCTAAGCGCAGCACCGGGATTGGCACCTGTGTTCCTCTGTGTTATCTTCCAGGACAAATGCGTTGCACCTGAGCTATCCTCCTGGCCATCATTGAAAGAGAAGAAGGGATGTTGGAATGTAGAAAGCATGGTTGGGGATAGTGTGCTTTGCACTGGAGTAACATACCTGTGAATTTCATCACCAATGCCTCAATCTAGTACCAGCCTGGTGGCATTCCATGCCAATAATACCTGGTGAAAGCATGCAGACCTACAGTAGATGAGACCAGTTGTGGAGAGAACACTGCCTTCATTTTGTCAATTGCCATTAAAGTGAGGACCGCCATTCTTCTGGAAGTGTGTTCTTGCATTTCTTGACGGCCAGTATTCTTGTGACAATACTTGTTCAGTCTTTTAGTGCCAAGAAGCTTTAAGGCAAACATTGCACTAAAACTGGAACGAAGCTGATGCCTTTCTGCAGCAGCTGAACTCTCTCTGTCTAAGCTGGTGTTTAACCAAGTTCACCACCCCTTTCTCAGAGATGGATCAGTATGATCTTTGTATTTCTAGTATTTCTATGCTGAGACAGAGAGTTAAAGAGTTTGTAAGATCATGCTAAAGGTCAAATATTGAGATTGATAAATGTACATATTGTGAAATAGAATGTTATGAAATTGAATTATTTTTGGGTAATAATTTGTATTGCAAAAAGATAAATAATAATCATATGTGTATAAATTAGGCAAATACAAGTTTACAAACTGTCAAGCAGAGGCGTTGCTAGGGCGGGTGCTGGGGGGTCTGTATCTCAGGGTCTTTTGGCTGTAGCCCCGCATAGAAGCTCAGGGGCTACAACCAAAAGGCTAGCTAGCCCCGAGTCTTGACAGTCCCGACATTAGCCGAGCCCCTAATCTTTTCCAGACCTAGCAACACCACTGCCGTCAAGGAGAACTGTTCAGAGCATAAAGAACCATTCAGAATTGTAGAATACGGATGAAGGCCCCGACATCCGATTCGTAGTCATATGCATGCCAGTGCGGCTGTCTTGGGTATAGGTGTGGAGGCCCAACCTTGTTTTTCTCTGGTTTACAGAGCGATGGTGCTGTGTGTGAAGGGGAAGGTGGACTGACAGTGGTCTCCAGTGTATGTCCTGCAAGTGTAAACCAGTCAGAAAAAGGAAGAGACGACAACTCTGGTTCCTGCAAGAAGGAACACCACAAATCGCTTACGGGTGGCAATGGAGAGAATAGTTTGAAACTTTGAGAGAAGCAGTCTGCCAGCTACGAGTGCCATCCTACTCACACCTCCCATTTCCTAGTCCATATAGTGTGTGGACATGCAATGTATCCGCTGAAAGACACCAGCAGGGTCAGGCTGGGAAAAATAAATCTGCACTTAAGAAATTGTGACCCACTTTTGTACATCGCAATTGGTGATGTTTCAAGACATACTGTTCAAGAAGTACCCACTGGTGCATTCTTGGCAGTAATTGTACATTGTAAAACAAAGAGGTGATGGCTGGCAGTTATAGAATGAATCTTAAACCTCTGGCAAGTCCTCTGGGCTACCCTCCAGACCATCGTTCTTCACCTGCCAAGCCATCACAGAAAGGGGAAAGACCATACGCAAATCAGGCAGGGTGCCACCCAAAAAGGGGTGGTCCAGCCCGAACTGCTTGGTCACATCCCTTCTGCATGAGACCACAAGCATCCTCAGACATGTTACGGCCTCATTGGGCCTCATCAGTGAGGAGTAGCTTGGGTCTCTAGGCACAGTTATTGTACGTTGGAAAACATATTGGCCAGAAGAAGTCACCAAAACTGCCAACGGTACAGTTCACCAAGCCATCAAACTGGCCCACATTGCTCCACGAAAAACACCCCACACTAGCATGTCCGGTCGGCTGTTTGAGTTTTGCCCTATGCCCAATTATCCAGTCCGGGCCTGTACACAGGTGCGAAGCATGAAAATCAGACCTGTATTGAAAGTACTTCGGTAAACATATTGGGGAGTTGAAGTCAACAAATTCCAGGCCTAAGAATGTTACAGTTTTTGGAAGTTGTAATACCTCCATGCTTAAAAAGGTTATAGTACATGCAACCACTTTCACATTGCATCCAACGAAATACGTTGCAAAAATGCAGTATTCTGGGGATGACCCGAAGCGGCTCCAGCCGGAATATTGACGTCCTGCCTTGCACGCAAGACATGAAACTCGATGAAAGCAGCAGCTGAAATCTGCGGTTTCTCGCTTACCGTAAATGAGCTGACGCTCCCACGTCTGACGGGGAGCCTGGCCAGAACGGGACTAAAATGGAACACTTCCGATGAAGACGGAGAGACATTTATATCCCTGCCTGATAAATGGCCTGCATCTTCTGGTGACCGCTTGGAAATCCAAACAACCGTAGGCGCGGGATCAGAAAGAGGACTCACCCTGCCCCGGATTTCAGCGCAGGAAGCACGTACACTCCTGGGCCTGGGATGTTCACATGCGTTCCAGGGTGGGACAGGAGGCTGGTGATTAGAGGACATCCATGGGAGCAGGAAGCAGGGTGTGGATGTTTTGGTTTGGAGCTCTACAAAGCATAATTACGCTTCTGTTTATCTGATGCAGGCTGCGTGTGTGACGTTCTTACTGTAAAGTGAAGAGCTTTCCACTACCCCACGCCCCCTCCTTCCCAGCCCTCAGAAAGTGGAAGAAAGCTATACAAATCTGCTGGTGGCTTTGAAAATAGCAAAGTGTTTAAAGTACGTGCTTTCCGTTTTTTTTTTGGCAATCTCAGCTTTGCTTTTTTTTTGTAACCATACATGTTTTGTGTTTCACTGTATGGACTGTCTTACATTCACCATGAAGAAAAAACTGTGGGTTCAAGTGTGCATGGGCTTTGCCCCCAGATTCCACCAACATGCTGCCGCGCGTTACCCAGTTCCACAGTTTGGCAGGGCGCTGAAACTCTACAGCGGGTTGAATTTGATGGAACTTAAAAAAACACTAACTCGGTGCACAAGTAAATATTTTTTAAATTAAAACAGTCATTAAACAGATGACACACAGAGAGCTGCAATTCGTGTCCTTTGTCTATTTCCATGGCTAAGGGCTCTGCTGCTCTTTCATGCCTTGGTATTTCATACCTGTTGGCTGTTAGGGAGGTATCGCTCAACCAGAACCTGTGCATAATAATCTCTTCTCTATTCATTTTTTAAGGAAACCCCATAGAAACGTCTTCAGATCTTTTTATATCTATGTAAAGAAAGCTCCTAAGAGTTCTGAAAAACACTGTTCTGGGTCTTCCAATATATATGTGCGTGACAAAAGACACCATGGAAGCAGCTGCCAATAACATTCATGCCTTTTTTTAATGCCTGAAAGCAATCATGGCAGTTGAAGTGATATAGTCACAAAAATCGTTTCCATTGATTTTGTTCACCACTGTACATGAACCCACCGGACTGCTATTTAGGAACGAATCATTGTAATTCTTCCCTTTCTATGGACTGGACTTGGTGGGGCTTATTTACTGGCTAATTTCCACTTTCACAAGTACCTAAGGATTCATTCGGCCAATCAAAGTTCCTGTTATCATCTCCCAATCCAGTCAGCTTCATTCTAAGATAACACACAATTTCTCACTTAGTAGGATACCAGCAGGGCACACTATAACTGTCAAACATGATCTTTAAAGCACTAGTATTTTATAGAGCTATGTTGTCATAGACACAGCAGACAGATCGCTTTAGGCTAAAATCCTACCATGCTAACCACCACCAATTCATCCAAATGGATTTCTCCAGATCTCCAACTCTACCATCACCTGTGGAATCCGGCAAGAGTCCATGGTCTCCCCTGTGATCTTCAACTTTTTTTCCAGACATCCACATCCACCAATATGCAGGTGACACGCAGCTCTACCTCAAGATATCCTCCATTGAAGACATTCACAAGCTCAAGACCTGCCTCACATTGATCCAATCCTTGAGCTTATCTGAAGCTCAGCCCCGCCAATACTAAATTCCTACTGCTTACCAACAACACCGAACACCCTGACATCCAGACCTGGCTCTCTGGTATGAACCTCTAGTGATTCACAATCCCAGCTGGCCAACTGTTCCAATTCCCTTGGGTTCAACACTGACAGACACCTCTATGTCAAGCAACCCATAGCAAGGAAGACGAAGCAGCTTGGTACCAACTTTCTCTCCTGTGGAAAACTAAGCCCTTCGACCCAGAAAACAACTTCTGATCTGCTGCCCAAACCTGCATCATTTCCCATCCAGATGGTGGCGATAACCTTCTGGAAGTCCTTCCACTGAATTCCATGGTTCCCCTGAGATGTGTCCCACATGCTGCAGCACAACACATCAAAGAACTCTGCAAATTTGACCACATCACCGACCCCCATGAAACTGCTCTCCCTCCCACTGAAAGGAAGTTATAAATGCCATATCATATCAAGTATCATCTTCAAATCCTGCTCTATCAGCTACAGGACTACTCTGTCTATATCCCCAGACTCTGGAACCTTCTCCATGTCAACACTAGAATCACAGCCTCGTTTGTACTTTGCAGGAAGGAGCTCAAGAGTCTCCTATTCAAGAATGACTTCTCTCGAGCACCTCATCTCACCTCAAGCACATCACACAGCCTCCAGTCCCCACCTATCCTGAGACTGGGTGATTTTCCCCGCCTGTTTCCTCTCCTGGTTGCTTGTAGATCCTTTGCTGCCAAATTGCCTGCCCTCCCACTCCCCCTTTAATAGCTCCCTAGTACCTTGTATCTCTGCTTCTCTCACAATGTCCTTACCCCTTTGACTTGTAAAGTACTCTGTTGCTTCCCAAAGCTAGGAACGTGCTCAATAAATATAATAGTAATAATAACAATAACAATAACAATCTGACAGCTGTAGCATTCTGCCTATATAAGGAGGAGACCCCACCATTACTGGATTCTTTTTTATACTTCATGACAAGAAGGATATTCACCTGGAACTCTGTTGAGGATACAGTCTATTTCAAAGTTTTCTGCCATAAAGGTGAACACAGAAGGCTCCAAGGTAGGGGAAAGGTCTTTACCCAACCCATCACAAGAGGGCATATGGGGAGAAACATGTGTGCGGACAAGGTCTTCTGCAACTGAAGCACAGGTTCCCAGGACATCAGCACTAGAGGCGACAGAACCCCTGGAGGTGCCCTCTACAAAGTATCCAGGTTGGTAAGGGCAGCAAAAGGACTCATCTTGTCCTGAGACCCTGGACTGGGCCCCCCACCAAACACAGAACTAAGGAAGCAACCCCTGGCTCTCCCTGCATCTCCAAACTGCCTTGACATCATTTGGGCACCTTCAACGCTACCCAGGGTACCGGAGTAGTCCTCTATAACGTCAGCTGTGCATCTCTGAGTTTTGCTCAGCACTGATGTCGAAGCTCGGTTGTTTCCATATCTAAGACCTGCCGAGTCTCACTGCATCCGCATCCCCAACTTGATAGCACCACCTGGTCCCCAGCTTTTCGAGCTCCAAGCCATTTCAGCTGAAGTACCCCAACTCTGTGTCGCGCAAGCCAAACCCACTCACCGACAAAGGCTAGTCTCTGTTTCTACACACCGAACTCCGCCGAGTCTTCCAGCCCCTCCAAACCAACTTCACCTGCCATCCCCAGTGTCTTCGACCCACACGCCATCACCACTGCTGAACATCACAACATCGTTCAAAGCCATTACCACTGCTCTTTGACTTGACTCCAGTTCACTAAAATTGCTTAGACTCCCGGTTTGATGCTGCAATGCTTGGCTCAATCTTGTTGAGTTCCAAACAGAAGAACATAACGTGTTTGAAGTGGCCTTGTCCTCCTGGTCCATCTTAAAGGACCTTAGTGACTTTTAAGCCCCATTCTCTACGTTGTTTGAAGATATCTCCACAAACTTTGGCACTTTGACACCTTCGTGATTGTGATGCTTGGTGGTTGAGTAGTAGTGCGGGGCAGAATGGGCGATTTACCCACTATTCATCCCTGTACTAATAAAATTACCTTTGTCAATGAGACTGGACCCACATATCGGAAAGCTCGGCCAAACCATGAGAGCTCCAAGGTATGCCACTCCCGGACCTACTTTGTTTCAATGGATTGGCTGCTGTCTGGGTTAAATCTTTTGAGACAGGAAGACATAACAAGAGAGGGGGAGATGTGGATCAAACAGTGGCATAGAAGGTTGTGGCCTGAGGCACAAGGCTTGTGCTGTTTTCCCCAAGCCCCAACCTGCCACATTACATGCAGGGGAATGGATGAATGTGGATGGCCAGCTGCTGCTGCTCACATGTTACAGGAAATCAGTTCCCAGCAAAACTGAAGAGGGTTACAAACACGATCGTATATGCAACAACAGCCAGTACAGCATGGTGATAAACCACCAGAGCCTCATCAGCCCAGAGCTTTGTCTGCAGATATAGATAGGCGTAGATACAATACAATGATCATGCCTATGTAAGAGCCTTCTGTGGGTGGAGATGGAGCCTGGGCCTAGAATTAAACACACATCTTATTAGACAGTAGTTCATTTTACTGAGCAAGTTGTTAGATTGCCATTCTACAATGTACAAGTACGCACAGGAGTTCTGCAACCATGTTAAGAGTTCTTTCAAGCATGGACCAATCTGCTTTAAAGGCAGGGAAGCTCTGGGACCCTTTGCAGAAAGACCCTAAAAAAAAACCATGACATTTGGTCGACGCAATTTGGTCGAAAACCAAATGGTCGATTTTTTTTTTAATTATATATTTATTTTTCGGGTTTTCATTTTTTTAAAAAAGGGTTTTTTAGAAAAAAAGGGGGTTGGCCAGAAAAAAAAGGGGTGAAAATAAAAAAACAAAAAAACTCGACCATTTGGTTTTCGACCAAATTGGTTCGACCATTTGTCTAGTCGACCAATTTTTTTCGACCAAATGTCTGGTAACCCTCAAACCTGAGCATGACTGTCTAGCAGCTCTAATGAGGCATCTGTTGAAAACGTGTTAACACTTTTATTTGTGGATTTGCAAACATTAAGCAGTATCTGCATAATGCAATGATACTGACATGCATTAAACAATTACTACAAGCATGTACATATCACGCAGGCACTTCTAGGCTGTGTGCCAGTCTGAAAACAAATACTACCAAGTGGTAGTGTCCAGAGAGTTCCAGGTGGGCCATGTAAGGTGTGAAGTAGTAAGGCAGTCCTGGCCTCTGGCCTCACATTGTATTGCATTTTGGTGCATATAATCCTGCCTTTGCTCTACATGCAAAAGGGCATGTGCTTCAAATGTACACGATTTGAGAGCTGTTTCAGCATTTTATTTAAAAACAGGAGTGCGCATACATTAGTGATGTCGGTTACGAAAAGTGGATAGTGTTTTTACGCATGACTACCTTTAGGATGCGCTGGTATTTTCATTATTTTGCATGCTATTTACTCTTGTGCTGTAGAAGAGAAAATTATATTTTATGTTAAGAGGTTTTTTATATATAGCCAGTCACCCCCATGGTGATTTAATAGCACAAGTCGTGCCCAGAAAGTGGAGTATTGTGTATATGTGCGAATTCTGTCAGCAACATCTTTCTTTCATCTTTATGCAGTTGATAAAATGACTATCATTTAGATGTGTAATGTTAACATGTACTACTGCAATTAATGGGAATCTACTGGTGCTCAGTGCAATGCAGATAAATGTATAACTTTGTTCGTGACAAGTCTTCATTGTCTGTAACTACGTTTTTGTCACTGTAACCAGCGCCACGTTGCCTACGGGCTGTTGCGTGCTTAACAAATATGAATACATAAATAAATAAATAATAAATGGTCCAGCAAGGCACTGGTGGCCAGAGCAATGTGGAAACATTGTCAATGCCTGTTAATATCCTGCCTCAGTATCCCACATTGAGAAAAAACCTGCTAATAATATTATTGTCTAGAATTGTATTCCCTTATAGATGACACCAAACACAAAATAGAGCAGATGTTCATAAAGCCGCACCCTGGAAAGAGCAAGCATACACACAGAGACAAGCCACCGAAGCGCAACACTAAGTATGTACAGGGTATTTATGGAGCGCACAAAGACTGTGGGGTATCGAGGCGCTGGATGTGAGAGTAGGCTGAAGAAAAAACGAAAACAGATGCGTTTTTAAAGCCTTATAGAAAGGAAGGAACTCATCAGCAACTAACCAGAATTAATACTGAGAAGCTGATGGATGTAGTTAGTAGAAGACATCATATTATTATTATTGGCAATGTATATGGTGCTTCAAGCTAGACAGCTCCAGCTTCTTAACCCACCTCCAGGGATTGAACCCACTTCGCACAGCATTGGCATTTTCCCAAGGCGAATGCATTGATTTGTTCATCTTCTGATAGATTGCTGATAGAGATGGAGGTGATCAGATCTGCTGGGTTAGGCAATTCCAATGGACGCAGACAATAAAACTGATGGAAGATGGGAGGGGGGGTGCACAAGGTGAGCTTCAAGATCAGGGGACGTTGGATGGGAAAACAATGCGAGAAGGGGTGCATAGAGGGAGCGGGAAGTAGGCAGCACAGGACCCAACAATACATTTGGACACAATGTAAAGATATTTGAAGAGGATGAGTTGAATGGTAGAAGACCAAGACTGTGGAGGGACGTCCATGGTTAAAAAGTAAATAAGCAGTAGACGTCTGCCCTGCTTGCAGTGGAATGGAATAGTAAGCTGGAAGAACAAGGATAAGACAAAGCAGTAATCAAGACTGGAAAGAAAGGGGGCAGGCCAGCACCACCCTCAGAAAGGGTGGCGCCACTGGGGATCCTGCTGCTGCCATCTGCATGGTGGGTCAGGTGGGAGGCAGCTCTGGAAAAACAGAGAGAAAGGCAAACATCAGATAGAAAGTGTGAGCAGAGAATTAAATCGGGATAGAAGGGGCGAGGTTGAGGAGAGAAATGGTGAAAGGAAGCAGAGGGCAAGAGTGGGAGTGCGTGAGGCAGGCTGATGTACAAGGGTAGAGGCAATCAAAGAGCAAAGGAAATGGACGGATGTTCAGCGAAAGGTTACCAATCTGTAAAGATGTACGAGCATCTTCCAGTAGGGCTTATCGACAGGGTGCTTGTGAAAAGGCAAAACTAAGGAGAAAGGGATGGCGACGGAAGGCTGAAGCCAGGAAAGGTTGAGCAAGGGATTTGGAAAGAAGATCATGGAGTATTCCACCATCACCACCTCCAAGGTAGAACATGCAAGTGTTCCAGCAGATGTGACGAAAGCGACCAAAGGTCTACAACATGGCCAACGCTGCCGGGAGATGAACAGAGTGACGATGACGGCTTGGATGTGGAGGCAGGTGGGAGCGGATCTGGGGGAGCGCACCTCCTACCACGCCACATGCCGGAAGAGAAGGCAGGTGGTGTGGCAGGAGGCGAGCTGGCAGAAGATACAACATTTAAAGGAGCTTTTCGTTGGGCAGGACAAAAGGTCGAGAGATGGTTTCTATGGGGGAGTGTGTCACGTGTCCTGTGGTGCCTTTATATATCTTCACATTTAAGTAAATTCAGAAATAATTAGCCTGTGTATTGATGATCGTGTAAAGGAGATACGGTCTGGCTTGTATAAGTACTGGTGTAAGTTCAATATGGACTGGCCCATGTTAGGGGTTTGCAGAGAGGGGGTTCTGAGATGTCAAGGCTGCGGGACAAACATACTTCTGAGCGCCCGTGGCTGCAGGGATCTCCTAATTCTGCAACCCTTCGCCAGTGAGCAGCGCCACCTCCTGGCTCGTGCAGTACCTTCAGCGCTCCACATCTTCATGCAAACCTCTGCCGAAGGTTGTGCTTTGGGTAAGCATGTGTTATTAATGTATTCTTTTTGGAACCCATTGTTCTGTTGCTAAAGTCTCAAGTTACCTAAAAAAAAATTGTTTTTCTGCGTTCCTAGCCAACATTCTTTTTTTTTTTTACTCAACCTTCTGTCAGCTATTACGCAGTCTGTGGAAGCAAATGTGGTTATTTAAAAGAAGAAAGATGTTTAATCAAAGAGAAATGTCTTTTGGAGAAACATCTGTTTTCAGTTACATTTTACACAGGAACAAAAGCGAGGAAAAGAGGGTATGCGTGTGCCTGGCTGCTAATGCGCTGCTTTACCAGGTTGCAGTTATGTGTGTCTGCTCTTTGTGTGTCTGTGTGTTCCCTATTTATCACTGTCTCCACGTTTGTGTGTGTGTTCCTGTGTGTGCATGGCTGCTTTGGAGTGCATATCACTTGGATTTGTGTTTTTATTTGTGAGTGTGTGTTTGAGTATCTAAATGCGTATTTGCGAGCTTTTTTTATTATTGTGTTTTATGTTTATTTGTGTGTGTTAGGTGTATGTTTTTCTGCTTGACAGTGCCCTAATCTGATTATTCACCAACAAGCTTTTCAATTATGATGTGTGTTCTCAAGGTTCCAAATATCATAGCATACGCTGTGATATGATATGATAGTTTATTTATATAGCGCCTATGCACAATGTGTTTCAAGTGCTTCAAGGCAAGGGAGGGAACAAGGGAAAATACAATGACATTCTTACAGGCCATTAACACGAAGGATGTGAAATTAACTATTGTACTTGGCCTGACGACACTTCAGATAGTGCAAGAGCTAAGACATAGATAAGGAAGGGAGGGGGAGAGTGGGAAGGAAATGGAAAGAGACAGGCGACTACCGTACTTGGCCTGACAACATTTCTGGTAGAGCCGGAGAAAAACAAAATGTGAGGGAGAGGGGTGCAGAAAGAGAGGGGAGGAACAAAACAAGCGACTATCGTACTAGGCCTGGCGACATTTCAGATAGTGCTGGAGTGTGGAGAGAACAAGTAAGGCGAGGAAGGAGGAGACAGACGAGGTTGTTATACTAGCTCCAGGGACAATTCTGATAGAGTAAGTGCATAGAAGAAAGTAAAGGGGGAGAGGAGGAGAGAACAGAGAGCAAGCAGTCAAAAAGAGTGGAGCAGCAAGAGGGGAGAGCGAATACAATTGCAGAAGTCAGGTGTGTGTGTTTCTGCATGTGTGTGTGTGTATCTCACTGCATTTGCTCACTGTGTGGCATTATGCTTCCGTATGCCTGCGCTCTTGTTCTGGTATGTTTGTTTCTGGCTGCGCATAGGATTATATGTCTGACTCTAACCCATGCATGCCATGTAGGCTCGCAGAGAGGCAGAGGAAATTGCCGTTGATGTCCAAACTTCACTTCCGGTCCGATTTCAGAGTCCCGTTGGCTAAGACAAGGTAAAGTCATCGTTTGTGCCACTTGCTTTTATTTTACCATGCCCAGTGACGTGTCCAGACTCGTTTGACTGCGGTGGCCCAAGAGAGGCACTAACGTATGCCGGGGTGGCATGAAGCGAGTGCACACACACATCATTATCATAATTCTAGAAAAGAGAGCCCTTCGCACAATTGTAGGCGAGTAGCTATTATGAACCAAGCCATCAATGTCTTAAATGAATACGCACCCGGCGCACGTGAGAAGGGCTGTCTTTGTAGAATTGTTGAAACCTTACTTGGAATAGAAGGGCACCGTCCCAACCGAACCCCCACGCACGCAGCAGGGTCCCACCAATTACCTTTGATCAGCGCAGTGGTCTCCTCATTCTAGTGCCTGTATATAATGATCATAGTTTAGGGTAATGGGGTGGTCCCTGATTGGCCACCCAGATTCCAGGGGTAGCACGTGCCACTCACTGGACACGCCACTGACCATGCCCACAATAGCCCCGTCACCAATATGAGTTTGGCCGTAAATCAGAATGAAACTGTGCTACTTGTGTAAGAAACTGAAGGGCTACTTAAGGGCGAGTTTTTGGTTGAATGTTCTGTAAATACTGCGTTTTAAAGCACATTTTGCAGGTTCCATTGCTCAAAACTGCCAGCTGCAACAGTGTATTAACTTATCAGACTGCCACCCCTTGGCAGTGGCATGTTGGGTCGCCCCTTGACACGTCACTCAGTCTGAGCTTGCCAAACAGTACCCAGCCAGATGTCTTGGAGATGTAGATTCTAGGATCTGCCTGGGGCTAGACTTAAAGTATGAAGGAAGATGTGGCGAGCAGCTCGGGCCCTCTAAATTGCATCCAGCTTGAGCCGCGCATCTGGCACACCCCTGTGCCCTACCAGCCTCCCTCCTCACCCCTCTTGCCAGACTGGTAAAGTCTACAGCTGTTCCCGCTCTTCCCTATCATGCTTTCATGCCCTCTTGTGCAACGTGGACTTCATCACACGCCTGTTTCCCGTTCTGTGCACCTGTAAAATAATGTGCCATTTAATCTTAAGGACGCTGCTGCGGTGCCCACTGGGATTTCACGCCGTGCTGTTATGATAGCTGGTAGGTTACTGCGCCTTCTCTGGGCATTATTATGTATATGTGAGCCCCAGGATTGGAGCCCGGAAGCATGACTCAGTCTTTCATCTAATGATACACTGAGCATCTTTCGATTGAGTTATATTGAGACAGGTTATTGCCGAGACTTATACCTACGGCTTTTGAGTGCTATGAACAGCTGGCTTTATTTGTATTTGGTTGGAGTCTTGCGATGCAATGCAAAGCAGCAGAACATGTCATGAACACAGGGAAAAAGGGAGGGGTATGGGCAGGGGAGGACTGGCAAATTCTGGCCTGTGGGTGCTAATGGTGCAGTGGCCCAAGGCAGAACCCATAACTTCCCAAACAACTAAACTTATTGCCAACCTCTCCGCCCATGTACTCGTTGACATTGAGTCTTAGGCTCCAAGGAACCTCCCACGCATCCAAATATACTTTCACAAGGATAATATCATTTGGTGAAATGGGGAACCTGGGATTTCACCAAATTATAACATGGGATTTGAGCCCAGGTTTCTCGTGTCCCAGTTTGCAATTGTACAGCAGGCTACATCTCCTCCCATATCATTCCATCTAATCCTTAGTTTTAGGATTATAGAGTTCATTGGTAGAGCAGAGTTGGGCGGTCTAGCCTCAACAGGCACTAGCATGGCAAAATACCCATACCTGGCTCCCTGCCTCCCCACTACACAACATAACAGCCATACCTGACACCCTGATTGCCCAAACCACAAGAACCTCACTTGGCATAATACTGCATCCTCAGGTAAGCATTACATAACAAAGAGTACCACTATAGATTACAAATCCATATGAGTGAGAGTGTCCCTGCAGAATGTTAAGGAAAACAATGCACAGTGCTGAAAAGTGATTTTTTCAGGGTACTATCATGTGTCAATTCTGAAAGGTGTGGACGTAAGCCCTAGCTTCCTGGTTCCACAGTTTTAAACTTAACCAGCAGAGGAAACTTTATCTTCTCTGATTCCATCTTCAATATTAAAACTAACAAAACAATTTCTGAAAAGTTGTTATTCAAGGGCTAAACTAGCACACTGTTCAATAAAACTGGTTTCTAAAGCACCAAGCCACATGGCAAAGCAACCTGGCAACATATAAGAGAATTTTTTATTGAAACATATGTTCATAAAGCAAGCATCTAACATTTTGTCAGAAAAAAGAAAGGGGTTGAGCTAGTCCCCCATTCATGTGCAGTGCCATGCAGGTAAGTCACAGATCTCAGTAACAGTGATTCAATCTGCTAACCTATCTTTCCAGATTTGTACCACTGTCTCATTTACCCTATTTTCCGGACCCACCTTCCTTTGCACCACATCCTCAATGCCTCTTCCCCCTCTTCTATACAATTAACTTTCAGATTTCCTCTCCCCTTTTGCACCATCCGTATACTCTTAACTTAATCCCCTACCGTCGCTCCCCCTCTACTTGCCCACATTTTTCAGTCACCAATTCCTTGTCATGCGTCCCCTTCCATTGCCCTGGCTCACATGTGGACAGTAGATTACCATGATTTGCCAAGCAGCCTCTCCCAGACATGACTAGAAGTTGCGGTCAGGTTCTTTGCTGGTAAATGTGGCTAGCGGGTCTGCACTTGGGCAACACAGAGGAAAAGAAGCAGTTGGGACGTGCCTTTTATTGTGCTCCCAAGATGCACTTTCTTGAAAGTCATCTGCCTATTTCATTTCATGGAACCAGAGGAAACAGCAATGGGTGTCCTTATCGGACCTGGTGATGGAGAAGGAGTAAGAGCGACCTATCATATCTATGGGGGTTTTCAAGGAAGGTCCAGTGTTTTTGTGTGTGTGTTTATATAGGTTAATGTGACTGTGGTGATGTGGTTCTTTTTTTGTGACTGGGTAAAGTATATGTGTAAGGATGCATCTGTGTTCATGTGACTGTAACTATGCGTTGATTTGTATGTGTTCCTTTTGTTGGCCAGATAAGAGTGTTTTAGACAAGACAAAAAATGAAAAATGTAGGTTGGGCACTCACGGAGGGGTGGTATTGGTAAAATCATTGGTATTTTGCAAATACCACCGGTTTTACTGTTGGCCCAATTCAGGGTTTGATCAAATACCACTAGCAGTATTCCTTTGGAATACTGACAGCAGTATTTCTGGCAGACTTTCTGCTGAAAACCTTCCTGTTTTTACCTCTATCTAAGAGGTGGTGAGAAAAAAGCCAAATTGAAACCAATGTTTTGAAAAATAAAATCCCTGTACGGAAGTGAAGCGCAGGCACTTTCTTTCAGCACAGTGATACACATTTTTAACATAGGACCATGATGAGGGGGTGAAAATGTGCGTATTTCTGATGCCCTCCCTCACCACCTTATGCACGGAATGCATACAAGAATGGATGCATTTGTGCATAAAATTCTACCTTCACGCTGAAGGTCGATATGACTGAAACCCTTTTTTTAAATACACCTTTTTATGTTAGCATCTGCCCGAGGTGGTATTTTTAAAATACCTCAAAAGCTATTCTGAAAATACCATCTCTGCTGGTGGTAAACTGAATTGGATGGATTTTCACAAATATCAATGATGGAGGTGGTAACTTTCTCCAGCTGTATTTCATGAAAAGAATCTGCTAAACTCTGAATGAACTCCTTAGTTTGTAGTCTACTAATAACTACTACTTGAATGTTACATCGCTCTTGCATGTTTTTCAACTGTGCCCAACCAAAAGTGAGTACCACAAACAATTCAGCAGGAATTTCTATAAGCCCCATATAGTAACATCCATGGGTGCTCTTCAGGGGGCTATTAAACTCTTGCGTAATGAACTCATTAGGGATAAAGAAATTCACCAGTGCAAAGGCGAAAGATTCTTACAGAATGAAACTGAGGACAGACGCTGAATTATGGACCCTTTATTCCTCAGCAAATAGGAGCCGATTAATCTGCTGAGGATTGTAACAGACCATTGGTGAATAGCCCACAGTGGTTCCAACATTACCATCCAGGGTAATATAATCTTGTCATTTAAATGCATGCATTGACGCTGGGCGATATGAAAATGCCCCTTTGCCTGGGGTCCTCCCCCTCTAACCCACTGTGGAGGACCATATGTAGGGACCACCCAGGCACATCTGTAACACTTCTGAAACAAAGTCAAGGTATTCACCCCCATCTAAACAGAAGCTAAACAGGCCTGAGAGCATTGGATTTCTCAAAAGCAGACTGGATGCTAAAGGATTTCACCTTTTTCAATTATTCTTTTTACATTTTGCAGCTCTGGCTCAGGGAGCATCAGCCCAGTCAGTCTGAGGGGACAATTGTCACCTCACCCCCATCCCAGCCCACCCCTGGGTATGGGACAAGGGCAGGAGAAGACAAAGAGTGGCCCATACTGATTTGTGTAACTAAACACAGCAGAATTACAGACTAGAGAGAGGGTCTGCGGGGCTAGCGCAGAAGTGCCAAGGGAGAGCAACACTTTGATATAATGATGATGTATTAGTTACGGGTACATGTGCAGTATGATAGACTTTGTTTGAATTGGAAAATAGCTCACATCGACAGAGTTCGTACCTTAACATTGAAAATCCACAGAGTTTGTTGAATTCACATTTCCTCATTTTTGGACTGAGAGTTTATGCGATGGCGGTACCATGCCCACCATCTGTAGACTTAATATTTTTACACTGTAGCGTTACATTGAGAGACCACCCTTAACCTGGGGATTTCCCCCCAATCAAGGAGCACCACTATAATACGCTTATGGTTTCTTTTAGCGCTGGCCTTAATGAAGACTCATATAGAGCCACATAAATCAAATCTCCCCTCCCCCCCTGTGTTCACAGTGAGCCAAGAACCAGGCCAGGGTATACAAATAATATATATTTATTTCAATTATAAGCTCAATAAATAATAATTTGGTTTAATTACAGCCACCACCTTCTTTGTGCCAGAAAACACAGCTTCAATTACAAAACACACTTTTCTGTAGGATGTAACATTTAAACGCACTTTTTCTACATTTACTTTTGTCTCACAAACATGGAACACAGGCTAAATAGACTGGTCAAAATTCCCATGAAACCAGTTCAATGTTGAATTTCAATAATAATAGCATGGCACAAGTTTTGTTTTATGAAACTAGTTCCCCATCAAGGCATGCTATATGGAGTTCCCTGCGCACTCAAAATGCTAGCAGTTGAAATTACAGATTTGTAAAAATGCCTGTGGCAAATATTACTTCACCAAAGGTTAGCTTAGAAATAAACCCAGTTTCGATTTTAAAATAAGACATACAGCACACGTTCAGTGTTGGATACATTTGTTTGTTTTGTTTGTTTATTTATTTATAGCGTGCGCCAGACCCAGAGGTATCTCACTTTTCCAAAGCACTTCTCCCTTAGCCCCAAAAACCCAAGCATCAATGACAGGCAACATCCTTCTGCTCCAAGGCCAGGCGTAGGGAGTGGGGACAGTTAGAAGTTTCATTTTTCAGACCCCCCTCACTTAACGGCCTGTGATGGGGAAGTTGGACAGTAAAATAGGGATGATTATGGATTATGGATTTAGTTTTTCAGACCACCCCCTCACTTAAAGGCCTGTGTTGGGGAAGTTGGATAGTTGAGAACTTTCTTTTGTGGGGCCAAGGGCACCACGTGGTTAAATACAATGTTGAAAGAGTGGTCAGAATTGGGAATTGGGTTATAAGAGTATACCTTTTATTTAAAAGCATGTTTTTGGGAATGGGTTTCAATTGGGAATTTTCGTTGTATGGACAGTTTGGGGATGGTGAAAATTATCAATTTCGTTTTGGTTCAAGTATATCTTTTGCTGAAACAAGTTTTGGTAAGGGGTATCAGGTGGTAATTTAATTTTTAGAAAAGGGCACACCTTTTCATTAGAGAAGGCACAGGTGAACAGGAAAATCATGGCACCCCAATTACTTTAAATTACTATCTTGTATCGTCCCGATAGGAGAGAGGGTGAAAGTTTGTAATTCTTCCAAGCCCCCCCTGTGTCAGTCTATTTTGGAGTTAATTAAATTAATATATCGTCAAACCTGCTAAGGTTCTACACAATTTCCCCCACCCACTAATAGAAGTGAATCCACTAATCAAAGTGTATTGGGTTAATTTAATATATCCCCACTCTGACAGGTTTTTGGACAATTTACTTACTTTTGGAAATCTTTGGACTCGGCACTCATGGAGGCTGAGCAGGGCTTCACTCTAAGGGAAAAACAGGATTCTGGCCAGCATGTCAGTCAATGGTATTCCAATGAAATTATCTCTCACTGGCTTCAGTGAAGAATCAAATCCTCTGTTTTCAGTCTCCCCAGCAACAATATTTCCACCCAGATGCAAATTCAGCAGATCTCCTGTTCCTTGCTAATTTTTAGAAGCTCTTCTCTCTTCCATAGTGCAAGACCGTTTTACCCTCTAAGGCCTTCCCAAGGGAAGTGAACATTAGGCGGCGCCAACTCAAGATTTCACAACCAGGATTGCACATTTACATTTCTCTCCACCTTTAAGTCCAGCCCCTTTCTAAGGATTGCTTCAGGAGTGTAGAACCAAAATATAGCAACTCCCCTTTGAGATTCACATTTGTTTTCATGTACAATTTCAGCCAAAAAGTATCCACATGGCAAACATTTCCAGGGACTGGAATGGGGGATAACGGCACGGCAGCCCAAGTTATAGGCCCAAGCGAAGTGTGTCTCTGTGCACCTCAGGTGTCCCGTGGTAGGAAGGAAAATCCTTCTCCAAGATGGCCACCATAGAAAGGGAAGGTGGGGCTCCATACAGAGCTCCTCTTCCCTTTCCATGACAGCTTGCAGAAGGCGAAGACAGAACCCTATGACCATATTACTACGAGCGCATTTTTTTTTTCCCTTTCAAACCTATCCCACTTTCGAATAACTTTACCACATAGTCGGTACCAGGTGGATATGGCCACTTTAACCCCATTTTTCGTCCCTCATGGTCATGGCCAGTAGCCAGATTGTCCGGGTCATGACCCTATAACATGACCCAGACAATCTGGCCACTGCCCATAGCCACAGGCTACCTTAGTCACCAAAAGTATATCACTATTTTATGTACCTACATTATGACACTTGTCAAAAAATAAAACACAGGCACATTTGCAAAACCATGCTTTAAGGTCCTTGCAAATACTCCTCACACGGGTTTGCTTGAAATCCGTCCATGATTTTTTTTGTAAGTGTCAAAATATATGTACATACAATAGTCATATAACTTAGCCTCCACTTGACAAAATCCATTCAGTCTTTACGCAAACATTGAAGATTGGGTCTATAATCTTTCTGAAAACTTTTGTGCACATTCGTCAAACGGCAACAAAGTTATAAGCCATCTCAAAATGTTGAGACCCCCTCTAATTTATCCCCCCTCTTGTGAAAATCCCACCAAACTTTACCAAAACATGTATATCTGTATTTAAAATCGTTTTGCAAACTTTTGTGTACACATTCGTCAAATGGCACCACATTTATAAGCCTTTACAATATTTTGCCCCCCTCTCTAAATGTGTTCCCTCTTGACAAAACAGCTCCACACTTTCCGAAACCATTGACAATCAAGTCTAGAATATAATTCCCAAATTTCATGCAGTTTCATTGGGTGGCGCTAAAGTTAGAGGCCATCCAAGAACTGCTTTTCACCAACCCTGCAATGCAGAAATAAGCAAAGATGTCACCGAACATCTGAAGTGTCTGTGAACTTCACAGGACTGACCCCGAACATCTGGACTGTTTGCAGACTTTCAGGGTGAAAAAAAACCCATTTTATGGCTTCTTATGGCCATATCCCATCCCCTCCTCATCACCCCTCACCTACCCAGAGATTGTTTGATAAGTTGACAAGTGCAATGTTGTGTTTTTTAATATGTTTTTACCGTGATGTCTGCGGACACTGGCTGCTGTCTGTGAATCCAACATGGCGGGCATTTCCAAAAATCTGACACACTTCACGCTTTTCACCATCCAATGAGGGGGCGCATCCGATGTCTGCAGACATCACGTCACCCTCTTGGCCAATCGGATGCCTGTCTGCGGACCGAACAGGGAAATGAGTCCGCGGACCGGACCCAGATATCACTAATTTTTTGGGACCTACATTTTGCTTGTTTTAAAAACAATGACTGGACAGATTTAGAACAAATGTACAACATCATGCTTTCGGGAACAAGCTGCCACTCCTGCCGTAAATTTGCTGACAATCCATCCAGCGGTTTCGGCTGTAGGGGTGAGCAAAATGTTTTGCCATTGCGACTATGGAAAAAAAAAGAAAATTGATTCCCCCCCATAACTTTGCCACCTCTTGACGAAACCTCACCAAATTTACCAAGAAAATGCAGAGTGGGCAATATACTTTTTTGTAAGGTTTGGTAAGAATTCGTCCAAAGGGAGCAAAGTTATAAGCTGCCCTAAAAGTGCTCTTCCTATGAGTTGAGCAACCTAACCATAACTACCCGGCTGCTACCGCAGGCCGTGTAACATATTTATATGTATATATATATATATTCATATTTCTCTTCTTATGACAGGTCAGTGAAGCTTACTTTCATTTCGGCACCTAATTGCCCTAGCATATGGCAATTTTCTGTTTTCTACACCAAAAGTGTCACAGTTATGATTATGCAATTTAATGTCCATAGAACAAATTTAATACGCTAGCCACTCTCCAACTTACAGATTCATAATATTTTTGGGGGAGCAAGAATCACATTTTCGCAGGTTACATTACAATAAACGGCTTGTCGGTAGCTTTCAGATGACATATGAATGGACTATGTGCGTTCTTCGGTTTGAGAGTTATGGAGGAAAATGACGGGTCCAATATAAATCTATAGGCACTTCAAAAAAGGCACCAGACGCTCCTCTCCAGAAAGAACATGGCATGATAACCTGTTCTGAGATGAGAGTTTGCAGCACACGCTTTTTTGCATCACTGTACCTTTCATAGATGGGAAATATCCATTTGCATATCAGTCTTTGTCCCACCCACATGGGCAGTCCAGCACCGAAATGCTATGGCAATTCCTCTCTGAACAAGAGTACCAACAGCAACCCCATACACATGTTTCAGCCTTGTTGGGCCTCATCAGTGAGGTGAAGCTGTGCCTCTCTGAGCACAGTGAGCAGGGAGTCCACGTCTGGTTGCCCCCAGGTAACTCAGGGTGACCAACCCCAAGTTCCTTGCAAATACTTCAAAAAAGGTAGCAGGCGCTCCTCTCCAGAAAGAACATGGCATGATAACCTGTTCTGAGATGAGAGTTTGCAGAACACGCTCTTTGCTCACTGTACCTTTCACAGATGGGAAATAGCCATTTGCATATCAGTCTTTGTCCCGCCCACATGGGTAGTCCAGCACCGAAATGCTATGGCAATTCCTCTCTGAACAAGAGTACCAACAGCAACCCCATACACGTGTTTCAGCCTTGTTGGGCCTCATCAGTGAGGTGAAGCTGTGCCTCTCTGAGGCACTTCATTAATATATATGATCTTTAGTTTAATTTCTTCAAAAATATTCCAGCTCAGCCCTTCTTGTTTCTGTTTCCTAGAAACCATGTGATGCAGGCCGAGCTCTGCCTGATGTTTACATAGTCTGTCATTTAATCCATCAGGTGCTCTCTGGCCAGGGCTAATGGTCAATTTATTGCTGTTGTAAATAACTGGTATGCATGAGCATCAAAAGGTTCACCTTTCTAGATAAGGAGGCCAACAGGCCTTCAATCTGCCCAACAACAGGAAACATGGTCTGTCTGGAACCAAATAGCCTCTTTCAATTGTTGCTGGTATTTTACATGTGGAGCATAATTTAAAAAAATGTAAATCAATTTCTATTGTGTTTTGTATGATTTTCATCACAACCACATCAACAACAATGAATAACAAATGCCTTTCAGTACGAGACTCTTTAGAAATCCCTCCTCCCAGTCCCCTCCTTGTGGAGCTCCCTTGACTCACTGCACCCTCCTTTTACCTCATGACCCCTCCCTTCCCACTACGTCATAATCCTCCCGCCCTTCCCCGTGGGTCCCCCCAATTCCTTCTTCAGTCCATTTCCATCCATCAGGCCCATATCTTCTCAAACCTTTGGGGACACCCCCTCTCCCTGTACACTCTTCTTTCTAGCTTCACACAATGGTCCATTCCCTCCACCCATCTGTGTATATTTGGTAGCATTGAGTTCCCCTAGTTCATTGCCAAAACCTTCTTGCCCACCATCATAGCTGTCCTGAAGAGGTATTTTTCTCTGTTATTGAACCCTGCATCACCCACACGTGTAAAATCATCACCTTAGTACAGACCGTAATTCGGGTGTTGATTACCCTAGATGTCTTGTCTCTGACCTTTCCTCCAAAAGACTTTGGGACACTCAAGAATGAGCCCACTCCCACCCACAATTCAGACACCTGGGGTCTGCTGCCCTTCCCATCTGGTTTACGCGATCCCGACTATAGTATGTCGTATGTATGACCTTTTATTGTACCAGCTGCAATCGCATGCTTATGCCTCTCTCGGCAAGCACAGCACTTCAACCCAGTCCTCCTCTTCCAATGCGCCCAGCTTCTCCTCCCATTACTCCAATAGTGTCTGCAGGGGCTTGGATGTGAACCCATTGAGCATCTGGTAAAGTTGAGTTATAGCCTCCCCTTGGATTGCTCCTTCCAGGAGGTTGGCCTCAATCGGTGATCTCTCAGGGATGTCCCATGTGTCCTGTCTTTCATGGGCCATTGCATGTTGAAGCCTAGTATAGATATAGCCGTCTCCAGCCTGTAGACCCAAAGCTGCCTGTAAATTCTGGAAAGTAGCAAGTAGTCCTGCAGCAGGATGTCCTTCATTTTCTTAACCCCTTTAGCCTGCCACCATCTCTGCTCCCACAGTTTATATATCTCCAGCAGATCAGCGTTCCCCCAAATAGGTGCTTCCCTGGTCACTACTCTCCTCCAACCCATCGCAACCCACCCCACAACATGTAGAAGCTTAACTCTGGCTGCCCAGCAATAAACTGCTTTCTCTGGGTACGAGTTTCGGAACTGGACCCTTCTGTGGTTCTGCTGCGGATCAGCGTCTGATCTGTGGGACACCTTTCCAGTAGGCACCGGAGGAACCCCCCCTGCCCATAACCTGTGTTTCTGGCTTGCTGAGGCCCCTGTGCAGCATTTTGGTTTCCATTTTTTTCCCACTGATTTCCTGTTTTTGAATATGTTTTTGTGTGGATGTTTACATGCGTGTGTTCATGTGTGTGTGTGTGTTTGCATAGGCTCATTCCGAGAGTATTCTGCATGCAACCAGAGCCTGTTGCTTGTGCACACTGTGGACTGTCTGTGTGGCTGCAGATTTAGGGCATATTCCCTGTGTGTACATACGTTCCGTGCATATGCCATATGCGTATCACGCATGCATACATTCAGTAACATATGCATACTTGCATTCTGAGCGTATTCCAAGCATACATGTGCATATGCATATTTCTCATGTTGACTTGCATTGAGACCATAACGTATGTGTGTATAGCGTGCAGTCTGTTGTGCGGCTTGTGTTTCTCCAGTGTGTAACCAGCATGCATGGGTGCATGCATACTCCAAGCGTCTCATTGCTTAAGTGCATTATGAATGTATGTGCTTATTTCGTGCTGTGTGTGCATACGGCTTGTGTTTCCCGTATTTGTTTCCGTCGTGAACGTGCTTATAAATATCCTCATTTCTCATTTTGCTTACGTGCATCATAAGTGAAAAGTGTGTGCATGTTACATACTGTCCTTTGAGAAGCATACTATTGGCGTATGGTTTGCAATATTCCTATGTGCTCCAAGCACATATGCTTACATGCATATCAGGGACGTCATTTCACCAAAATGCCAGGGGTAGCGGAAGTGACATCACACGACCCTTAACCCCTGATGACATCACAGGAAGTGATGTCATTTGACCCCACCCCGAAGTGATATCGCGGGAAGCGATGGAACACAACCGTTTACCCGTTGACAAAACAGGAAGTGACATCACATAGCATTGTACACTACGAAAAATATTTGTTACAATATCACTATAATGTGATGTACATTTCATGCAAGAATGGATCACCATATGTAGCATTAAGATCAGTGTGTATAGGCCCATATTATCAAAATACTGTGAATGCAAGCAGACGTCCATGACCAAATGATAATGATGTGTTATTATATAGCACTTACGCTTAAGCGCTTTATATAGAAAAAATATACACCCAATATCACCCAACCAGTGTTGGTACTCATTTATCGACCTCAGAAGGATGAAAGGCTGAGTTGAGGCATTTAAGAACAGACTAAATCAGTGACTCACCCGCTGAAGTGTGCCTGAAATAAACCTTTAATGAGTCTAGCAATGATTGTATAGAATTCCAGAAAGACAGATTATTTGGTTTCCTATTCTTTCTTATTTAGGGTCAGTGACTTATGGCACTCCAGTTCTTATTTTTCTTATTTTTTTTTAAAGGGCCTGAACATGAAAGCCAGCCAGTCCAGGAGCTTGCATTACAAAAAACGAAAAAATGTTTTTAAAAAAACACTTTTTTTTTCAATGTTTTTTTTTTTACAGAGGTCGCAAGGGAGACCACAGAGGTCGCAAGGGAGACCTCAGAGGTCGCACTTGCGACCTCTGGCGACCCCAAATGACGTCCCTGATGCATATTCAGACCTTAGGATTCCTGCACTTGCGCATTACTAATGTGATGTGTGCGTGCGTTGGCTATCCTCTCTGTGAATGCACATGGAATGCATTTTGCATGTACCTGTAGTGTTTACTTGTATCCGAAGCACAGTGTTTGAGTGTCTGCATAGTTGTAAGCGTGGAGGGTTGTGTGTGGGGAGGGTTGTGGAGTGTGCATGTGTTTCTATATTGTGTGCTAGTGGGGCGTGTGTGCACATTCATGCCTCGTACAGGTATTCCATGCACGCTTTTTCTGCGTATTATGTGTGCGTAATGTCGGTGCAGGTGGTCCATGCCCATTGTGCTGGCCTGTATGCTCAGTGTATTGGAGATGCGGGCGTTTATTCTGTGTGTCTTGCTTGCGGGAATTCTGTTGCGGGTCCAAATTATAGATGCAGTTTTGGGATTTTCAAAAGGGGCTATCTTGAGTTAGGTTGATCTGCTTTTAAACATATTTGCAGGGTGCACCAGTTACAGGTACATGGTGGGCATGTTGGTGTGTAGTGAACCTTTGGAGATATGTCCCCTCTACTCTGAGCACTCCCTGCCTCTTTCTCACCCTGACACCCCCACTAAATGATATCTGAAAACACATCCATCCCCACATTTCCTGGTGTGTCTGCATGGCAGGTCTGCATGGCGGATCTTCCCATTCACTGCTCGTCCATTTTGTTTTGGGAACGTACTAATCCGTGTACTGTGAATGAGGGTTGCTTTGGAGGCTTGAAAGGGCCTGCATGCAAGACACTTTTGTGGTATTATGACCAAAACGCATCATCTACTTCTAAAAAAGCAAGGAAGGGGCGAGCCATGCCTTACCTGTCCACGCTGAGAGCGCACAGATTGAGGACCGTGATGCCCACCGAGGCTTTCTGGATGAAGGGCACCAGCTTGCAGAGGAACATTCCAAAGGGCGAGTCATCGAAGGGGAAACGCTGCGCCAGGAGCTAGAGGGGGACAGAAGGCGGCCAGAAATCAGATAGGGCTGGGCTGACAGCAAACATGTAAGCGATCAGAACTTGAGGATCCATACCAGTGCAACCCATGCTGGCAGGCTCTGACTGGCCTATCCGGCAATAGGGCAATGCCTGAACCAAAAACGTGAAATGCTAGTGTGGGCCAGTTTTCTGGTCAAAGTGGGTCACTTTTATGGCCAATGTGGGCCATTTTGATGAGTTACTTCACTATGTGGCTAGTACGTTTGTGTTGCTGAAATAATATTCTTTAAATTCCACAATTTGCATCACATTTTATCGAAAAACTCCCCCTTGAGTACTGTTCAAACAGTCAATAACAGAAGGGATGAATTGCCATTTGCAACGGTAGGCCACTTTTTTTATTGGTGCTCAAGACGATTTTATGCCCCAGTCCGAACCTGCATGCAGACGTTTATGCTGGGAGTGTGATGAGGTTACATGTCCCAGACTTTGCTCCATCTGTGCACATTTCCTCTGAGGGGGCGTGCCTGAGAATGTCTCTCTGAGCCCTCGCGGTGTTAGCAGATCTCCTATTCAAACAAAACTGTGAAACCAATCGCCCTGCAGTGCATCCATTATTTTATTTGTTCAGTCTGAGGCGCAAAAACAATGGTTGCACATTAATGGTTGAACTCTGTGGACCATCACTTTGAGGAATTCGACATCAGCACGGTGGGTATGCGCTCACCTGGGCTTTTCTGACATTTTATATGAAATTGAATGATGGTAGATCAACATCTGGAAAATGTGTGGGGCTCATCCGCACACATTGCCCTATGCTTACTGCACAACATACACATAGACCCTTGTACTTTTGGTGGACACAGCCTACAGGCACTGATTTTGTCATTACATTGGCAAAAATGAGTACAACATTGTATGAAATTTCAAAAATGAACAGCAAAATGTTGTACATTCATAAAAATAACCCTCAAGTGTAATGAAACAAGAATGTCATCTCTTTAAAAACAACTCACACACATAACCCACAACACTTCCTCCAGCCTAATGCATTCACAAAAGGGCCTAATTTACAAAAAAAATTAAATGGGATTTTCCTATGGTAAAAACTTTTTGTAATTCAGGACCAAAATACTCCACCCTGCAGGTACTATGTTACAGAAACTTTACATCAGCACAAGTGCACTTTTGTATGGTATTAGCTCCAGGTCACAAAGGCCCTCGAAAATAAATGTTTTCTTCGAATTCTGAATTCTCAATGTTTGCTCTAGTGCTTATACTTGCCATTATGTTCTACAGGGCGCAGCAATTGGTCCACTGTTTGTACAGGGTTGAGCTGCACATGCAGTGTGTGTCTCCAGCGGCAGCTCGTTCTGCATTTGGCTTGGGTCGGATTCTGCATTTTCTGCTGCAAGATTGCAAATTGGTCTGCTTTTCTTTTGCCTGTACTTATATTGTTCATTTGTTGGGAGGGATGCAGTGCATTTTATTTCATTAGATTATATATATGTTTTGTGTAGTACAGGTCATTTGTGTACTGTACTTTTGCCTCTCTGGGACCATATTGGAGAATCGTTGCACAAAGACCCGAGTTCAGGAACATAAGGGGTTAAGACAGGCCTATCTGTGTTATGCCTTTTTTAGCACCCTGGCTTTTGATCTGGAGATGTTGGAGGTCATTACAACCCCGGCGTTAAGGGTTAACGACGGCGTTAACCCTTAACACCGGATTCCCACTTTAACGCCTGCTTTTGGCAGGCGTTAAAGTCCATGGCGCTAACCCGCCATGGTGCTAATTACACCGCCGTAATTTACGGCGGCGTAATTAGCGCCTTCCCCACTCCCATTATGCCCTATGGGGCAAAAATGGGAATGGGGAAGGGAAAATGGGAAATGGGGATTTACCGCCCCACTCACCTTGGAATGGGGCGGTAAATCCGCCATCCACCATGGTGTAAACGTAGTTTACACCATGGTGGTAAAGTTGGTGCACTTAGCACCAAGGTTGTAATGACCTCCATGGGGGTCATTCCGAGTTTGGAGGCAGCCATGGTGCTGTTAGCACCATGGCTGCCTCCAAACCCGAGTCCGGGTCCGGTCTGGCTGAATGGGGACTTACCGGGTCATTCCGACCTTGAAGGACCCAGTAAGTCCCCATTCAGTAAACCATTCCCCATTCCCATTTGAGCCCCTATAGGGCTCACTGGGAATGGGGAAGGCGCTAATTATGGGCCCGCAAATAGCGGGCCCGTTATTAGCGCCCTGGTCCCTTAGCAGGACCCGCAAAGTACGTAGGGTCAGACCAGACGTCCTTTGCTGGTCCCGCTAAGGGACCTCGGAATAGGGCGGTAAGGGTTTACTGGCACCGGCATCCTTACCGGTGCTGGTAAACACTTACCGTCCAACTCGGAATGAGGCCCAATGTCTCCAATTGCCTTTTTAAGTTTTTGGTAATCACGTTGTGAGAAATGTGGTATTTGCCACATCTCCTTCACCTGATTCAGGGTCAGCTTTCTGCCATTACTTCTCAGGTCCCCAATCCACCATACACCCCCCAGGAATCAATCTGGCCAAAAAAGTGTTTTCACATTTTCCCTTATTTTAGGGTTGTACCATATGGATGAGTCGAGTCTCTTAAAACCATTTTCCCCGCAGTAGATTCAAAAACTCCTTCCAAGAGCTTCTCAAAAATTGCATTTTGGGGCTCTACTTTAGTTGCTCATCCCGATATGGTTGTCAGGATAGCCAACGGGGCCAGTGGCCCTAATAGACATGCTTTCTCCTTGGTCCAATCATCCTGCTCCTTTTTCAATAATGGTGCAAGTATCTGGCCATAGATGCTAGATGATAAGCATAACAATTAGGAACCCCTAATCCACCTCTCTCCTGAGGCAATTTCCAGAGTTTCAACCTAGGAGGCTTGTCGTCCCATAAAAATATCTGTATGAGAGCATCAAAATCTTTCAAAGATTTCTCCCCAACATGCAAAGGTAACATGCTCAGTACATAAGTTATCTTTGGTGTCGAAATCATTTTAAGTGTGTTGACTTTACCCCATAAATATAGATACAGCAGTTTCCATCACTCCAGGTCCTGCTTAAGTCCAACACTCAGAACCACTTTTAAGCGTAGCTACCTTGAGCCCTTTATAGAATCCCTTCAACAGAAAATCCAGATTCTTTAGTTCAATAAACAAAGGATGGATCCCATGACCTCCACACCACTCCTGGAAAAATGCCCAGGGATGGGAATAATCCCTACTAGAGGATGGCATCCTAGCTCCCTGGACTGTTTCAGCTGCTTAGGATAATGGGCCTCATCCTTGGAGGCCCGGCCACTCAACCGCCAGACAAAGTTTCAGGGAGGATGATGCCTGTGCCATTAACCATAACGGGGAGGATACCTCGGGAGCAGAAATTCCTGGTTTACTCAAAGCCCCAAAGGAGAGATAACCAACTCCCCCATGGCCATTCGGGAACACTTAGATGGTCTTTGCTTGCTGCGGCACTAGGCTGGAGAGGACCTTCGGGATCAGGGGAAATGGTGGGAAGGCATAAAGGAAACAACTCAGACAGGGAGTTTAAAGGACATCCCATCTCTAAGCCTGTGGTTGTAGAAAATGGGAACAATAAAAAAGGACCACTGCATTGCCCCTGGTTGCAAACAAGTATATATGCAACACCCCCGATTTTGGCACATATCAACAAGAACGCCTCTGTGGATAGTGTCAACTCCAGGGACAAGGGACATTTCCTGTTAGTCCATCCATTAGTATGGTCGGGATTTCCTGAATATAGAGCACTGTAGCGAGTGATGTGCTGTTCTGCCCACTTAAAGATCTTCTCTGCCCACAGCTACAAGGAGGACAATCTTGTCTCTGCTTTCTCGTTCAAGTATACTGCAGCCTGCTCCCTACGATTCAGAGACCTGTTGCTCTCTGATGTAGACCACCTCTCATGAGCCTTCAACAAAACCATTTACACTCCCCAGTCCAGCTTACTGACATGCGTAGGATTGGTTCTGCAGGTTCAGAGGAACACCATGGATTCAAGACTCGGGTTTCAGCCACCACTGCAAATGACCTATGATCTCGTCCATCAGGTGATCATGACTACGACACAGACTGGAGAGTACAGGCTCAAGAACTGATTCACCACCTGCTTCAATTGACCTCTTTGCGGGTTGCATTAACCCACTTATGTTCTGCCCTGCAGCATCCCTGTGTCCTGGTGGTACCAGAATCATCAAAATGGCCGCAAAACCCCTATGCGTGCCAAAACCTATGGAAATTGCGCTCTACAAAGCACTAAAAGATGGCTGCCAAATTTACAATGCATGATGTCAGTGGTGGAACGGAGACCGCACTCCTGAAATATGTCACTGTGCTGCCCGACAAGTAAAAATGGAGACTGCATGAAAAGCAGTGCTTGCTGAAAGAAATCCGGAATCTTGTTTTTAAATGTTTTCTTTGGTGCTGAAAATACAAAATGCCGATACTAAATGCACACAAACATCTAATATACTTGCTGGGTGTTACATTTTACTGAATTCAAGAAATCATTGTGAAATTGCAATATCCTGGAAAGCTGAATTGGTCAGCAAAACACCCACAGCACAAGTATGCCTGCCTGTCGGATCTGTCAAAATCTGGGCACAGTACCAGCGGCCGCCTGAATGACTGTTTCAAAAGCCTGCATTAAAACTGTAAACTTGTACCATTGTAATTTAATGTCTGAAATCTAAGTGACCTGTTATCAAGAGTAGCCTAGGTTGTAACTATTTGGACTTCATGGTTTAGAGTCTGGAATCAGTGTTCTAGCTGCTTGTTTTAAAATTGCAAGCTTATTTTAACAAAGAAAAATGTAACAAATGACATTTAAATTAAGCCTGACTCCAAGCCAAAACCAGTAGAACCACTTCCCCCACAGGGCCAGGCACCTCCCTTCTGCTCTCTAGACCAGGAAGTCACACCCTCTTGTTGATTACGAGGGGAGGGGAACTTGGGCTGCTGTAGGAAGAGTACAATGGACTTCCTCCAAGGCAAGGAGATGCTAATTAGGAAGGATCGTAAAGGGCCACTGCCAGAAGGAAGGGGGCAGAGATTGCTTCTGAGCTGCAAGAAGGAGGCAGGGACAGACAACTTTTGTTGATTCACAATGGACAAAAAGCATATTTCTAAAAAGACTGATAATTTACTGTGTACAATTGTATAAAAATATGTAAACCCCTCACTTCTGAACCTAATTTTGAGCTGCACATTTTAAGAGGAGCCAGAACTCTGTGCTATGTTCTGGGAAGTAACTGTAGAAAGTGTGTTTTTATACCAAATGTAATTATGTCAAAAGCATGAAGCTTCACACGCTTATGTCCATATGCAATACGCACAGTTGTACACATTTTTGGATAAACTAGATATTGTATTCCGGCCCAAAAGGGCAGAATTCTGTCAAAAGCCGACACAAGATCCTACAATGACGGGGCTTGCAAGAGCAATTGCTCCACAAAATATGTGATCTAGATATGTTATTGTTATAAAGTTTGAAAAATTGTAAATATGTATTATACTAAAAGTAGATTTCATGTTCAAAAGCCAAGGGGAGGATTCTCTGACTCATAAAACCACATCATCATGGTGACACTCTGTTTTCCCCTCCAATCAAGGGAGAGGGGAGATTCCAACCTATAGCCATCCAAGGGGGCGCACTTAGGATAATCCAGCATACACACCCCTTTATCAAATGCATAAATAGAGACAGCTGAGGACTTAGAAAGACACACAGATTCCCCCTCTAACCGATTCCTGGCTAAGCACCATGAAGAAGATCCATCCATATTCCTTGCTCCCGACTCCAGAAACTTGGCAAAGCAGAAAGGCCCATTCTATAGCTGAACCATTCTCAGCTAGGCCTTAAACTTCTAGAACCAGAATCCCACAAACTTAAAGGGGAAACCAAAGAAGCAGCCGGGCTGTGCAGTAACTGCTTTCCTGCTATATAAATATCTTCAGAATCAAGAAGGGCAGATTAAACCAAATCCTGTGCTGTGCTGTGCCAATCCTGTCCAGTCCTGTCGTGCGGTGACCACAGCGCAGTGCTGATTGCAGACCCAGTCCTGTCGTGCGTTGTGCCCAACAGCCTGTCCCAGTCCGGTGTGCCCAGCAGAATTCCTGCCCAGAAATCTTGACTGACCAGAATTCCTGACGGTTTTGTTCAAATACATATAGTGAGTATCCAGAGTATAGAACTGTGTCACTAGCCTATGTACTGTCAATAGCAATCCCTATCCAAATCCATCCTATCTTGTCTTCAGAACTGCATGGTTAGCAATATTTTTGAATTGCCTGAATCTCACTCCTATTATCTCCTTCTGTACTAGTAGTGTTAAACCGATCTTTGCGCTGATATATTTCATCTGAAGAAGGCAAGCTCCTCGGCAGGCAAAAACTTGATCTAGAGGCGTCCTGGTCAAGTGGCTGTGCTTCCGTGTAGTATTTGCTTCTTCATAGTCATTCCCTTGTGTAAAGAAATCCTGTTTGTCTTTTGAAAGCGCATCCCTGTTTTCTCATTTTGGTGCATATTTTTTTTAAAAACAACCTCCACGAAAACTCACATTTTATGCTAGAAACAAAATTTAAATGTCTGCTTGTAGATAACATCTTAAGCTTTCCATAGAACCAAAAATAGCATCTCAAATCCATATAGTTTTTCCGCAATCGCGATTACAGCACGCGGAAAAGTTTGCAGCGAATTTTGTTTTAGGTAAAATTTCTATAATGTATAAAACAGCTTTTCATTGCACTCAACCTCAATTTTCAGTTTGCACATTGCTTTTTGGTGTCAAATCATTGCTAGTGTTTGTCTGCAACCAGATAAAGTGGCTCCCATTAGAATTTAAACAATTTCAGTGATTTAAGCCATATTTAGTGTTTTACCCAATCCATTCTCAGACAACTTTAAAACCATTTGGACAGTTTTGCCAATCAATTCTGTTTCTCTCGTGTGTTTGCTGGGGGAAATTGGGATTGACATTATATTTGAATTCTGCATTCCTGAAACCTGTTCTCTCTCCTTCTATCTCTTGATATTGCATATTGGGGGGTTGAGGGGTGTGCAGGGGGAAAGAGTAACCACATTGCTAGTTGATTTGAACACACACACACAAAAGTATTATTGCTGTGCTGCATTGTATTTGCTCATTACTACTCCTTATGATTAAAGAGATTGCTTAGAATGACATCACCCCATTGGTGATTATCGTATCCCCATTAAGAATAGTGTGATTATATTGTGAATATATAAATAAATATTTTAACTTTGCAAACCAGCCTGATTCCTGGTTCAGTGTGACCGGGGGGAAGGGGGTTCCAAGCGAGGGGTGTGATATAAGTGGTACATCGTTCAGAATAAAAGAACTTTTAGACACAAACAAATAAATGAGGATTTCAGTTGTGCATTACACGCTAGGCGTTGACTTAGGTGAAGTGCCGGATTGAAATCACTTACACCTCATCCACAGCACCAGATAACACTTGCTGCCATCAGTCACTTTAATCACAGCCCTTTCCTAGCCAATGATTGCAGTTGGCGCAACAGTTTGTAGAGATGTGCCATGAGTTTTTCCCTCCTGGTGCGGGGAAAGAATATGATCCCATGTCTGCCTGGAAGGAAGGACCAATGAAGTCCAGACTCTGAGTTGGCTGTAAGTGAGACTTTACGGGATTCACAAGGAATCTGAGCTGAGTTAACAGCTCACACACCTGGTTCCATGTCTTTCTAACAAATAAATAAATATAAAATGAATTTAATGACACAAAAATAACAGGGAAAAAATGAATTCTTTCCCCTCTTTTTTGAGG
Organism: Ambystoma mexicanum; assembly: GCF_040938575.1. NCBI lineage: Eukaryota > Metazoa > Chordata > Amphibia > Caudata > Ambystomatidae > Ambystoma > Ambystoma mexicanum. The sequence goes on along the minus strand of NC_090937.1, from coordinate 726,220,777 downwards.
GGGGGGGTCCCCCAGAACACCTGTTTCCCCTTTTGTTATTTATGTTTCATTATACATTCATTTGTTATTGTTTTTTGTTATTAACACTGTATAGCACACAAAACTGTTGTATCTGCGTCCTTGCTTCTTCCTCCATTCTGGTGACATTTAACCAATCGTCTAAATAGGTATCTCTATTGCATCCAGATAGAGGGGAGCCATCATAGGAGTCTCACATTTGATAAATATTGTGGTGTTGGACTTAAAGCCGAATGGACGAAAACTTGTACCAGTCATCCCTACCAGCACCCTGAACTGGAGAAACAGCTGCTGAGCTTTCCTCATAGGAACATGGTGATAGCTATCTTGCAGTCCAATGCCATCAGGTAAAGACCCATATGAAGCATCAGTAGAATGTTCTGCAGTGTCTCTGTGCAACATGGACACATGGAATCTACAAATGTGTTACCTCGGTTACAGTCTTTTCATTGAAAGATTTGCCATCGAAAGATTTTTCATTGAAAAATGGTTCCATGGAAAAAAATCATTCACTGAATATTTTTCCATCGAAAATGTATGTATGTGTATTTGGGTAGGCTAAAGGGTTAAAGGGTTAAATTTGGACAACAGAGGTTTGGGGGGACCCCCATCAATAAAAAAAAAAATTGGGAATGGGTGTTTTAAAGGGCAAAAAACAACAGGGGTTTGGGGGGAACCCCAATTAAAAATAAATCGTTGTACAATTTACGATGGAAAGTATTGTATTGCGAGTTGTTTTTGAACGCTGTGTCATTACACGTGTTTTCAGTAGACAATGTCCTTCTGTGAACGCTGGTTGAGTTTACTAAGGAGAGGGAGCAATGAACACCCCTCGAATTGGCAAGCATTTGGACGCTTGTGAAGTGTGGTGGTGTATGGATTGTCCATGTAATTAAGGGTGCTTATTCCCTTACCCATATATTGGGTGTCGCCTTTGAAGAAATTGAGCAATCTGCAGTAATAAGAATTGGGTTGAAAACATATACACGCCAGATTGAAGGGGCTATTGTATCGCTAATTGAATGGTTGAATAGTGTGATCATGCCCAGGATCAGGTGTATGGACACTGAACTATTGAACAGGATCCCCCTGATGAATGTCTGATGCAAAAATGTCTTCTTGACAGAAACATGTTGGGGTTAATGGACAATACAACAGATTATTTAGTTGTGTTTGTGAAAACTAATTGTCCTAATGTGTATGTTTCAATGTATAAGTTGGGTATGATATGTGTTAATTTTCTGACCTGGTGATAGGGGTCATATAGAAAAACAGAACTAAGCATTTTTATGGAAAGGTTTTTTATGAAAACAATTGTCCCTTGTATTTAATTTGGAGGTGTTAAGATCCCAATAAATTGTATTTTTGAATTAAGTCGTTGTTTTGATGTTTTTAGAAACCAGGCGTCACCTGTGATGAATGCATAATATTGTGTCTGACTTTCGTGTTGGAACGTAAAATCTGGATGGGTTGTTTACAGCAGAGTCTGTCAATTAGGTACTGGGGGGCAACTTGGTTCTGACATTTGTAGCTAAGTGAAAGAATTTTATGTTTGATTCTTTGCTTTATGGGCAGCCAGTGAAGTTTCCTTCTGAAGGAAGAGGTGTGATCACGTTTTCCAAGACCAAAAATGGCCCGGACACAGGGGTGGACTGGCCTATAGGGAACTCTGGAGATTTCCCGGTGGGCCTCTGCACCCTGGGCCTCTTTTCTGTGGTATTTCCACTTTTTCTCATAGGAAAAGCATTGGGCTTGCTGAAAATGTGTCATATGGGGCCACTTTGAACTTTATTTCCAGGGCCTCTTTTGGTCCCCAGTAATTATTTCCAGGGCCTCTTTTAGTTCCCAGTCCAGCCCTGCCCGGACAGCGCCATTTAGAGGTGGTGTGCAGTCCTTGCAGGTTTGCTTGTGATGTGCCCGAAAGCAAGCTATTACAGTAATCTAGCCGACAGGTGACTAGTGCCGTAGCCAAAAGAGATATGTTTTTTTAGAGAAAGATAAGGTCTGATTTGATGAAGTAATTTCACAACATAGCCACATGAGGAGCGGATATGTGACACATGTTGTTTCATGGACAATTGTTGATCAAGGATGACACCTAAGGGTTTTACAGATTTGCTTGGATTTGAAAGCCTTTGATGGTGAAGTGTGAGTACAGCAGGTCAAGCTTTTTCAGACGAGGGCCGGAGGCAATGATGAGAAGCTCTGTCTTCTCGTTGTTCCGGCCCAGGGAGTTGTAAGCCATCCAGGTCTGAATTTCTGAGGAAATTCTGTCCAGGACTTTGGTGCCTGAGGCCTGGCACCCAGTGAGTTCAAACAATACTTGGGTATCGTCTGCGTAGTTAGTGTATTTGATGCTCAGTGTATCCAGGAGGTTGAGAAGGGGTTTTACATAGATATTAAATAGGAGTGGCGTAAAACACGTTCCCTGTGGTACTCCACATGTTGAGGGAATGTCTAGTGCCTGGGCAGTTTTAAATACATATTGTATTTTTCTGGAAATTAAAGATGATGTCCCCATTCTAGCTCACAGGTTTCACATGCAAGTTAGAACATCACTGGTACAATTCTTATGGTAGAAGGTTAATGTAACCTTAATTTTCAGGTTTGTACACGCTTTATATCCCTCCAACCATCACTCTCCCATTGTCTGTGTGTTTCCTGTGGGAAACACGCACTATGGTACAGGGAAGCTAAAAATAAAGCATTTTGAATATCTGGAAATTATGGTGCCATCCTGTCTCACAGGCACACGAACAAAAAGGCAATAGAAATGTAACACCTATTGCCAACATAATTCCTGTTTTGCAGCAATTCAAATGTTTTCATAACATCACTATCTCATTGTATTGTCACTCCCTAAGCACATTTCTACTTTCCTTGTTTAAAATAATGTTGCTACTTTCATAACAACAGTGCAACATCAGGCCTGCTTCTCACACAATTAACAGTTTTGAGCATGTCCCGTGTCAACACCCTAGCAGCGCAATATGCATGCAAGGACTGGCATATTAAACACTGTAGCACAATGCGAAATGGGACATGCATTCACAGACTGGCCATTGCAATTCCAACATCACGGGCAATGCCTTCACCAATCAACAGTACTCACACCTGTGTCTCTCCATCTTGTAGGTGACTCTGGATACTGTGATGAATCCAATGGAGTCATCACAGATTCCCCGGCAGTGACCTCCTCCCATGTGGCCAGGGGATGACAGTCACTACCTGATCCTGACCCTGGGGATGGCTATATAAGGGGGCATCACATGGAAGGAGACACACTCTGGGGAGATGACATGGCTTCATTGGATGAGACATGTAATCCCCCATTTGCCCATGAAGAAAACAAGCCCCTTAATACCCAATACCCTAATGGCCTACTGCCATGTATCTATCTATACCCCCATTAGGGAAAATAGAGAAACCTTTTTCCAAAACCCTCTAGGCCAAACTTCCATCCCTGGTCTAAAGAGTAAAAGCTCCAAGAATACATTTTCTACTTCTATTTCCCATCCATATAGAACTGGCTTGTCATATGGAACCATTGAAAGTGATGTCCCAATTAATCTGCATCAGTTAACATCAGTGGACTCCATTTCCCACAAACACCCAAGTCCTGGGACGAGGAGGAAGAAGGGAATGATGCAGAGCAGAAGGAACCTCAAGGTTAATGAGCGTGCTAGTTGTTTTCAGAGTGTACCTGTGTGCGGGACATTTAACGATCGAAAAACAAACTCTAGGAGGCTCCTGTTTGGGAGAAGTTGTTCACCTCTCTGTGAGGCGTGTGGACCCCGGAAGCATGTACCAGTATGGCAGAGCCATGGGGCTTACCAGCAAGAAGGCAGAAGAATGTTGCATGAGCGGGATGTGCAGCAGTCACACAGGAACCAAGGGAAGATTCCTGGGTGTTCGTGAACCAGAGAAAGCAACGTTTCACCTACCGGGACCTGAAGGAAAGCAGGCGTGCTGAGGCAGAGACATGAGAGAGGCTGGAGCAATGTGGAAGCAATCCAGAGTGGAAAGCAGGTGGCAAAGCTTTGCCCCATCAGCACAAACAGGACCGACGACACCACACAGAGCTGGCGTGTCAACCCAAGCAAAGTAGGGACCCCTGGGTGTTTCGGCAACCACACCAAACACAATTTGTAAACTTTAAAACCATGGAAACAGAGACATTAGGGAGAATGTTTGCAAAACAAGAAGGTGTATTGCAAATACGAACGCCAGCCATGGGTGTATGGAATGCAGATATCGGGGAAAGCCAGAGCAAGTGTTCAAACAACAGATATACAAAACCAAAGAAGATATATGCAATTGTGGAAGTAAACGAGAAACTGTTATCTATGAATACAAGACATCCTGGCAGACGAGTAAACCAGGCAGTTATCAGTTTATGAGAAGTCCTGGAGGGGAGTATACCAGGCAATTGCAAATGCATAAGATGTCCTGGCATGGGATTATACCAGGCAATTGTAAATCTACAGGAAGTGCCAAGAAAGGACTGTGTTGAACAAAAGAAGGAACTTTTTGAAAGAAGGAACTACAAGCCTAAGTAGCTTTGCAACTAACAGATTGTTGTGGGACAAGAAAGCCACAAATACCTGTTAGACCAAGAATCACTGGTATATTGTTGAAGAATCCAAATAGTATTATTGTGAGCCTAGAAAGACACAAAGGACCAAGAATCATTGATGTTAAGGAGAATCCATGGGAAGGGAGCAAACCTCTGGAACCAAGGCTTGTTACTGCTGATGAACTTTTGTGTTGAAGGGATTCATTAAACTGAGACAAAATCCATGAGAAGAGAACCCTCCCCTTGAACTAAGATTTTTTTGGACCTTGGAATACTTTTGTATTTGTATTGAGAAGGAAGGGAATAATGCTCTGGAATCGAAGGTTCTTCTACCTTGGAGAACTTTTAAGTTGAAGCTATTCTAATTTTTCCTTTATGAACTCCTTTTGCAATCACCAGGTTAAAGACATTTCCCTTTGCAACATATTGTTTGGTTTGCAGTGTGAGGGTCAGGATAGAACATTTGGACAAAAGGACAGTTTTTCGATTTTGACTTCCTGACACAGACATATCCATCGTTTTTGGTTATAGGTAGGGAAATTCCTCTTATAGTAGGGTCAGAGAGGCCTTTTCCCAACCTGTTTTATGTTAATAAAAGTCTTTAACCAAAAACATGACAGCTTTGTGTCCTTTTATTTTGGACTCCTTACAATACCCACTGCTTCTGTGGTGGATGACCACTCTGGGGAATCCCCAGACACCGCAGGAAGCGGCGTACAACTGGGACCATGCATGGACCAGGGTGGTGATCGAGTGAACCTTTGGTCTCTGAAGGCTTGATTCAGGTGCCTGCACAGGTCTGGGGTGCACTCATGTACAGGCCAGAGAAGGTGGGACAGATTGTATTGGCCTGTGAAATGTGGCGCTTTATCTGTATCAGGTTTAAAATACCCCTGTCCCCAGACCTGGACATTCCTCCCCCAGAGGATGATGATGCTGCGCACGTCGGTCACATGCACCCGTGCACTGAGCGCATTGAGGCTAGGGATGGACTCATGTCCCAGCAAGAACTCATTGAGGGCTTTTTCTGAGTTCCCCTTCCACTCATCACTTCCCTTGCATCTTACGCTATATCATGCACAATCACAGTAAACACTAGTTTTAAGAAATGGAATGTCCAGTCATTGCTTCAAGTGAAAATTATGTATTAAACAGTAATGTGAATGCACCCATACCCTCCATCCCCTCCTCAAAACCACCACCAACCCATCCCCAAACACCCCCTAGAACCTAATAAAACATCACCTATAGTCCCTATGCAAACACACCCAGTAGAACACCCAGTCAGTGTCATTCATTTGTGGGCCCTCTTGGCCATTGGGCTCTTGCCAGACTCCGGTGTGGGCCATAGTCTCTGTGACTGGTGCCTTGTGTTGCCTTGCTGGGAGCCCCCAGTGGTGGTCACCAGTGTGGGTGGGTCTGACCCCTTGACCTGCATTTTGTACATGCAGAGTTGGATGGCATGTCTCATGACCTCTACTGTAGAGGAGGCGATCTCATTCCCCTCCCTCACTATTTGTGCAAGGGTGAGGAGGGCTGTGGTTGCACAGCCTCGAGACTTGGCACTCGTGCGGCTGGAGGCCTGCATATACTCCCTCATCCATCTCATCTCATTGAGCTATTTGTATGCTATGGCAGTATGTTCCCCCTTCTGCGCCTCTCTGCAAGCAGGCGTGCATTGATGGTACAGAGGCTGGGAAGTGGTAATGGTGGGGGGATATAGGGTGACAGGGGCCTGTAACAGGCAGAGGGATATGTTGTTCTGTCGTCATTGGCTTCTTCCTTCTCCTCCTCCTCCTCCTCTTCCTCCTCCTCCTCCTCCTCATCCTCCTCGTCCTCGACCTCCTCCATGCAGGAGGAGGAGGAGGAGGCCATGATGGCCTGGTGGATGCTTGCCTATGGTGGAGTGGAGGGCACATTAGGGACAGTGGGGCCACTGACCACAGGTGTGGTGGTTGCAGCTCTGCCACATGTAGTGGTTGGCAGTGGTCGAAGTGGTGGGAGTGGTCAGGAGCAGTCGGGAGCGGTGCTCCTCCACTTCTTTTAATTAAGTTTTACAGTTCCTATACTTTTATTTTAAAAAGAAATCATTCCGGAACGGTTTTGTTTTAAAATAAAAGTATAGGAAGAAGTTGAAACGTTAACTTTCAGTGCACTTCACTGAGCGTTCCCCCAAACAGCAGGAGCATGTGGTTTGGGGTTTTTATTGTGTGTGGAGGGTGTGTGGCGATGGGGTTTGTGGGGAGCGGTGCAGGCCAGTAGGGAACATAGTTCCACTACTTCTTTTCGTACACTTCGACCACTGGTGGCGGGTGGCGATGGTGCTGGTGGTGGGGCTGATGCTGTCTGTGATGTGGCAGTTGTGCTGCCCTGCTGCCTGGTCCTGCTTGCCTTTGCAGGTCTGCCGGCAGCTGCTCGGCCTGATGACGGTACTGGAAGGAAGAGATGAGCATTCTGTTAGTATTCTGGCCATCACGACTGCAGCCTTGCATTTCTTTTTCGTGACACGTGTGTGTACTGCTCCTTTCATGAGGCTTCTCTGGTCTGTTGCCTTTGATGTGTTCATCTACATGTGGGTGGTGGGAGTGCACATTGCATGTTGGTCTGCCAAGTGGCCTGTTGTTGAATGTGTGGTGGGCCTACGATTCATGCCCTGTCTTCCCTTGACACACATGTGTGGGACTGTAAATATTGGCAACAGTGCTTGTGCATGGTAAATGCTAACTGCACCCCCACGTGTCTTAGATAAGGCTATTTGCTGTGTCTGAAATGCGTTGGACTTTCTGCCTGGGGAAGCATGTATTTTGATGCTGGAATGGGGGTTACGTGGGGTTTTTGAACTTACCGCCATCATCTTGGGTCCCGGCTCCAGCCTCTGCCTTCCCAAAAGCCTCAATGCCCTCCAAGTGCAGGATGGAGCTGCACCTTTCCTCCCAGGGCATGAGGATGAGGGGTGACAATGTCCCTGCTCCTGTGGCTGAGGATTCCCTCCGGTGAGTAGAGATGATCTTGCACACCCTCAGACGCAGGTTATCCCAGTCCTTGTGGCAGTCCCTGGTTGTGCAGGGGACAGTTCCCACGGCTTTAACGCTGTCCGTAATCTCATGCCACATTGCTGTGTACAGCCCCAAAAAAGCTCATCGGCGTGCTGGACAACGGTGTCCACCAATGATGTGAGTTCTTTCTGGGAGAACTTCAGTTTCCTGATGCAGACGCCAGGGACACACGCTTTACTTTCCTGTGACATGGATTATGCCTCCTCTCGCACTGGATGGCAACAGGAAATGGCAGAATGGGAGCAGATTGTGTTTTTCAAGATGGGTGCCAGCGACCTTCCCGTTCCATTGGTAATGCTATTCCCAGCACCGATAATTCTGGTGCCGGTAACTCTGGTGCCTGTAATTCCAGTGCTGGTAACTCTGGCACCGGTAATTCCAGCAGTTTGTGTGCCGGTATCAGTGTTGCCAGCACATATCTGCTGGTAATACTGGCAACTTGCTGTAGTTGCTAGTAAAAACGAGGTGCTGGTATTGCCGTTATCGACGGAGGTGGGGTTGTGCGCACACCCGTAGACTTTGTTAAGGCAAAATGCCAAAAAATGAATTCTTACATGAGTTTGCTCTTGCTCGTGCGAATTTTCAAAATAAAATCGATTGGCAATGTGACTTGGAGCTTGGAGCTTAAACATACCCTATTCAGTAAAAAACTAAAAACCAATGCATTCCTGTGGGACTGAAGTTGCAACATCAATCCCTTAGCCGCAAAGGTCACTCTAGCTGAATATGCAAAGCAAGGCTGTGCAAAGCTTTATCAGGTAATGGAGATTCAATCAGCTACCATCACTTATGATTACTGGCCCCAGGCAAAAGTTTCCCAGAGCCGAACGCTTCTGCAGAATATGTTAATCGCAGTCAGAAGTAGGAACATCGAAGCACTAACTAACTCAGTGCCGGCTCTGGGGTCTCTATGTATAAAAGTCTTAGGAAAATGTGTAGACAATACACAGAATATTGAAAGGGATGCATTTGGGGCATATTGTGTATGCGGCACATCTAGGATTCACTCTAATGCGTCATGCGTACTATGGGCTACTGTTATGCGCTATATTAGCAGGCATTAACTGCATTCATATGCCCGCTCACAGGCGGTAGTGTTGGAAAGGATGGTAAATGAATCATGGACTGCATTTTTTATCATTGTATTTTGTATTGTATTGCATAGATTATTTCTGTAATTGTATTTATTGTTATGATGAATGTATTTTTATAAAAGTGTGAAACGTTTAAATTAACTGTGACCAATAATGTTATTTAAGAGATTTTCCAATAAGCAAGTTCCCCCAAGGGGCCAATATGGGTTTGGAGGTGTTCAGAACATCTCGCACTGCCTGATATGTAACTTACGTGCGCCCCAGCGCTACTGACCTAGAAGAGTCATCTCACTTGTCAGCAAGCCTTCCAATTTCCAAACGCCCACATTAATGATACTAGTAGCGCATAGTTCTAGCACTATGTCCTATACAGAGCCCTCACATCTATTTCTCTCTTCTCAGATTGGCCAACAGGGAAACTGAAGAGATTTGCCAACATGAAGTGCCTCTGAGAGGCCTCTTAGGTGGGGCATGTCACTCTGCCTGCCATAACTGACCACTTCAGCCCAGCTGGTCTCCACTACCTGTTGTGAATTCTTAAAAGTTCCTCCTGCGGCCTTTCCCATAGGAACAAGCTAAGATCACCTCTCCTTCACTCCAATACACGCACATATGCACAGTAGTCTGATAATCCATAGTCTGATAATTGATCAGCAATGCTGTCAGACTATAAAGTGTACATTGCATGCAGGGGACCACCAACAATACCACTTACTTGCATGCACTTTTACACGCTAACAAAATGGAATGTTAAAGGATAGTAAAAACAAAAACATACTTTGACAGTTTCATGTTACTGTCCATCTTGCAAATCTTGTAAATCCACATGCAAATTGTGCATTGCACATGTCATTCCCAATGGATTCTTTTGGAATCTGCTTGGTTTTAGAAGGTGCTCCTTGCAAGAAGATTGCATAGGAAACCATTAGTTAAACACCAGCATGATAATACATGCTTGTCCTAAACCATATAAGGCGGAGAAGGAATGGACAGCTGAGACGTTAGTTCTGCTCTCTGCCCTTTCTCTGCCTTCAAAAAAAAAGTCCAAACCGTAAAAGTGAGGTGTAACTGACTTACGTGTTATTTTTTTACACCTCACTTTTGCACTTTCTGGACTTTTGAAAATTAGTGCCAGTTGTTAAACACTATTTTCATTTTGTTCTGTACTCCATATTTGCCTCTTCGAATTGTTAAATTGCATTCAAATGAGAAGACAAAGTATTCTGCAGGAACAGAATGCTGCGAAACTATCCCGCCAAAGCCGTATAGCTTTTTATCAGCTGGAATTTGTCTGAATACTTACTCGAAGCTGGAGTTCGGTACACCCCTAGTAACACTGCAAATCTCCATCACCTAACATGATACGACAAACTGCAAAACAATATACTTCAACATGCCATACCACATCATGCCATACAGACTACAGACCATAACACAGCATGACATATCTCATTTCCTGCTTGTGGAATTCCATTCGGTAGTAACCAGAATTAAACCACGTCCCTTGTCCTAAGCACTGGAGCCCTATTATAATAAACACATCCACCAGTGTACTGGACCAGTCGTCAATGTGCACACTGTCAAGTGATCCTAAGTGCTTCTGATATTCACTATGCACACCTTTCATCCGGCTCTTATTTCCGCCATCATGAGCTGATTTAAGCATACAGCAGCTTTTAACTCAAATAAGGTCTCACTCCCAATGAACCTAAGGTACTCCTAAACTAATGGGCTGTGCAACTCCTCTATACTATCCACCTGACTTGCACTGTCACTTTCAAGATAATGGGCCTCATTATAAGTGTGTCAGTCAGTTAACAGCGGTGCCGGTAAGTCCACCTGCACCGTTGATACAGGACCGGCACACAAGGCTGCGGGCGCGTGCCGTCCCGCAAACCAGGGTCAGACCTGGCAGGCAGAACGGCACCCGCCCGCAGACTTCCATGCTATAGGAAGTCCTATAGGACTCAATGGGGATTTATATTTTCCAGCGCCTGACTTCACGGACCACCAGTTGCCAGTGTTTCCGTGAAGTCAGGCGCCAGAAAAATTCACAAGTCTTCCGGCAGCCTGCCCATTGCACGGCTACTGCCGGACTTAGAATGAGGCCCAATGTTCTCTTAAAACAATGAAAAACCTCATGGTGTGCACAAGCCTATTTCTCACATGAGCTTCTCATAGATTTTTCCAGAGCTGAGACAGGAAAAATTGGAAGAAAATGAGTTGGAGTGTTCCAACTTTCTATAGCTGCGAAATCAGCCAAGGTCCATAGGTCCTAGGTTCATGTTGCATTGTAACAAAAGAATCCAGTAGCGCTGAGTTAGGAGCACGTCCTCCATTCTGCGATTCAATCAAATCAGAGGGTCAGGTTGAAGACGCTAGACTGTGCGGTCACCCGAGGCCCCACCAATGAATGACCTGCAGTTGTACCCTGAAAAACGAGTGTAACTGACCTCTAGAGTAGGTTTCGAAGGCCTGGTTCCCACCACAATGCCTTTCTTAGTTCCCCACCTCCCACCCCCTGACAAGACTCTACCAAAACCCCACCCCGCGAGCCTGGAGGGCGATTTAAATGCAGTTAGGAAAACAAAGGAACTTGACTCTGTAAGTCCTCGTGGAGTAGGTGGGGTAAATTTGACCTGCCACTGCCTCCTTAATAAGAGCATCTAACAAAGCACTGGTTAGCTACCCTAATCCATGCCTTCTATCAAGACCATTAGTCATCGTCATCACAAAACATCTCTTTTAAAACGACCAACTTTATTTCAATGCTTTATGCTTGTTGGCACAATAATCAAAAAATATTTGGTTGGTCCTATGTCGTTTTAGGTCAACACAGACATGACTTTCATGTATCTCCTTTTTTAAAGACAAGAATAGAAGACCCGAAATGTATACATGAATAAAATTTCAACATATAGCCAAGATCAATTTGTTTGTAAAAAAATGTATTTAATTATTTCGATAAATATTTTCAACAACACAATTCATTTATTTGCCACACTTTGAGGATTGTGTGGGTTTACGATCTGTAGTGTACAATACATTTTTTCGCAACTATTCTTAAAAATGTACTAATGTTACTCTCTTGAAAAACTCTGCAGTTGTTATAACTGTTTTGCTTCTTCTCTCATTCCAGGCATTCAAACTTCTTGCATTCTCTCCATTCTACCCAACATGTTTCATTCCTACTGTTCTCTAAAAACACATTTAACAGGAAATTCTTCAGGGGAGCACTACCCACCTCTCCACAAATCCATTTTACACATTTTTTATCAGTTGACTAATTTTAGTGCTCTATAGTTATTTTCGGAATCCCCTGCCTTTGGTATGACTTTCCATTGGTCGAATATCCTATGTTTCTATGTTTCAATTGTTAGTATTCTTCAATGCAATTTTGTCAAACTGTGTTACACTCGCCAACTTCCAGCAACTACATATGATTCAGCTACTCTGGCAGCTTGTTAGTGTGTATTTCTCTCTTCTAATTATTCTACATGGTCTTCTGCACGGCACCAATTTTCAGTAATTCGAGTAAAGATAAAATGTTCTCATTTATTCAAATTCTTTACTTCCCCGCTATCCGCGATGGTTGTTCACAGCATCTGCTAGTCTGCTTGGATGCTGCTAGCGGTCCGGAGTGTTATCCTAACACTTTTGTGTCCTATGGTGTCAAATTTGCAACGTATTTGTGGCGTTTTCTGGGTTCCAGCTCTTACTCTTCCGGTTCGGTAATGCTTGTTGGCATACATAGCAAGGGTTTTTGCTTTTGTTGTAGAGCCAACAATTTGCATAGGAGGAATCTGCATGTCTGTGCCAAACAATGACTGCAAGCAGATAACCTTATTACAATGCTTGTTTAGTTGTGCTTCTCTACACATTTTAGAAGTACAGTTGTAATACCCGTGAGGTGTTTAAGGCTTACATTTCTTTCCTTATCCTGAGACAGGAAAATGTAACTACAATAGTACTTTTTGCTTACATTAAAAGTTTGGTTTAGTATGTGATGTGTGCATGTTTCAAGTCATTTCCATATAACAGCATTAGGTTAGCTCTTGAAAGCCAAACATTAATACATGCCTTTGCCAACCAGAACTGAGAAGATGTGGTCAAGTACAAATCGTTCAGGCATGGTTCAAACCCAGGCTTCCCTATTTAACTAAATGGTGTGATCCTGGGCAAAGTGTTCTATCTCACTGTGCCCTACTTGAGAAAATACTAAGGCCCTAAAATGTAATCATTTTCACAGTCTGTACATGATTAAAACAACTCGGCATTATTAAAGACAGCAGTGTGGCTCCACATATAATACTCACAGTGACTATTCATAGATTGTACAACACAAAGGTTTGTGTCTCTTGACTTACTCATGGCAACTTCCTGTAATATACCCGACCTTGTCGCTCTCTAGCATCTAGAATCGATGTCACTTTCTGTGGTGTCACTTTCAGGGATGTCAATACCTGTGCAGATTTGGGGAGGGGGGCTGTCAGGTGTTTTGCGGGCAGCACTTGGCTAATCTTAGAATCGGCCTTAGGGGCTGTAGCCTTCCCTGGGCAGATGCTAGCATGTTTGCTGCCTAAGGCCACATGTCATCCCCTCCCTAGCCCCTCCCCCCAACCCCTCCATCGCAATAGGGACAGATTTGCAACCTGCCCCACACACCGCTGCCCCCAAAGCAATTTTCATCCGGAATTCGTTTTTTTTAAACGGAATATTTAATGCTTTCAATCGAGGTATTGACTGTATAGTTTTCAGGACGATTGTGCCCCTGCAATGCCAATAGGGGTTTCCATGTAGCCTTTCTGTGAAAAAAAAAAATAATATTTCGGGCATGTTTACATTCGTTGATGCACACTTCAGCAGGGCCATTTCTAAAACAATCATGATAAATTAAACAACATGGCGAAAATACACTTCTTGGAGATCACCCAGCAGTTAACTGTCCTCAAAATGGAAACGTAAACCCTCTGAAGTTGGTTGTTATCCACCAAACCCCACTTGCCCTGTATTTGCTGTACACTCTGCTGTGCCCATACCAGCACAGTGATCGTCATAATAAGGAAGTCCTTATAAAGACATCTTTCCGTAGCCTCGAATAGAGGCAACGCCTGTTACCCGGGAGAAGGGTTCGCTCTTTGCTCTAGAGTACGAATGAGGGATATAGTGTTGATAAAAACAGAAACCTTGAGTCCGCCTCGCCATTCTGGACCTCACCTTCCATTATCACTCCGAGGGCCTGATTTTGATGGGGTCAGATATATGTTATCAAACATCGATTAAGTATGAGCATTAACTGCATTTCTGATGCAAGAAAAAAGTATGGGATTTATTGGGAAATGTATTTTTTTTTTTATAAAGGACGTCGGCATGAAAATACAGAGCAGACATGATTTTACCATCCTGGGTCCCGCACAGATAGCAAAGATTCAAGTTATGCTCTTACGATTTATACCATGCACCTATGCAGTTGGCATGGTCCACAGGTGCTCGGGCATGATATAACGTGTATTCATCAACAGTCATTTTTTCTATGTTTTGTTAAAATCTTTTTTTAAACTCATCAAAATATATATGGGGGTGTGGGCAAGGGTATATAAGGGGTGGGGGTACGGAATAGTGTTAAATTAATAGGGGAGGGGGCCGTTGGGCGGAATCAACAAAAGTAAACAAATGTTTTCAATTTGTCTTTTTCAGGGGGAGGGGGGAATTCAGGAAAAAAACATTGGAAAAAGACTGTTGATGAAGGAACATAGAGCCCTCTGGCACCTCTGAAAGTCAGTGGGTGGGTGGGGTTAATGGGAGGGAAAGGGAAAATGCAAGATAGCTTTGCTCTTGTGTTGATGCATGCAGACCGGAAGCCCTCTGATCGCTGCATGCAGGTGTGTTTCTAGGTGTTTCATGGCCAGAACATTAAGTGATTTGAGCCCAGAAAGGAGGACTCATTGCTGGGGCTGTGGTATGTAACTTAGTCGTATGGTGTAGTTTTCTCTTGTTTACCGACTGGTAGGGGGCTATTAAAAAGCCATGTGTGAACGTTTTGGTTGGTTTGCATCCAGTGTGTTTGAGCGCAGAAATTGTCTAGTTAGAAGGTAGGTTTTCGTTGCACATATTTGATAGGTGCCATGTCGCCAGTCACAACTTAGTGGGTTGTTTAATGTGGGCTTTGATGCGAATACCATGTGTGAACTAGGGGCGTGACAGGGCGGCACACGGCTCAGTGTAAATGAAAGTCTAGTACTGTGTGGGGACCCGAGAAATGAAAGTCACATTGTGGTACAAATGGCATTGTGGTGGAAGGGAGCCGAAACAACGTTCCCTCGTTGTTGGAGCCTGGCTTTAAGGGGTGTGTATAGGCCGTGGGCTCTAGTCTGAGCTTCTAGTTTATGTAACGTATCAACGGGCCTCTGGTTTCTGGGGGGTATCGCAATCTTTAGCATATTCCTGAAATGAAGATGATTCTGCATTGTGTGAATTTCCTTCTACAGCGTGTTCCAGAGTTGGGCCACCATGTCAGAGAAGCCAATTCTCAGTGTGTCTCTCTCTCTCACGTAACACCTGGTCTCCAGTTGCATGCTGTTGCGTGATCCTAGATTCTTTCTAGCTTGGTACTGGATGGCCTTTCCTTGCATGAAATTAGCTCTGCGGCCGGCCGTGGTGGGCAACAAGAAGTACTTTGATGTGGATTCTTTCTTTGATCTGGTGCTAGTTGAGCACTTTGAAGGCTTACGTTGTGTGCCCCCTCCTGTCCTGTTGATGTTTCTGAGTGAGGCAGTCTGGCCTGCCAACATAAATGCTGATGTCATAGTCCATTCTTGGTAAAACAGTGAGGATCCGGGGTGGTGAGAGATGCCATTATCTGTGTGACTGAACGGAGATGGAAGAAGCATTTCATTACTCGAGAATGGATTTGTGGTTCCAGTGTAATGTTATGTTATGTTAAGTGAATTTATATAGCGCACGTTCACCCGAGGGCATCATGGCACTCATCAGACAAAAAGATATAGCACGATACAGCAGGTAAGATTCAGAACAGAAAAGTCTTCAAAGCTCGGCAAAAAGGAAGATGGTCAGAGGTGGCACACATGGACAGGCGGAGTGAATTCCAAGCCTTGGCCGCTGCTACCGAAAAGGCACGGCCACCCATACGCGAAAGTCTAAACCGAGGGATTTGAATTCAGGAAGGCCGATTGCGAACGAAGGAATCTCAGGGGAACAGTGTAAGTTCTTGAGATTCTTGATCACTTTTAAGGTGTTTTTGGGCAGGCACCCATTACCGTAGGCTAAGGGTGCGTCTGGTGTGGCATTGGGTGAAGCGCTCTGGAGTTCTGTTTTTCACGACTTGAGTATTAAGTTGTAAGTCATCATCCATGTGGACACTTGTGCCAACTAGTTTGAAAAATACTTGAGTGCCGTCTGCTTAGTTGTTACAGGTGAGTCAAAGGTGGGGCCAGGCATACCTTGAAAAGGAGGGTGATAGGCTTGCTGATTGTGGGACTCTGCAAGTTATTCTGCATGAGCTGGACGTTAAAGGGATGCCAAGTGATTTCTTTTCTAGCCACGAGGAAAGACCTCTTCCACTGATGTGTTGTGTTACGCAGCCCTACCTCTCGTCATCGGTGATCCTTGATTAATGGTACTATACGCTGCTGAAATATCTAAGGGCATTAGGGCCGACTCGACTCTCCACATTAGTCTGAATCCTACTTGTGCATGATCTGGGATGTTGTTGGGCTCCACATGTTTTAGGATCCGGCTGGCCTTTCCAGGAGTTTAACGGGACATGGTAGACTTGAGATTGGTTGGTAGTTGGTTAGGTCGTCCATCCGAATTTCTGGTAGTATTTGTGAGAAGAGGTCTAACGTGCTCTGCTTTGAAAGATACTTGGCAAATTACTGTGTCCAGTGAAGGTTTCATCCTTTTGCAAAAGTGGAGTGCTAGGGTCCCCCAACCTGCCGCCATGGCAGCCTTGCATGCGCTCCATCTACTTGAAAATCACTCCATTTGTGCAACTTTACTCCTTTGACTGGCAATAGGGCCGATATAATAGTCTGCAAAGAACAGTCATGGTTTGCCCATATGATGCATATACTCATGCCCTCAATTGGGTGAGTCAATGTACACCCAATTCCCAGCAAGCGCCATCACTTATTTTATTGACTTGGCAATCTCTGGGAGAGGCGGTAGTCGGGTCAGAAAGCCCATCAAAATACTAATACGCTGTTAAAGTGGAACAAACAGCCCTGCACACCGCCAGCTGAATCATAGCACATAGAGGTGACTCAGAGCAGGGCCTGGGCCTTGTCATGTTGCGTAACACATAAATTAGGTCTAACATACAATTAAAATAATATCTTTTTGGGATGCTTGCAACAGCTTCTTGACATTGTATAGCACTACAAAACTGTATCAGCAGCAGCAATATTGTATAGCAATGAAGGTGCCACAAGACAGTCGCTGATGGAAGCCTGCTTCAAAGCTGCCACTTCCCTGGGGAGTGGTGGAATTCCAGGCAATTGGGAGGTTATGGGGAGGGGAGAATGCTGAACACAATCCGGCCATTGTACAAAGGGCCAATGTACAAAGAAGGCCTATGTACACTGATGTGGAACAGAGTGCAGGATTTGTGGCAGGGCTCAAGTCGAGGGTACACGTGGGTGGATGGAGTCCCCTACTTTTTCAGAGGGCACATTGACATGCTAATTTCTTGTGATGCCACATTCAATTGGTATGTTAATGAGTCCCCCCCACTTCTTTTTTTTTAGATCTTTACCGCTGATTTGTAGGGAGTGAATTTCACATCTGTGAGATGAGAAACAAGCACTCTAGACCTAGATGTGCTAATTACCCACTTTGGGGAGAATTACCTGACATATTGTGTTCCCTTTATTTAATCAGGATGTTTTTAAAGAGCTTGAATTCTGGGGCGGGGGATGGCCATGGTGGTTTGCGCAGGTTTGATAACAACGCTGGACTAGAAGGATCGGATGGTAGGGGCGTGCAGACACAGCAATGGACAATTATGCAGAGGTATTTACATGAGAAAGCAATGGCCATACAATCAAGAGAAATTCCAGCACTTCGCAGATTGTCCGTGGCATTGTGTAGCGATTGCACCAAAAGTGGGAGAAGGGTACTATATAATACCACTTACACATTATGGAAAGGGGCTAATCTTATACAATACTTTTTTAGTTTTGACTAATAGCTGATGCTAAAGCGCAGCTATAAGCCAAACTTTTGCTTTTGAATACCGCTAGGGAGAAATGGCATAAGAGGAGGGTGTGATGAATCCTTCGGTTCCCTCACTAAAGGCCTGCCTACATTCTCCTCCTCCCAGGCGGCCATGGAAAGGCAGATGCTTCCTGATCCTGACCTTGGGTTGGTATGCTGCAGGAGGATCACCTGGGAGGAGACAAGACCCAGGGTGGTGAGGAGATGCCGTGGGATGAGACATGGTATGTATCTTTGAAAGGGAAGAACCATTTAAAGATACCAAGCCACGTATGGCTTATTGTCCTTATTGTCCTTATGATATATCTGAACCAAACATTAAGACTGAGGATGTGGGTAAAGCTGGTGTGACATCTTTAAATACCCCAAGGATGGAAAGAGCATTTGAGACTTCTAAGGTCAAGAATCCCTTTTACTTCCAGAGGTATAGTGACAGGAATCCTATAATATAATGGCTTGAACAAACTGCCTTCCTCTTTGAAAAATAAAGTCTTGTGACTTTTCCTTAAATACATATAAGAGAAATACATCTCCATTTAAAATTAAAAAGACAAGAAAGCCTACAAGTCCCATAATCCCCTAAGAACTGGGACGAGTAAGAGGGCTCAAGAGCAATGTTGCAGGAGTAGTCAGCCTGTTGAGAATAATGACCCACACCTAAGGGAAGCAGAGAGGCTTAAAAGGCCCCCTCAGGTGCAAGTGATTAGATGGAGCTTTATCTGGAGTGGTCGCAGCAGTAGCAGCAGCAGCAGCAGCAGCAGAAGCAAGGCAAGGTGTTGGCAATCCAAGCAGAAGTGGGTGAACAGAAGGCACACCGGGACTTTGACTAAGCAGATTTCAGCTTCCTGTCCTGAGAGGGTCCTGTTTGCCCTAAATCTAAAGTTCAGAGGTTGCACAGTGGAAGACGTGAAGGAAAACTGATTTTTCCCCATGTGAACCTGATTGCAGAGATTGCACATCAGGAAGCAGGCTGGAGACCATGGCTGAAGAGTGTTATCCAGCCAAGTTTCCCAGGAATGAGAGGAGCGTGGCAGGACCGGAGATACCTTCACCAAGGAGGGTGTGTGTCCAAACAAGGCCAGAAGCAGTCCCAGCCCTACAGAACACGAAGGGAGCAGTTAACAAGCATTCTGATCCCATGCCAGTATCGGGAGGATAGCTCACGGGAAACGTGCTCACATTGGAAGCAAGACGACACAGAGCAACACAGGTTCGATCCCCGGTCCGCACTTAGAAACCTCTTGGTATTAAGCGTGATATAAATAAACTATCATATCAAATCCTATCATATCATACCTAAACAAAGGCAGGCCACTAACTGTTGATTGTCTGACAATGAAAAGTATGAAAGTAGCACTCGCGTATAGTGAGCCTCATTCATTTCACTTGCATAAGAGTGAAATGCTTTCAAACCCATTAATTGAATACTAAAAACTCTGAAAACAGATGAAGGACTGGTTGTGTGTGCCTAAAAGTGACACTAAAGTTCAGTGACTGAACATTACACATTGTGAGTTTAGGGAACAAGCATTGCCCAAGCCAAGCATGAAACATGCATTACCCAAGTCAAGAGTCAATCAGGTATTTCCCAAAGCCAAAAAGTGGTACAAGCATTGCCCAAGGCCAAGAGACAAACAAAAGTTTACAAAACGTTAGGCTTATGGGTAGAGCTGGTCGGTTTGGCGACTCGTGATTCAATGGTTATGTTAGTGTTGTTCTTCCACGTTGGTGAAATATATTCAAACAGTGGGAAGGGGGTAGGAGACCCGTACTCCCCCTTATTGATACTTTCATATAGTCGCAGTTCACTGGATTGACGGTAAGCCAAGAGAAACCCGTCATAAACAATGCAAAACACTAGAAGTAAGATCCAGGACTCTGCGCCCAGTTGGGCGCGGAGTCCTGGATCTTACTTCTAGTGTTTTTCAAGAGAGAAGCAAGCATTGCCAGAGCCAAGAGTTGGTCAAACATTGCCTAAAGCCAAAAGAGACTAACAACACAACATACAGTTAAGCTACTCTGGTTGCCAAGAAGCAAAGAGGTGAATGCAAGGCTATAAAAGGTGAAGCTTGTTGATGGTGACCATTCACTAAACAATTGGTGTAACTCACATTGCCAAACCCACGAGGAGGAAGGAAGAATGATATCCTTACGGGCATTTTGGCTGTTGGTGCTGCAGAAAGACAGTAGTGGCAAAGAGAATGCCCGTCTGAACGGTGAATGTTCAGAGGAAGAGTGCCTTACTTACTTGGAGGTGTTGAGAGGCACTAAAGTGAATCTTGTCTTTTCTGAAAAGTTGTGCAAAGTCACAAAGGTACATCCTGCTGAAGTTGTAGTGGATATTGATTTTGCAGAAAGACAAATGGCAAAGAGGCTGCCCTTCTAAAAGGGGAATGTTCAGGGGAAGAGTGCCTTACTTACTTGGAGGTGTTTGAGAGGCACTAAAGTGATTTTTGTCTTTTCTGAAAAGTTGTACAAAGTCACAAAAGTACATCTTGCTGAAGTAGTAGTGGATATTGATTTTGCAGAAAGACAAATGGCAAAGAGGCTGCCCTTCTAAAAAGTGCATTTTTAAAAGAAGAGTACCTTGCCTACCCGAAGAGGCTGGGAAACACTGTTGTGAATATTGTCTTTGCTAAGTTGCTAAAAATCACAGAATTGCAGACTGCTGAAGCTGTGGTGAATCTCTTAGTTCTCAGTAGGTTTAACACTAAAGAATCACAATTGAATGTGGAACAAACACTATGGGGCAGGCGAGTAGACCTGCATGGTGAATCCTTGCATAAATTACCTTGGTGTGAGAGATATTCAGGTGAAAGCAGAGGTGCTGTGAAGTCATCAAGACAAATGTATCAACTGAAATTGCTAATGCCATCAAGAGAAACTGAGAAGTGCTACCTTGCCAGAAGTTGGGCTTTCTTTGAATCAGACAAGGAACTGTAAGCATCCTGACTTGGAATATCATTGATGCTATATAATGAAGTTTAAAATCATTGTTCAATGAAGAAGAGAAACTTTTCTGTTGGTTGAACATTGGTTGGCAGACATTTATTTTGACACAATGAAGGAGCCAAGAACTGAATTGGAGCTTTGTTGCAAACCCGGATGTCCTTTTTTCTTTATGCTGAACATTAGAACTGAACTTAACTTGAAAACTGGTTAAGGGGAGCTCTCCCAGGTTATAAAGAGTGAATGTGAATATGTGGGAAATACCATTGTTGATGTTTATTGTGAATTGCCATATATATTTTCTTGTGTATTTTATGCTTAAGTGTGAGGGCCAGATGTCCTTTGTTGGAGTGTTTTCCTTTAGTTTTAGGCAGGGAAATCCTCGTCAGAGTAGGGATATTGAGGCATTTGATGAAATGTACGATTTAATAAAATGGCATATTTTGAGAAATCATCCAAAAGTTGTCCGCCTCACATTTCTGACCCCTCACAAGGGACCGAAAGCTGGTAGGTGTTTGGTTATTTACCCACCCATTGACTGTCCATCGCCATGCTAATGCCTAAGGCCATTACTTCTCTCATTCTGCCCCTGCCTGCTCAAAACAAATCCTCCTGGGATCTGTTTGAGCTTGCTTTATCAAGCCATACCATCCAATATTATGCTCCAAGTGCCTGCCAGTGTTTTCTTTTAAAGCAGTCTTCTGCCACTCATTTTATTAGCACTATGTGTGTCCTTCACTCAAGCCCTGTAAAAATCAAGCATTGGCAAAGCCAACAGGCTGTGCTTGTGTATAAGAGTAAGGCATTTGCCAGGCACTGCTATTACATGCCCAGCTAACTGCACCATTTTGCATCTACTACCATTAATGGTCAGTTAATATCGCTACGTCAGTGCCTGACAAATGCCTTTCCCATGCCTAAACAAAGTCAAAACTATTGACATAGCCATTGCTTGTTTACTGTGTCGCCAAAAGTAGCGGTTCAGACTAAATTGCTCAGGCACAGTCCCTCCTCGGGACAACATAGGCAATCCAAGGTATGCTGTGGCCGTATTGGGCATCACCAGTGTGGCACGGCTTTCATACATATACTACACAGTTAGTGACCCATGTCTGGGCATAACTGTGATAATTGGGATGACTCACTGAGAAAACAGAAAAGAGACGTCTGTCAATGCTCAAGCTAAAGAGTCTTAACCACTGTGAATCCCTCAGTGTAACATTCCATTCCACTGGAGTTAGCTCATCTCTGCCATTGCAGAGGGGTCATCGCCATATGCAAATCCGCCCTGACACAGTGCAGAGGCAGGTCCCATGAGCCTAGTCATACATCACTTTCACATACATATACACATCTTTATTTAGCATCTTATTGACAAAGACAAACACCCCTTTCTTTCTCCGCTGGTACATTCCTTAGAATTATTCAAATGTAAATCAAATGTTCCCAGGTTCTCAGCCCACCTCTTGATTATCTCTTGTATATGACACACATTTTCCTCATCCTGACATGTGATGCTGAACCGATTCCAGGATGTGAAAATCAGATCCCTGCAGTCCGCAAAAATGTCATGACCAACACCAAGTACTATTCCTAATTAAATGGCTTTTAAACCTATATACAACTATAGTGAATTAATGAACTTCGGCATCAGATCATTTCTTAATCACCAGCCAGGTCTCATTGATATGTACTAAGTTACAATCTATTTAACATTAGACACAATCACCATCTACATTATTTTAAATCATATTAACTATCCAAGGAGCAAAACACAAACTTTGCACTCATCTTGGTAATATTTGCTGGTAGGAGTGAACTTTTTTTGATATATTGGAATTATAAATTGTCTTGTTTTAGCTTTTTAGGGATCGAGATATGGGGCTTAATTCACAGACGTGTTTTTTAATGGCAAACCCCCATTGGAAAACGCTCTGTGAATCGGGCCCATGAAGTTATACGATGCATGAATGTCTAGTATGTCTCAATTGCAAAGGTTTATTGTAAACCATAAGCAATTAAATAAATAAAAAATATTTGCTGGTGAGCGCGTGGTATTTATTTCGACCAGACCTAGTTAGAAAGTAGTTAAGTGCTGTGCAAAGTTACATGCAAGTTTGTATGACTGATACAACGCTGTGCCTGTCCTTTAGGATGATGGGGAGCATGAGCAGGTTTGGGCATTTACGCCGCCTGGTCCTCTAATAGGGATTCCCGGAGCAGCGGGATGTCTGCTGGGAGGGATTTGTAGATTGCAATGCGTGAGTCGCAGCGGGTCCGCGTACAGTGAGTCTAAGCAGAGAGGTTGAGGGTGGTTGTGTGTGAGGGGTATTTAGCAAATAACTTTGTATTTAATTCTCATGTAATATGGCGCCTGCTATATTATTCTTCTGCCTGTTTCTTAGCCAATTGGCAATTATTTTCATAAGTATAAATGCCCAATTATAAAGTATCTCGATCACATCAGCTTCTAAACCATGTCTGCGGTAGTATAGCTCAGTGGCAAAGTGTGCGTCTTGAAAGCAAGATGACGCTGAGCAACACAGGTTCAAATCCTGGGTCTGAGCTTAGAAACCTCTTTGGTATTATGCATGTTATAAATAACCAGTTATATAAATATACATAATACTATAGTTTGCTATTCAAAGCTATTTACAGAGGTTGGCAGTGTGACAGTGCCAACAATGCTATAGACAAGGGCATAAGGACCCAATAGAAGAATCCTAAAATGTCCAGAAACCTCAATTTTCTGAGAGCCAAAAGAATCCAGGGCTGAAAAATCTGAGGCTAAAATAGAATCCGTATTCTGGTGACACCCAGTCACCTAGCAACTGAGAAATACATCCCTAGCATTAGATGTGCTATTCAAAAGGCCTCATCTCAGGTTTGGTGTTATCCGGGGGTAAATCTGCTGAAATACTGCCCAATGCAATTACTGTTGCTGCCACTTGGTCAGGTGGTATTACCGCCAGATCACAAGTGTTGGAGGCTGTGTAAGTCCCCATTTTGTTTTAGTCCATAGGACTCAATGTGGTAATTTCGCCGTGGTAATTGCGCTGAAAATGGGAGGAAAGTCGGCAGATTGAGGTGAATCTTCCAACTTTCGGCAGTGCTGTAATGCGGCCAGGGAGCTCCCTGCAACTTAGCCCTTGCTGGGCTACTTTCTTCAACATCACCGTGCGTGCTGCGACATATCAACATGGCCACTACAGTGACCTACGACAACGCCAAGACTGGCAAGCAGGATACGTCCGCATACATTGTTGTGGATTGGCCTTGGCTTCCATATCATGTACCAGTGCAGGGAGCCAGCAGGCGAACCCGGCCCCCAATAAGGGCCCCATTTAAGGGTCAAGTGGATGCTTATGTCTGGCCTGGGCATTACCATCTCCCTTTTTACCACCATGGGTACGGAGCTCCCTGCACCTTAGCCCTAGCTGGGCTACTTTCTTCAACAATCCCCATGCGTGCAGTGACATATCACCATGGCCGCCGCTACAGCTACCAACGAGACTGCCAAGACCTGCAAGCAGGATATGCCCACCTCCGTTGTTGCAGACTGGCTGTGGATTTCATATCCTGTTCCAGTGCAGGGAGCCAGCAAGCGAAGCCGGCCCGTTCTAAGGGCCCCATTTAAGGATCGGGTGGATGCTCCTTTCAGGGCTTGTCCAGGATTGGAGGTGCCCTGCCACCAGAAACTGCCATCCTGGAGCTTGCCTGCTTTGCAAATATATGCTGCCAAAGTCACTTCACCTCTTGGCAGGTAAGTCTCTCTGCTGCCTTCCTTCTCTTCACACCTTCTGCACTCTTACTTCCTCCCTCATCTCACCCTACGTCTCCAATTTCCTCTTCTCTCCTTTGTTTCCTGCGAATTGCAGGCAGCGGCTCGGCGCTGCATCTGCCTCCGCTGTGTGTCTGGCTCCGGGTCCGTCTGACACCCACACTGTGCCCGTTGCGGCAGTCGCGGCCTGCAGCCTTGCAGGGCAATGCTCTGCCGGCATGCGCCTTCCTGCACCCAGCTTTGCCCTCCCTGTGTCTTTATAGTTCTACTCGCCTGCCCTCATGGGTGTTTCCTAGCAGGCAGGGAGTTGCCCATGCGCCTTGTAACTGGCGAGACTTACCGTCATGTTTTTATCTATTGTGTCCCTGCCTGCAACCTCTGACTGTCTCTTTCCAGCCCTGCGCTGCGGTTCGCATTCAGCCTACCCCTAAAAACACTGGATTGACTTTTTCACAGACTTGCACTGTGTTTGCAGTTTGCCTACCCTAAACACTGGACTGGCATTCTCTGTTTTTCACCTGCAGTCCCTTGTTGTTCAACTCCTCTATGCATTGAATCACTGCTCTGCTTGACTGTTCACCTACTGAGAGACTGTGCACCTGATGTAGCCCCCTGCACCATGAGGCGCGGCTTTTCAGCCTGTGCATTTACCTAATGTTGCCTAGCATGTATCTGTACACCTGATCTAGGCCCCGCACCTCGTGGCGTGGATTGACCAGTTTATGCTACTATGAACTACCTGTTGCCTGCTAACGTGATCTTGCACTTTTAAGCATTGACTGCTGCATTTACCTACCTGTGCCTTCATACTTAAAGGTTTACTCAGTCCAGCCTTGTGCTGTGTTGAACCTGTCCACCTGTTGCACTTATTGTATCTTCGCCTCCCTCCCTCCCACTTTCTCCTTCCTCCCTGACCTGCACTCCCCTCCCACCTCCCCATCACTTTATGGTACATCACTTGCACGATCCGAATTGCCTCATGGCCTAGTAGGAACGTTTTTGTTTGTTTTTCGCTTCATCCCTGCCCCCTCCCCACTTTGTCCTGATGCGCCTTGAAACACTTTTTAATGTATAAGTGCATTATAAATGCATCATAAATACAAAAATAAAAATTACCACCGCATTTTTCTACACCGCCCAACTTGTGATGAGGACCAATGCGCAATGGACTTCAAATGCTGATGCCCAATAGCAGTATTTTGTGTTGGGCAAAGCCATCTACTTACATTTGGGTGACATATTCCTCTCCACAAAATGTGTGGTGCTCCGTAAGCTCAGATAAAGCACACAATGACCACATTACTTGATTTGCGGACATAATATGGCATTCATCGGACGCAAACTCTAGAAATCTGGACTATATGATCATCTCTCAGCGGATTTATTCTATAGAAATAGAAGTAAATGTAGGTAGCTCCATCCCATCATTCTAAATGAGATTCAAACGAAGAGTTAAAATCGGCTTCCGGGATGGTTTCTAGGTCTACCCCCATACCTACCCTGAAGTGTCGAAGCTAGTTCCCTGAGGGACAGCATGAGATGCTGGTTTCCAGGCCAGTATATCCTATTTATCTGAAATGATGTAATGCTCAGTGACTGGCTCAGAGCCTGGAAGGAGCCTATCCTGTATCCATCGTTCTCGCTCGTGTGCTTTGGGATGTCACGGAATTGTGTTTGGACCTTCCAGCCCCTTGATTGGCTGTTCTCCATATCTAAATCCGATAGGTTCCCGGTTCTGTAAAACAAACTCTTCTGAGAGTGCATGCAACCTGCCATGCAATCAACGACCAGAGACACTTAGAAGCACTGTCTCCTGCTTCTAAATTGAATTCAATGGTGTATTGAATCTGCTCGATACATGGTCATTTCAAAACACCTTTAGTGGAAGAGTGTGAAAAAAACAAATTCATCGCACCTATATATTTTTGTGGAATTAAAACGTTTTGGTACAAAGCACAAACCTTTACACAATGCGTGGCTCAATGCTCTTTTCTTGATTACACTAAATACAGAAAGTGGAAGTCCTGTGTGAGCAGCAATATTAGCTCTGGAAATGTGGCGTTATGTCAATTACGCTCAACGAGGCTGCCAAAATGGCGCTGGTCGGAAGAGCTACACAAGACCACTTCACATCATATCACATTATGTTACCTTATAATCAGCGGATTACCCCCAGAATGTACTATGTGTTGTTTCGATTTTAATTAGACTAATTGGATGAAATGACAAGCTCTGGACATTTACCCTTTACACAAACAGTTATGTAGCACCATTATTTCTATTACTACTTTCAACAACTCAGAGTGTGGATTAATATTTGGCTAATTAGGGCCTTTTAAAGAATGTTCTGATTGGCTTAGCTATTCAGGAATGAGAATTTCCAACGTTTTTTGCGTGCTATTATATATTATATATTAGCTCAGAATTCCGGCCCATATGAGCCAAGTAGACAGTCCTCAGTACTGGCAGCAGTGATCCTTACCTCTGTTACTCAGCCCCTTCCCACCGCCTCGTACATCTGCCGTCAGCAACCTTGCGGCCTGGTCCTTTATCCCCAGCCTCCACCCTGCTCACTCAAGCACCTTGCCTGCTCCTCTGTTAGGGAGGGGAGTCTGCTGCTATTATGCAGACCTAGCCCCTTGACTCCGTCCACCCCCTTCACCCTGGATAGGAGTATGCACACACTTAGAGCTTGCTTGCTGTTCTATAATGTACCTCCTCTCCTGGTCCTATAAAATGTGCAACAGTTCACAAGGCACATTGCCCTCACCCTGCTGCTGAAAAGGACACCGCCATTTAACGGCAAAGTCCTCCGGGACTCTCCATTTGTTTCTGATGGCGATTGATTCTTCATTGGACAAAGATTTGGCTTTTAGAAATATTTTGAAAGTTACCATTTCTGTTTAGGGCCAGCACAGGGGCAGTACTGCCCGGCAGCTGTCGCTCAACCAGATCATCATCCACAAGCACATCAAAGGTAGAGTGCAACTTCCTGTCTTCTGTGCTGATACTCTCATGGGACTCTGATGGAAGGTACTGCCTGGTCCTATGTGGGGTGACAGATCACCTTCCTTGTGTCTAGAACTTTATCAAACTCTGTGTAAACTACCCACTAAACGTTCAAATATAGAGGACAACTCGGTAAAGTTAATAGCATTAGTGGCACTGAGAGTGGCAGTATTCACAGGTATTTTTGAACATGCCAAAAGGCAATGAGCCTTGTAGATTACACCGAGAGGTCTGCAATCAGTGTGTATCCTACTGAATTCGAAGCATGATTTCTGGTTAATTATTTGTACTTCTAGCTAGAGTCCTTTATCAAGGAAGGTGCATGAGATTACAATTATTCTATAAGCCACCAATTTACATATTTTATCTGTGAATAACTCCAGGCAGGGACCGCTGCTGTCTTTTGACCCCTTGTATCTTAAAGTGCTTAGGCGTGATCCAACTCTCAGAGAAAGGAGTTGCCAAAACTACACACTTATACATGATGCTGCGGAGCTCTGATTCGCATAGACATTCTGGAAGTTCTGAGTATGCTTGTATACATTGGGCCTGGAAAAGTGGTGAAGTGGCAAGTAATGGCTGCTGATTCACTCACACATTACAAACAGATGAGGAAATCACTTGAGTGATCCAACCCCTCATAAAATGCTGTCATGGGAACCACCGATGCGGATACAAAAATGCAAAATGATACAAATCATACACTCAATTGACATGGTATTGGTTCAACCACTGCACATAGACCATTGATTTGAAATTAAATTTGAATGTGAAGAATCTGTTGAAAACTCTATTTTTTTAAAAATTGGAAAGAATACTGATGCCTATTAATAAAATTGTACATAGGATTGATCAATGGTCTATGCGCAGTGGTTGAACCAATACCTTGTCTGTTGTTATACCACTTGTTAGGCTCAACAGGGACCCTGGGTCTACATTGGCAAAACCCTACAGCAATGATGTTCTTGGGTTGAACATTTGAGCAATATTTTGTGTGGTTGCGCAGTTTTGAGGGAGAGGTTTTTGTCTTTTATACTCTCAATTGGTTTGTTAAAAATGCTTGCACTATCCTCTTTTGTCAGGAGTGTTTTGCTAGTCAAAATTGCATTACAGATAAGAAATGAAAGGCACATGTTCCCCGCTGCATGGGCTATCACATGTACGAGATGTGGCAGAGCTAATCCTCTTTGCATTTCTCGGTAACTGCTCACAGGTGACACTGTGGTGGGGTCAAATGCTTGCCTGGGCTGTACGTGCTAGACCACAGCAAACAGACTCTCTCCAAAATGATACACAGAACGTAAATTATATGAAACAGCCCCTCTTACCCCCCACATTCTGCTATCATTATGGGCAGGATCACAAGTGTGCTCTGTATACAAACCGCTGGCCTTGTATACAGTAGAGGGATTTGTGTTTACTTACACTTAGGAACCAATACACACAGAAAAGAGCATTGCCCCTCTGGATATTGGATCTGTGCTTAAGATGTACATGTTCCTGGTGTCTCTTTGGGAGATGCTTTGCTGTGAATCATCATTGCAGTGGAATTCTCTTTGGAGAGCCCTGATTACTGCGCACACACACTTTACACGAATGCCCTGCATTGTGTGTGGAAACTCTGTGGGATTGCTGTAATCAGATACCCCCCACTCACATGCAAGTTATTGCCTTGCAGCAATACAGGGTTCACTCCGCAGTGGATACAAACTCATTTCCAATTGTGTTTAATAGGGATTGTGAAGCATGCAACACTTCTAGTGTCCTCGCTCGAGCTCCACACAAAGAGTACAGTAACAAACAGATCCAAAGCACCCGCACTATAAAAGCACAGGAAGATACTATCTCCACACAATTCAAGTAACCTTTGGGCACCATTGCGTAAAGACATTTTATCCCTGTTAACTATTTGTGATGCAGAGAAAACGCAAAGGAGCTCATTTCCGAGGTCTGCAAAAATTACACAGGGGGAACATGTTGCATTTACACTTTGGTGTAATGTAAAATGGTAGTGTACTTGCTTTTACACACCCTTTCGCACTCTGCCTTGCAAAATGAGTAAATACTGCCTGCCATTTACACATGGCAGGCAGAGTTTACAATGGAATCCTGTAGAATCCGTGGTTCTATGTGATTTGATCGTACTGATTTTGTCGAATGCAAAACCAGCAAATGTTTTCTTCTTTTAATCCATTTGGCTGTCAATATATATGCAGCGAGATCCCACAAGCCCCCACTTCTCCACCTCCACCTTAATTATTACCCTTGCCCACCCCCCACACATATTTTCAGCGGTTTAAAAAACAGGGGGATTCCATAGATATCCACAGCATTTGAGCCAGCAGGAGAATACATGATGGTGCAAATGTTGTAGTATTGATATAGCAGAGAGGAAGGGCGAGGTGAATCATAACTTGCGATACGCACCTCCACTCTGCCATACAAATGAACGAAAAGGAAATGTAATGCATAAAAGTCTTATGCGTGACTTTAACACATTAGATTTACATTAAGGCTCATCAAACATAAGCTCCAAAGTGTTACACCACAAAAAAAGGAAAGTAGCTCATATCTGAATGCCCATAACAAAGATGGACTCTGAAGGGTACTGTTTGCCAGAAGAAGGCATAGTGCAGTAGGCAACTGCTTACGCTAGAAAGGAAGGAAGGACAAAAATCACTGGGTAAATAATATGGAAGGGCTTGAAGCAGTGTATTTGCTGCCCTTCGACGAGGCATTGTATCAGAAAATGTTTTTTTGATAATTCATCGCTGTGATCTGATGAGTATGTCTGCATAACCACATTATTGTTCCCATTCCCGGACTTTTGAATTGTTGTGTTGGAATATTGACATCACTGTAGAAGTGATTTTGTAATGAGATTGTATACCGAGATGCCTATTTCCTACTAGCTAGAGTTAGAGTTAGCCGGGGGTGGACAGCTCATGAGTTAAGCACCTGTATCTGACATGGCGGCAGGCCTGAAGCTTAAATCCCTGCAGGGTCGACTCTGCACTTCATCCTTTTGAGGTTGAGTACTATTAACTTGTGTAATAATACCCGCTATTATTACAGCGCCTAGAAGTGGGAGGAAACTTTTGACCCCTTTTATAGCAACTGCTCTTTTAATTTGTTGACATGCTAATACTCTGAATATTTTGATGTTTTATTGTGCTTGGATTTTTTGGCCTTTTTCTGAATAGCCATGACACCCTCTCTTGTTGTTAAGCAGACCACGCTAAACAATTTAAATACATGAATACGCTTTCATCAAGCCATTGCGATCTCAAATGCCTGCTCGGCCATTGTTGTTCCTTACCTGGCTGGCTGCAGAGTCCTGCTCGCCTAGCCACGGTCATTGACTGCAATCATGTATCCCAGTGAGTACAATTCTAGTGGAGGGGTCACACTGTAAGCCATTTGTTTCAATGTGAGCTGAGGGCTTACCTGGAATGCTCACCTTAGAATTCTATCTGTGCTCACGTTGTCTCTCTGTTTACTAGTGGAGCGGGTTCCACATTCCATGTACTGCAGTTGGTTGTTGTTGTTGTAGAGTCCTGCTGGGGCTCTGGGTTGCTGCAATAAAGGTCCTTCTCCAACTACCCAGTGTCACCATTATTACACTGGCGAGAAGGGCAGCTAACCCTGATTAACCCATGCGTGCTGAGACCAGGAATACAGCAGCCCAGCAGATCACGGCCCCTGTAGTGGCCGCAACACATTGGCCGCTATTCGGTTTTTCCCTGGAGTGTGGTTTGGGAAAGCCTGCAGTGAGCGAGCGAACCGAGCAAACGTCCCAGATATCCCCCTGTGTCCCCAGCGGCGTCTAGCTGGTGCCTGCGCTCCCCTGACCAGGAGCGGGTCGAGAGCAGCGCCGGCAACTGCAACTTCATTCAAGTCACACATTAGAGGTATTGCAGTGCTTCATTGTGCTGCGCTGCCAGAGCTCCCCAGCAGGAGGGGGTCAAGCGCGGCGGCGGTGGAGACAGAGGAACCAGCGTGTGGCAGAAGCTACCATCGCGGAAGGAAGCTGCATGCTGGCCGGTGCCCCCTTAAGCAAAGAAGGTCGAGCGCGACCGGTACTACAGAAGAGGGGCACCGTGGAGGAGAACCTCCATCCGGACCGTGTGGAATCATACGCGGCATTAGCATGGAGCTGCTTACATACAAGACGCTTGCGTAGAGGTAAGCAACTTCGGTTTCCTTCTGGACCCACGTGACTCCAGGCCCCAATTCAGGACCTGCCAACACACGAAGGAGGCGGGCAATGAACTGGAAGCCTGGAATGCCCATGGACAAGCAGTGAGAAAGGCAGGAGCACAGTCTAAGGCTGTACTGGGTGCAAACTGCAACATTTGAAAGCCTTGTAAAAGAAAAAGTGCAAACAGCAACGTTTAAACCTTGACAAAAAAAGGGAAAGGTATAACATATAAAAGAATTGGTGCTCTGCCTTTCCTAGTACGGGAACAAGATTTAAATGAGCAAGGGCAGCAATGCAGCACAGTAACACCTGCCCACCTCCTGCCTTCCTTCCCAGTCCAGGGGAGTCTCCCATAGCTTGGGATCTATGTGTAGACACCTTCAAGGTGTATTTGAGGGCAGCAGGAGGTTCCAGACTGAGTGATGATGACAAAGAAGCTGCCCTTTTGAATTGCCTAGGAACTGAGGGGCTAAGAGTTTTCAGGCATCTTCCTGGGCAATATGTACGTGCCCCACACGCAGATGTAGGAGATGGTGGGGTTGAAGATGAAGGAGTGGGATTGGCTTATGAGACAGCCTTAGGAAAGCTGGAAGCATGCTTTGGCAAGAGGACAAATGTGGTGTTGGAAAGATACTATTTTTTCTCAAGCGCTCAAGGCGCTGGAGAAAATATTGACTCAAACACAACAGCACTACTTCCCCTCATCGCATCTTGCAAATTCACTGGACTGGCGGATGAATACATCCATGATCAAATCATGATGCGCACAAGTGACTCAAGAGTGAGAGAGAGATTCTGGATGGAGAGAGATCCACCATTGGAAAAAATGTTGGAGATAGCAAGAGCTATAGAGGAATCAAAGAGGAGTGTCCTGGAGGTGACGGATAAAAATGAAAATGTACATGCCATAATGACTAAGTGGGGGAGTGATGATCACAAGGGCAAGTTCAGAGACAGCAAAGGATCACTGGCACCTAGAGAAGGGTGTAAGAGATGTGGATGGCTGGGCCATGCAACTGGCTCGAAGGAGTGCCCCGCTTCCACTGTTGACTGCAGAAAATGCAAAGGGAGAGGGCATTATGCCCGAATGTGTAAGCGCATTGTCCACAACAGGCAAACTATTAGGATGGTTGATCCTGATCCAGATGAACACAGTGTGACTGTTGTAGGTTATTTGAGTGACACCAACTCTGATCTGGGCAGTGAACCTGTGCGCAAAAGAATGTTATTGAGTGTGGGTAATGGCCATGGGAGAAAAGGAGCATGGGCCATGCTGACCGTGAATGGGGTGCCCATGACAAGGATGGTAGACACTGGTTCACCCTATACTATGATATCTCCTGGGCTATATGTGGCTAGCTTCCACGAGCAAGTGGCTGACTTGTTTCTTTCAGACATTAACCCGTGTGCATATGGACGAGTACCAATAAAAGTGTTGGGTTATGAATGGGCCACCATCGAGTATGAAGGGCATAGTACACGTGGGATGTTGTACGTGTCCCACAAGGGGGACTCTGTAGTAGGGTGGGATGAACATGTGGCTCTTGAAATAGAAATTCAGCCAGGGAAGGCCGTTCCTGTTCTGAGTGTGAGTGCGGATGAAAACTGGAAGGATCAAGAGGCGTTGTCTGCAGACTATCTCAAAGGGGCCTTTCCCAGTGTGTTTACCTCAACCCTGGGAAAACTAAAGGGGTTTTCCCATAAGATAGTTCTCAAGAGAGGTGCTGTGCCGAGCATACACAAAGTGAGGAGGGTCCCCTCCTCAATGCTGCATTCGGCGTGATGAGACCTTGTCACGCCGAATGCAGCAGATCAGGTTTGTGCATGCTCGCGCACACGTGAGATCAGTCTGCCGCGTTAGTCAAGAAAGTAAAAGTTAAACAAAGAGAAAGCAACATATTCCCACAGCTCTGTGTCCCTCATTTTGGCGTCGCTGCACGTTGGGGACATGGAAATGCTCATACACCTTGCATTTGAGTAGGGTACAGGAAAACTGGCGACAAGGATGGGATCTTTACACCTCCTCCACAAATAGAGAAAGAAGGACAGAGAAATACAAAGAAATACAGCAAGTGGTGAACGCCTGTGAGTCTCTCCATAACGTGCACACCTGAGGGTGCCTGATTGCAGCAGAATATCACCGAGTGAGGAGAGAGATGGCCAGAGGCGAGCAAGCAATAAGTCTGATGACAAAGGGCCCAGTGCAGCTGCATTTCGTCGACCAGGCCCTTTTGACATGGGAGATCAACAAGCCCTGGGACAGAGATGCGAGAGATGGCTACGAAGATTCGAGAATTACATGGCCGCCTATTATGAAAAGGCCCCAGATAAGTTTGCCAGGAGATTGCTTATTAACCTGGTTGGTGACGATGTTTAAGACCTCATACCTACGTTCCCGCCGGATGAAGTCAAGATGCATGAGGGGCTCAAGGAGGCACTATGTATGTATTTTGACCCCCAGTACAACATAGACCATGAAAGGCACACTTTCAACACGGCCTGTCAAATTTCTGGTGAGTCCATGGACGCATTTGCGACTCCACTGCGCAAGCTGGTGGCACATTGTAATTTTCATACATTCTCAAATGATGAAGCCATCAGGTTAAGGCTTATCAGAGGGTTTTTATTGTCCAGCTTAAGGAAGAAATTACTCCGGGAACCGTTTCCCCTCGCCATCATTCTACAAATGGCGCGGACAGAAGCGAGAGCGGACTCACAAGCCAATAAACAACAACAGTGGTAATGCCCTGCCGAGAAGATATGTACAGCCAGGAAGTGTTACATGTGTGGTTTACCGTTCCCCCATGAGGGAGTAACCCGGTGCCCTGCATTTGGACAGAAGTGCGTCAATTGCAGGTGGGAAAATCACCTAGCGAGAGTGTGTAATGCGCCGCCGAACAGGACACAAGAAGCTGGTCCTACCGGGGCGCGATCAGAACACAACTCACGCACCCAAGGACCCAGAAGAGAGACTTATGCGAGAAGAGACCTGGTCAGCAATGTTCGGCAAATCACCGGGCGATCAATGATTGCCCCAGAAGGAGATATCGACTTCAAAGTGGGTCAACCTCCTGCAAAGTTTGTCATTGACACCGGGGCCACACTGAATATCATGTGCAGATTGGGATTTCGCAAGATCGCACATCCGCCAAAAATGGAATCATCGGAACTGAAGGTGTTTCAGTGGGCCACCCGAGGGCCAGTTCAGAATCATGGGAAGTTCTCGACACAAGTAAACTACAAAGAGAGACTGGCGATGGCAGAGCTGTATGTTCTTCAGGGAGAGGTGGCGGGAAACAATTTGCTAGGCCAAACCAACGGCACTGGAAATGAAGATTGCTGCCATGATGTACACAATGCAGCACGAAATCCCAGTGATGCAAAGGTTTCCATAACTATTCAAAGAAATCAGGTTCCTGAAGGGAGAACCAGTCACCCTTCACATTGATGGGTCAATACCTCCAGTGGTACAACATCCCGGCAGATACCCGTCCACCTGTAAACGCAAGTAAAGATAGAGATTGAGTGCCTGTTAAAGGAGGGAATTATAGAACTGGTGTGCGGTCCCACGCCGTGGGTCTCGCAGTGCCCAAACAAGGCTCCATGAAAAAGATTTGCCTCTGTGTGGACATGCGCCAGACCAACAAAGCCATTCAATGAGAACGACATCCCGGCATGCATCTGGATGACATGATCAGCATGCTCGACGGAGCTAAGGTATTCATGAAACTCGATCTATACAAAGAATACCACCAGATGCAGCTAGATAAACAATCACTCTACATAACCACTTTTGCAATGCATGAAGGTTTGTTTCGGTATAAGTGGCTAAGCTTTGGTATATCGTCGACTGCTGAAATCTTCCAGGAGAGCATTAGGTAGGTAATTCGGCACATAAAGAATTGATTCAACTACAGTGACGATATTTTGGTATTTGGGGTTGATCTCGAACAACACGTCTGAGCGCTACATCAAGTGTGCACAGCTCTCTCTCAAATGGGGCTAACGCTAAATGCTGACAAGTGTGCAATTCATAAGAAGAATCTCGCATTCTTCAGACGTGTTTTCTCGCAAGAGGGGATGTGCCCTGATCCGGGGAAAGTGACTGCAATTGAAAATATTGCACCTCCGCAAGATGTGAGTGAGGTACGGTCATTTCTGGTGATGACTAGCTATTGCAGTAGATATCTGAAATACTTTACCAACATTAGGGCACCATTGAGAGAATTTAACAAGCAAGGGAGAGTGTTTTAATGGGACCAAGCATGCAAAAAGACATTCGCACAGATCAAGAGAGACATTGGTTCTGCTGATTGCATGGCCTATTTTGACGCAGTCAAATGTACTGAACTGACAGTGGACACAAGCCCGGTAGGCCTGGGAGCTATCCTTTCACAGCACAAACCTGTCAGGGACAGTCCCAGAGCCATTGTTGCATATGCCTCCAAAAGCCTGACAGAGGTGGAAAAAAAGTACTCACAGCCAGAAAAGAGGCATTGGCCATCGTTTGGGCATGCAAGCATTTTCAAATGTTCCTCCTGGGAAAACTATTCACAGTAGTGATCGATCACCAGGCATTACTCACGATTTACAGAAATTCTCAGTGTAAGATGCCTCCTAGGATTGAAAGATGGGGGTTAAGATTGCAGGACTTCAATTTCACCATCGCCCAAAAGATGGGAAAGGAGTACAATCCAGCCGATTTCATGTCCCGACACCTGCTTGCGAAAACCAGACTGTGACCCATCCATGGTGGGGGAATATATCAACTTCTTCACTGAGCAAAGACTCCCAAAGCTGCTTACGATGTGCATGGTGAGAGATCACACTATGAGAGACAGGATAATGCAGAAGGTGAAGGAGTTTATCACATCGCGAAGATGGAGAGACAGTGAACTAGGACACAGAGGCATGGAAGCAAGAAATGCAGGCCTTCAGACAAGTGAAAGATGAGCTGTCAGTCATGGCCGTCAGCCTTGTGATGTGCGGGAGGCGGATCTTCAGACCTGTGACAGCAAGTAGTGGACTTGACACAAAAGGTGCATCGAGGAATGGTAGCCACACAACGGCAGATAAGAGACACAATGTGGGTCCCAGGGATCAACTCAATGGTGGAAAACACTGTAAAGAAATGTCACCTGAATGTCCGAGTTACCAGAAGCTCCATGGACCCATGTGGTGATTGATCTTTTTGGACTGTTTGGTGGGGCAAGTACTGGAGGTGATAATGGACGAGTTCTCCCGGTTCCCCTTGTATAAATGATCTCATCTACGTCAGCCAGCACTGTAATACCGGAACTGGACATTATATTCTTTGCATGGGGCATTCCCAACACGTTGAAGTCAGACAGTGTGCCTCCCTTTAGCAGCATGGAGTTTGCTCGGTTCCTGAGCCACATGGGCTTATGACATTGGAAGTGGCTGCAAGCCAATGGAATGATCAAGAAATTCATGGAGAGTTTGACAAAAGTACTGCAACAAAATGAGCTAAGTCTGATGTCACTAAACCAAGCAGTGTGCAGCATGCTTAGAGATTACCGAAACTCACCACATGGGACCACGGTAAGATGCCCCTCAGAGTTAGTGCTCCAAAGAAAGGTGAAGACGAGACTGCCCCACATAGAGGAGACCCGGAAGACAGACCTCACAACACTACAGGCTTAAGATGTAGCCAGATAAATCAAGATGAAAAGATATGCTGGTGAAAAACAGAAGGCGCAGTCACCATCGCAGGAACGTGGGGACAAAGTTCTTGTGTTTCGAAAGCAGGAACGAAAATCAGAATCAAGAATCAAGATTTGATCCCGGTCACCCAGTCATCACGCAGATTAAGGGGCCCATGATAACAGCCGAACCCCGGGCAGAGTGATCACACGAAATGTGTCACAGTTCTGGCTTTACCGAGAAGGAGAGAAGGAAGTTGAGGATGAGAAGACGGGTGAGAAAGATCGCCAAGACAGAGCTGAGAATGATGACGAGGTTGTGACAGAGAATGAGTGGCATGGGGAGAGGCCGATGAGACCGAGGAGATGCATTAGATGGCCTGTGAGACTGATCGAAGAAGTATTCGAAAACTTTGAGCATGGGATTTTGTTTCGCCCGAAAGGGGGAGATGTGTCTAGCACGGACACGGTTAACCCAGTGTGACAGACTATCTTGTCATTCTGAATGCAGCAAATCAGGTTTGTGCATGCATGGGCATGCGTGGGAAAAGTCTTCTGCATTAGGCAGAAAGTAAAAGTTGAAAAAAGCGAAAGCAACATATTTCCACAGCTCTGTGTCCTTCATTTTGGTATGGCTCTGCGTTGGGGTCCTGGAAAGGCACATACACATTTCCTTTGAGCAGGGGACAGGAAAGGAAGCATGTCTTTTAATTTGGTACGGTCATCGCATCATCAAATAATATGCCATTTCTGAACACCTGCTCTTGGTCATGAACTAAACATGCGGGCTTCATTAGGAGTTTGGCGGTAGCCGTGCCTGTATGACAAGCACGGCTACCGCCAAACTCGCCTCCGGGACCGGCACTCATGAATGGGCAATTACCGGGCTATTACGAGTGTTGCGGCCCGGTAATTGCGCATTCGCGGGTGGCGGTAATGCCGCTCTCCCCATTCCCATTCTGCCCGATAGGGCTGAATGGGGATGGGAGCATGGATGCATCTGCGAGTTGAGCTCGCGGGTGCTGCACAGCCGCCAGGTCAGACCTGGCGGGCTGACAGACACCCACGAGCAAAACTCATAGTTTGGCGGTCTGGGAACTATGGTACCGGTAGCATTACCGGTACCATAGTTCCCGGACCGCCAGGGTCGTAATATCCCCTTTTACATTTGGGAATGGAGCAAGGCTATAAGACTGGTCATTCACTGTTCACTGCTTGGAACAATGGTGTGCCTATTGGAAAGGTGATGTGTCTACGATTTTGGAAATACATTTTTGGGTAGAAGGTTCCAGTCTCATTTTCAGGCCCTAGAGCTTGGTTGCTCTCATTATATGGGCAGGGTTGACTTTGTCTTTTCCCCTTTCATTTTCCTTATCCACAGAGGGCAGATTTGACCCAGTGCAGGGTACTCCATACAGACAGAAGCACTTAGGGGTCTGACTTTGCCAAGTTCGGAGGTATTACCCATTAATAGGACCAAGAGGATCCCGGGGGCGATGGCAGCAGGAAAATCAAATACAAGCAGGATGCTCTAGCCTGTAATGGTGCATCAATGTGTCTACCTCAGTGTGCTTTCACAGGTGCCTTGGGCATTAGTAATTGTGAGCCAAGAGTTTTAGATGCAAGAACCAATGCGAATTACACCAATCCTTCTCCCGCTACACACAAAACTCAGTGGGCCTCATTCCGAGTATGGCGGTAAGGGATAGCAGCCACCGGTAACGAGACCGGTGGCGGTAATCCCTTACCGCCATACTCCGAGTTCCCTCTGCGCCCTCGCCCTTAACGCCTGCTTTGAGCAGGTGTTAAAGTCGAGGGCGCAAAGGGGCCTCCAAGCCATGGGGGCTCATTTGGGAATGGGGAAGAGCCTTGGTGAATGGGGAATTACCGCCCCGCCAACCTTGGAATGGGGCGGTGATTCCGCCATCCACCAAGGCGCTGCCGTTCCGGGTACGGCGTCAACCAAGGCGTTAATAGCGCCATTGGTTAGTGCCGTACTTGGAATGAGGCCCAGTGTGTTCTTAATATCATCAATGCTTCCACCCGCCTGCATCTGAATTGGTATATGGACACCCCTAAAAAGAAAAATAGCATGCAGAGAAAATAAACTTGACACTCAGTGAACCACTATCTACTGCGCTATGGGATGAAATATGTAATGCTTTAGTAAAAAGTTCAAAATAACAATAAAGGTCTGTTACCAGTAAATACATGTATGGATTGCAACGCATGTGTTTCCCGTCACAGCTCTGTACATGAAAGATAGACAGGCTCTCTCCTAGCCTTGTCTCAGTTGGATCACAGCCATGTAGTGCCTGTAGAAGTGTGTGTGTCATCCACACCCTGGATTAATGTGGACAAATCCAGCTTAGGGCGCACCTTGGTTGCCCCATGCTCTGAAGAATGCTGAATTCCCAAATCCGGGACATACTCCGAAACGATAAGTCTGTCATTGGTGGCAAGAATCGGTGTGTAGTTTTTATGACCTAGGGGGTCAGTGTTTTCTAGGAACCCAGTCTCTCTTCCTCTCTTGGTGGAGTTTTGTCAGAGTTCCAGGGCTGTGTATTTCATCATCATCAATGAAGCACTAGAGTCTGGTCCAGAGCCGAAGGTCACATGGGGGAGAAGGTCACAAAGCACACAAGAGAGCAAGATGGGATGGGCTCTAACACCTTTAGAGCGTGTGCAGGGGGGTGACAAGAAGGCCTCACCTGACGCTTCCTGTGACTGCCCATGTCTCCTTGCCAGTGGCAAGTGTTCACACATTACATAGAGCGGTTTGGCATGGAGCCTTTTACAGGCATTTAGAGCTTGCATTCCAAGCTTACTGATTGGCCAGAGAGCTGGAAACAGTGAGAACACAAGAGGATCATGAAATTATATACATATATATATATATATATATATATATACATATATATATATATATATATATATGTATATAATTTCATAGGTGTTTAGTAGCGCAACTCAACCATAATGTCCCTTTAACTAAGTTGTTTTCACTGAATATTAATATAGATAATGTAAATGTGAGAAATGTTTACTAAAACTCCCTTACCTTACATTTATATAACATAGAATATGCTAAACCCCCTGCCCCGCTAGTGATTTGGGTGTCCGCGGACAGTGCGCTTGTCCGCGGGCGGACGCGGTCACCATCAGCGCTATCCAACAACTCAGGGGGTATCTTATATTATTGTATCATACAATAAAAACACCAAACATATTCAAAAGCACCACATAAATACATTACATTTAATAATAAATAAGAAGTGGAAACTGTATATGTAAGACATCAACCATCCACTGAAGTAGCATTTCCAATATAATGGAATATACCAAAACAAAATAAATATGCCTCCAATTGAATTACCTCACAGAAACTGCACAGCAAGAAGCAAGAGCATACTTACACAGCAGTAACAGCAAAAGTTTCTAAAAAAGTAGTAAGTACACTACATTTATTTCATATACTTATACATTTTCTGTATTGTGTACACTAAAACTATTTTTTTTTTAACACAGAAATGTCCAGTACTTTGGAATAGCTGGAAGAAAATTTCCCACAAGAGGAAATGAGTGAAGACAGTGATAACAATGGTAGACACAACATTTCTCTATATAAGCCAATTAATAACCATTACTTTATGTGTACTTAACACATTTTTTTAACAGACCAGACAACCAATAAAAATAATGTACCAAAGGAGATATTAGAAGATCCTCTGAAATGAATGGACCTAAAAATGAATTTGTTAATGCAACACTTCAATCAACTAAAAGACTGTATTGTGGACCACATTAAAGAAAAAATTAAATACCACTGTCCCACATGTACCTGTTCCCCCTCTCCATGTCCCAGCCAACTATCCCCAAACACTCCCCACCAAGAAAAACGGTACAATGTGACTTCCATCCCTTCCTCCCCTCCCATACATCATATCCAAGCCCCTAATTCCCCTGTATTTGTTTCAGTTTCTGCCTCCCCCTCTCTTTCCTAATGTTTCTACTGTTAAACAATAATAACATTTTAAGTGTGTTCTTAGTATATGCCTGTGTTTTTTTTTTTAAGGCAGTCAGGGTGTCCGCGGACAGCACGGCTGTCCGGGGTGTCCTTGTCACGCCGTTACGGCGCTGGTCTCTTTGGCAGCGCCGCCGATTGTGCGGAGTAATATGCTCCAACCTGTCCAAGATGGCTGTGGATGTCCGCACCGTAACTGCAGACAACGGGATAGACTATGCACGCTCCCCAGAGATGCAGATGGCTGTTCACGTGATCCCATTTAGGGAAGGAAGTACGGCTACCCGCTGCGTCGCTACTGCTGATTCCGGCGCTCCGTAAGTTTTGCTACTAGGTTGCCCTTCACTGACTTATGTGAATTCTTATTTCTGTAAAACTTCTGCTTATTTACTCTCCTTTCTATCCAGACTCTCCTCTTCTCTCTCATCTCGGTTTCGCTCAGAGTCCCGTATTTCCTCGGCAAGTCTCCCGTTCCCAGCATCCACTTTGACTGGCCTCACTCTCGACATTCCCATCCAAAGTAAGTTAGCATTCTTTCCAATACTCGCTCTCTTCACCACTTTCCCTATAGTACTCTGGCAGAAAATATCTCTCTTTTCCCTAAGGGTGGGCTGGTACCTTCTGGACCTAAATACTGGAAACCGGTGTTCCCATTCAAACCTCCTCCAGTAAGTGTCAGGCTACAGTTCCTTCTGCAATATTTCAGTCTAATCATCACTGTTGAATTCTTACCTGTCTTGTGTCTATCTCCCAGACTTCATCTTCAATACGAGTGCCAGTTACTCCGAAGACCTCATCCCGATTACCCGTGAGCAACATCGTCCAGGGTTTTCTTCCCCAGAGGGTTTCCCTGGGGGGTTTTGCTCCTTCCCGCTCTGGCATATTATCATTTCCGGAGAGGGGAGAGTAGAGCTATCCGGGGGAACTTTCATTTCAGCATTTGCATCCTTCATGGGAAGTCGCTGTCAGATCAGGTTAGTGACATTTGTGAGATTCAATGTTGTTACTAAGTTAACCAGTTTATAACAGTCCTCAATTAACCAACATGGGGGTGTCCTAAGAACACTATACCTGTTTGTACTGTCCGTAATAAAAATGGAGGTGTCCTTAGAACACACAAGATGTCCGCCTCTCTCAATCACCCAAAATGGGGGTGTCCTAATAACACCCCTGCTGTTCGTAATGTCCGCAACCAGAATTAATATATCCGTAGAACACATATCCCGTCCGCCTGTCTGCAAAGTTTTGACGCATATTTATTTTATTCAGGGACTTCAACATTGTTCGTAGAACACCTGCGCACATGCGCATCACACATTTGGTTCCTACGAACATTTCACCTCTCCGCAACTGTCCGCTGCACGTGTGTCACACTTTTAATTAGTTTGGGGACCTGAACACTGTCCATAGAACACCCACGCGCATGCGCACAACCGTCATTGTGCATTTGGTGTCCTGCGGACAGCCGTCCTATTTGCGAACGTGTCCGCAACGTCATCATGTGACCGCACCCACGATGAGCATGTGTCCTTCTTTGCGGACACAGTCTGGGCCCCCAGACATTTAAAAACTGCTTTTTGAGCAATCCAAGGTATTTTAAAGTAAAAGTTCACAATTGCACATGTCCCAGACAAAGTCCCTGCTGATCTACATACTTTTTGGAACTTTTTGAGCCCGTTCTTGGTGTACGAAGTGTTCGGGGACGGCACGGGTGTCCGCAAAGCGCACCCCAGCACCCCTATAAAAGGCCACACCCCAGAGCTGATCCTCATTCTGCTTTTGGATTTACAAGATTTACAACAGGACAATTGTGCAGATGCCAGACACATGTCCTAAACTGTTCCCTCTACAATGAATAATAATAAGGTCTGTATGACGCTGTGTCACCAAAGAAGCACAGAGAGGTACCAAATCCACCCACTTAATTCCATGCACTCCATGCCAGTGTACTTCCACATGAGAGAATCCAAGATGTGCAGCCACTCCACAGCGATCTGCATGCACCTCCAACCAATTTATCCATGAATCTCCCAAAATCAAACAATCTGCTTTCTGAAACACACAGCCATAGCTATCTGTTCTTCTCTCAGGAAAAACACCTACTGACAAAACTCTTTTCTTACACAACACACCCAGTACACCTTATTGATCAATCCCTTCTCTGCTCAGTCTCATTTGCAGTGGTACACAAAACGAGAGCTGACCTACCCACATGGGTTGTTTCACACACTTCTAATTCCCGATGAGATTATTTAGCTACAGGTGAGGCTCATGTAGAGTTTGCCTCCAAGAGCAATAAATCTTGAACCCAGAAAATGCTCTGGATATATCAATGAATCTATATCTCCGGCTGACCCATTTGGAGGCAAAGGCACCAATCTGGAGCGGGCGAGCAGTAACTCTGACTGACTACTTTATTGATTTAGTAGCCATTATTTAATTTGAATTTTAAAGAAAACATTTTTTTAAAGTGTAAAACAATTTCAATTTCAGGTAATCACCAACAAATGGTGTACATATTGAATTACAGGTTTTTACCAACAAGTGGTGTGCATACATGTAAGTTTATAGAGGCATTGATAAGAACAAATCAAGTGTCACAAATAATGCCACACACATAACAAGAGAAAGTATTTGCGAACAGAATTCATTACAAATCTACAAAAACCACAAATCTAGAACAGCACCATTCGTTCTGTGAACATGATAAGTAAGACAGTCTTATTCTGACATAGTCATGTGTGGTGTAAGGAGACAAGTGAATTAGCCACCCACAGGAGTCCAGCCTCTTGAAAACTGGTATATAAGACAAGTTCCTAGTCTTATAGCCTACAAATAAGCTATTTCTAATACTGAACCAGTTCCAAAAAAGAAGAAATAGTTTCCTGGTGGACTCAAAGGTCTGTTAATGAGTACTGTGGGTGCATAGAGACCAGTCCTAGGTGAACGTTGGTAGATGTATTCCTGGTGTTTTGAGGTGGGCCGCAATGTAATTACGTGTCCAAAGACATTTCGGCGGGCAGTGAAGGCTACCTTCATCTGGACCTACGAATGTCGCTCTTGAAAAGGAGTGCTACTGTAGTCACTGAAGAAAGTGAGCCCCTTGTGTAGGGGTCTAATGTAGAGCAATTGCGCTGCAGGGAACTTGTGCAAGGTTCACAGAATACCAATTAAGAGTTCTAAGATGTGGACTGAGGTTATCAAGTCGAGGATGACTTCCGACAATCGGTCATGCGCAGGGTGATCATTCTGTGTAGAGCAAAATAGTCCCAGGGGAAGTAAATTCCTTCCAGGTGGGCGCCAATGGTGTACTGGAGCCTCA
This sequence comes from Ambystoma mexicanum, assembly GCF_040938575.1. Taxonomy (NCBI): domain Eukaryota; kingdom Metazoa; phylum Chordata; class Amphibia; order Caudata; family Ambystomatidae; genus Ambystoma; species Ambystoma mexicanum. The sequence continues at coordinate 726,175,850 of NC_090937.1, read as the reverse complement.
TCCGATGGTGGGCACAATTAATGGTGCCATGCTGGGGAGAATGTGCCAAATGAGACGGTCTGCGTCCCGAGCTCGCAACTCCAAAATCCCCATATTTAATACGCACTGCCCGCTAACAACCGCGCTGTCCGCAGACAAATCAAAAAATCTGTCTACTGGCATCATCCGCGGAGTGGCCGCAGAGTGAGCAGCAGAGTGTACAGACTTTGACAGTGGCAGCCCACAGTCTTTCTACAGCTTCCATTGTTTTCCTGGACACACCTATATCTACTGGCCTCAGCCACGGAGCGCCCGCGGAGTGAGCAGTAGAGTGTGCAGACTTTGGCAGACCGTGGATGCTGTGCGGGCAGTGCCTGCTGTGCGTGCCGGACAAAAACTCTTTCAGCTACCTGAAGCGAGCCAACAGAAGCGTGCAAGTTAAAAATGGAGAGCTCTATGGACAACACGACGAAGAGCGAGGCCAGTGCTACTGCAGGTAAGGCTCCTACCCCTTCTTCTTCTATCCCCTACCCGCCCCTCCTTCTCCCTCCTCTCTCGCCTCCTTTGGCCCATTCCTTCCTAATCTTTCCTTCCCCAGCATCCCGTCCCTCTGTTTTACCTGCCTGCAGTAGCCCCTCCTCGCAGAATCAGACGGAGACACACGGGCGTGTTCTGCGTCCTCCGAAGGAATCTGTGATCTTCAAGGCCAATTTCAGGAAGCAGGCGGAGAAATTAGCTGTTTTAAAGCAGCCGCTGAGGAAAACATCCTCTGCGGATGCCATGGACACCAAGCACCCCATGTGTGACAGGGGCGGAGCTGATGTCGCGTGCAAGGAAATTACCTCACGGACCATGCCACCAACAACTATTGCGTTAGCCTTGGCTCGGGCTGGCGCCGCCTCGGCTGACAAACGGACGCCACCCCCATCTTCACTGCCAGAGCGGATGCCGCCTCAACGGGCAAGAAGCATGGCCCTATCAAGGGGGCTATTAGTAACATTCAGCAGTATACCACTGCCCCCTCTGAGCTAGATACTTTTAGAAAACAGCAAGAGCTGCAACCATTCACAGATGATGCCGGCGAAATGAGCACAAGTACTGGGAAAACAGTAAAAGTAAATACCGTAACAGTATGTGCAATTGATATACATGTGATACCATTATGGGAGGTCTTAAAGAACCCGGAGTAAGATGCTGCCGTTGTCGTGCCAAGTCCCAATTAAATTAATACTGAAAAGAGCCATGTACAATGGAAAGAGCAGATCCCAGTCCCCAGGACATCACCTATCGAGGAGACTCCTTTTGGGAATCCTTCTGGGACAGAGGCCTCCTAACAATTATTATGCCTTAAAAGGCTGGATTCCTCTAAACACACACTGCTAATCTTCACCAGTGAGCTGGAAGAAGAGGGAAATGAGGAGTATGACGATCAACCCAAAGACTTGAAAGCAGGAGATAAATCCTTGGGAAATCAGAGAGCAAGATCGAGTCAGCAACCCAAAGCTAACCGCTTCAACATAAGTAAAATAACAAGAAGACTCACCTTGAGATCTAAGGCAACAAAAAAAATTGGTCCATGGAAAAGACTCAATAAGCCTTTCAACACGGAGTCCTTAAACACATTTTTCAAGAAGAGAAATGAGCCGGCGGAGAGTTTAGTGAAAGAAATATCAGATGTTGAAATTCTTGAAAGTGTTATCCAACAAGAAGCACATACTGTGCCATCTCAAACCATTGTCAACGCACTTAATAACAACATGACAGCAAAAGAAAAAGAAAAGTAAGTGTCCTTGAAGAATAACGGGAGCACCCCAGTTCTCAGATGGCATTGCGGTAAAAAAAACGGCAAGTGACACCCCAGCTGAGCGATCTCAGGGAGATCGTTTGGAGCCCTTGCTTATGCCCAGGGAAAATTTCGAGGCTGAAAACTCACCTGGGGTGTCAATGAAGAGCAACCAATTACCATGTTGGAGCTCTTTTTTGAAATCACCAAAGGCACCATTGGTGGCCAATGGATCAAGGATAGAATGACCAATAGATCTGGGGTCACCTTTGCAGCGAGAAAAATCAATGACCTCAGTGGGAACGCAGGCTGCGGTCAACGCTAAAATAAGTGGGCAGACCTTCAGAAAATCAGGCCGGGTCAACGAAATGGGTCGCAATAACGTTCCAGAGATGACGCATTCCCCAATCCGGATGAGAAGATTGAGTGAACTCCAACAACCTCCTCTTCAAGATTCCCCGCAAAACAAAATAGACCTACTTAACATCATGTCTACGGTTACGATCGTGCTTGCCCCCTTCAGCAAGTTATACGAGGGCATCAACAACACCTTGCGTGACCAGACCTCTCTTATAGCTATGATGCACATGAAACCCAACTATCTGGAAGGTTTCATGGTAGGGAGAGAGGGGAGTCTGGCATCTAGGATTGAGCAGTCATTTAGGCAGGATCAAGCAAGATCTTCGAGTAGACCGAATGCCACTAACGAAGCTCCTGGAGATTGCATTCAGAGGCTGTCGAAGGCCTCACAAACGACCTATGGAGCAACAAATCTAAAGTCCAAAGGGCCACCTATGAGGATAGTTCAACATAACCTGACAAACACGTGTATGGACCAGGTGCAGTCACCTGACCCTGTGGCAGAAATAATTGCTATAATGGACAAAGAAGAGGTGAAAAAGCAGGATCCTCAAAACAGAGGCAAAATCACTGAAGTAGCAGTACAGGAAGCGAATCCTTTCTCTATCAAAAAGGCTCTAGATTACAATAGAACTAAGATCTCCACAACTAGCCAAAATACAAATGTCTTTTCCTATGGCATATTTAATCAACAGAGGCCACTTGTTTCTATCCCCATCAAAACAAGATCCAACCAAGCAGCTACAAACAGCAGACTAAACACTCCAAAGGTAACCTGCAAACATATGGGTAAACTAACAGCTGCAACAACCAAACCCTCATTAGAGGGGAACTAAAGGTCTGAAAAAAATAAAGACACAGTAAAGAATACAGATCAAGAAGCTCTGAATCCTCAGGTGTTGATTCTGGACGAACAACTGGACTGGAGCATACACACGATTGAGGAATTGGATTCAGAAATCAGCACGGAAGGGAACCTTAAAAGGAAAGCTGAAACAATGGATGATAGAATCTCAAGTTTGGAGCCAGCGAAGAAAGTTCAAATCTATGACCCACCTTCCCTGATGAAAACTACACCGCAAACTAAAAAGGATAAGACTATTAGCAGTGATGAGAAAGTGGGGAAAAGTATAAAGAGAAAAGAAGATCAGGGCAAAGTGGAAAATACATGTGAAAAGATTAGGAGAAGGTACGATCCATCTCCCTAAAGAAGTCGAGATACGTAGCACGACCTGAAAGGTGGGCCAAACCTGCTGACGGATATGGTACAGAAAATTGGAAAAGGTGCTCGCCACTGAAGATCAAAAGAAGTACTACACAAAGGAATTTGCCAACGCGAAATTAAGAAAGAGAGCAAAAAAAACCTCAGAAGCAAATTGAAAGTGTGTGTATTCTCAAAATGAAACGCATACACCATCGAGCAGATGGACTGACTTTGACTAGAGCTACCATCTTAAAAGTACTTTCACAAATACCAAGCCTTAGACATATGCAGAACATGGCCTTGTGGATAGTGGAACCCTGTCATACAGGGAGAAGAGATTCCTCATATCTGCATCTGAATTCCAAAATCATCAAACACCATCTGATTAAAGAGAGAGAAAATGTATCGATTTTGGGGTACGATTTAACAGAAGTCATTTGCCCGACAAAGGATGTTGTTGAAACAAAGAGACAAGGTGACACAGAGCTAGACGGCCCAAAACCAAGTGACAGAACTACAGACCGTATGCACATACCTTATATGAGTAGGACAGAACATCTCCGAACCACTCCTATAGGCCAAGGACGAGGGAGTCGACGTGAAGAAGAAACTCACCAATGAGATCTGAAGAGAGAGTATGGGCAAAGACGTACAAGCAAATATCCGCAGACTGTTTGAAGCCAGCAGAAATTAACAAGGACGATTTGGATTACACACTGTTACTGGCATGATACACTACAAATGCCAAAAGAACTACCAAAGTAACAGCAAATCACCCTCATTATTACAGCCTGGATTTAGTTTAAAAAATGCAATTACATCAGAGACTTAAGAAAATCTTTAAGAAAGTACAATCAGTAGAAAATAAGGTGAGGTGGCTAAAGGTCCTTCGCAATCACAGGAGCTGGCTCACGCACCATCGGCATAAATTATACCATCAAGACGCTGAGCAAATGTTGCATGCAATTTTCGGAAATAAAGCTAAAGAATTTTGGAACATGATCAACGGGACATCGAATTCAGTGAACAATCACATACAAAATAACGTGGGAGAGGATCGTTGGATAACTCACTTTGCCTCCCTTTATGCCCCAATACCAGCTGACAGGACACAGAAAAAGAATTTTAACATTGTCAAAGTAAGGGACAAACCAATTTGGAACATCCCCTCTGACAAAGAGACGATTCTAAATAAAATTACTAAATTAAACAAATCAAGGGCTCCCCGTCCGAACGGGATCTGTAATTTGGAATTGAAAAAACATCCAGAGTGGTGGGCCAACATAATGAGTAAGATCTTCTCAAATTGCAACATCACCCAGATGGTGCCTCATTCGTGGAGAAAAGCAACCATCGTTCCCATTTTGAAAAGAGGAGCAACAGATGATCCAAATCAATATAGACCGATTGCACTTCTGGATGTGATGGGGAAAGTGTTTGCCTTGTTGGCCTTAGACACTTTCCAAACTTGGCTTCGTACCACTGAATATGCAGACCCTTTTCAGAATGGTTTTGTAAAAAATTCAGGAACCACAACAAACATTTTACTGTTGAGCTCTATGAAAGATAAAGTCTTACAGGGAGGATCCCCAGTATATATGGCCTTCAATGACCTGGTCCAAGCTTTTGACCAGGTCAATAGGCAACGCCTATGGACCAAATTGGAAACAAAGAAATGTCCACCTTCTATACTGAAATCGATCCAAGCCTTACATCAAGATACATCTGTAAGGGTAAGTTTAAGTGCAGAGGGCTGTTTGTCTGAAGAAATCCAGACCGCTAGAGGAGTTAAGCAGGGCTGCCCCCTCACCCCTACGCTATACAATGCTTATATAGCAGATTATGGAGATTCATCAATTGAAGTCAGGCATTTTCCACCATTGTTAGGAGGATCAAAGATATCTAGACTCCTCTATGCCAATGACATAATATTGATGGATCTAACCCCTATTGGTCTGCAACGTCAACTAGACAACCTGGTGACCTACTTACAACCTACAATTAAACAAATAAAAAACAAAAATTCTGATAATGGGAAGCACTCCAAAAAAGACATCAAAGATCTCATGGTATTGCGAAGGTCTTCTCTTAGAAAAAGTGATCACCTTTAAATACTTGGGAATAATGATCAATAACGACAGACAGAAAGCAGCCATGCAAGACTTTCAGTGGAACAAACTAAAAAATCTAACAGCACAAGCAAAAGCCGTCGACAGGAAATACGGCAGATTTTCCCTCATCCCATTCTTAAGATTCTTCAAGATTAAGGTTGCTACTGCTCTGACGTATGGTATGGACACAATGCCGTTAGCTCCGAACTCGATTTGGGTGAAACTTGAAAGCTTTTTCTAGAGAGTTGTTCTGGGGCTGTCTAAATCAACACCTATGGTGCTTATTAGAAGAGAACTCTGTCTGTCATCTTTGCTGGCAATCAAAATGAGAGCAACCCTAATGCTATATAGAAAAGTAATAAATGCTCCCGAATCTAAAGTGATGGACCTAATTAAAAAGGAGATAGAAGGTGGGACAAACCAGATGTTGGACAAATGGAAACAGTTCAATTTTAATATATTAAAAGAACTGAACCTGCCTGTAGAAACGCTGGTGCAGAACCCAAACAAAGTCTCAAAATAATGTTGTAAGGCCGATTGGATCAATACTTTGGAAGTGGCCAACAGGTACTCTCTGACTGCAAATTTTCCGACAACACCAATGAAGCTCAATGAGGTGAGAGGGTACTTAAAGCAATTCCCGGACAAAAACCTAAGTAGAACATTTTTAAGATTCCGGTCAAAACAGGTGAAAACTAACTAAACTAACTAAATCTTAGCTATACGAAACCAGGTACAATCGAATAAGTGCCGCTTTTGCGAAGAAAACCCCCAAGTGGAAACCAGCCAGCTAGAATGTGAAGGGCTCAAAACAGAAAGAATCCGGTTCCTTGCGGAACCATTGAAAAACTTTGGAACATTCGACTCAGACAATCTTTGGTCGGTTTTGACAAGCGGAAACAACAGACGAGGTGTGATCGGAGTGACATTATTCCTGAAATCTCTGGATATGAAATAACCCTGAAACTGTAAAAATGGGAAGGCTCGCGATTGACGCTGCTCCGATTCACCTCTATCTAATTCTGAACTGGGTCTAAAAGAAAAAGAATCATTTGGAGGATTTTCACATTTTTGTAAAATTTGCAATGCAATTAAATCAAAATAAATTTTAAAAAAATAGTGTACCCCATTTCCCCTTTGAGGTTGGCTCTGAAAAGAGCCTTTTTTAAAAAAAATAATTGAAGATACTTCAGAAACACCTTTTATTTTGTATTTTTTTTGGGGGGGTTTATTTTCCTCCAAAAAGCTTCAAATTAGCTTCTCCAAAGCAGCCCCTATGTTCCAAAACAGCGTGGCATTTCCCATAAAAGATAAGGAAATGCCATCTTCTTTAAAATAAACATTACCAGAATCAATGTTCCCATTATTACAAAAGAACTTACCAGCTCTAACCATGAAAGTAAACATGCCACGGTTGATTGCACACCTGGCAATATTTTGCTGAGGACAAAACACACAACTATTGCCCCATACTGCTCTATGTGACAAAGCAGAAAAAAAAATAACCTTTCATGATTGCCTGAACCAAGTTTTGCAGATCTTGCAACAAAGTAGGGGCACTGACATAGCCCAAAATCACAGAACCACAGTGTAGGACAACTACATGTGGACTATGAAACCTAGCCATATCCTGACAAACTACTAGAATTGCCTGCAAATTCAAATCAGGCACAGTGCTCCACACCACATCTACTCCTTTTGTGTCAAAATGGTTAGCCACATTCCTAGATTTAGCATACTGCTCCAAACCATTCACAAACATATCTCCAACCACCAACACACTGACTTTCTGCACCTCTGCCATCTTCACTACACACAGTCCCTCTCAATACAAAGCAGAACCACACCTGATTGGCTAATCCTCAAAATACACTCCCACTTCATGCTCAGAAACCCTGGATGTGGCATGTCCTGTCTGCGAACAACCGGGCTGTCCACGGAGCACGTAAGTAACACTGGGGCAGCCCTTCTACCCTTTCCACTACACTCTTTGCACCACTTCCTCATTGGCTACTGTTAAGCACTCACACAATCATCCACCAATCACATCCAAGAACTCTACATCTAACTCTGTCATCACAGATCAGCACATTTAGATGTACTATTGATCACTCTCAGTACAATTCGGCTGTGACTGCAAACGACCTACAGCAACAACTACTATAAAACTCCCCAGGATTTCTACTTGCAGATTCATGCACATCCACAGGCATGAACACAGACTACAGTTATGAATATTTCCTACACAGTACATGTACACCTCTTCTAGTAATACAATACATCCCGAGAGCATAGCTCAGCGGCAACGTGCGCGCCTTGAAAGCAAAACGACATGAAGCAACACAAATTTGATCCCCGGGTCCATGCGTAGAAACCTCTTGATGTTTAAGCGCATTATAAATACGCAACTAAGACAAAATAATTACGCAACAAAAAAAAAAAAATTCCTGTATCAGTGCCTCGATGCCTGCGGGCTGCGTAATCACTTTAAAAATGAAAATGTAAAATAAAATAAATAAAAATATGAACAGTAACCGCCACTTACCCTCTATAAACTGTAAAATGAACTTACTGTCATTTCTACCATCTACTATGAAAAGTGTCAATTGCAAACCTTTCAGCACAAATTTTTGTTTGCACACACACCTATTGAAAAAAATATTGTTTCATATTATAAGATGGGAAAAATAACAGTATAATTATAAAAAAGAATGCCCAGTGTATTATAAAATTACATGCAGCCGGAGGAGTACATACATCTTCATTCAAGCACACACAGAGACAATATCATAATAGCCGGTCCGGTAGCACAGCAAGTAGAGCGCTCGCTTTGACATCTGTCTAGAGACTGCTGACACAGGTTCGAATCCCGGCAAGGCCAAACTCAGCCTTTCATCCTTTCAAGGTCAATAAATGAGCACCACACACTCTGGGTAATAATAAGCAGTGTTCAGATACCTGAGGGTTCGTAGTGCTATATAAATACTAAATTATTATTATTATCATTAGAAAGGCTCTCAGATCAAACAACACCACTGCCTCTATATGAAATCCTTCCAATTTATTTCCCACACCTTCACAAAGCCATACATTGAATGCGTTATGTACAATCTGTGCCATTTACCCTGTAAAAATAGCAAAAATGCATATGATTATTTCTTCTATCTGTTAACACCATTAACATAACATTAAAAAAACAAGTGTGCTCTATACGTTTACTATTATACTCATTTGAAAAAAAATTAACAGATTATAAATAAAATATACAGGATGCACATAGGCAAAGGAAAGTACAAAACAATGTGTATTAACAAAAGTGCTATAAACACACATATTCACTAACCTGTTTCCTTTACAATTTCAGTGAAGACCACTCTCCTGAAAAGCAGCAGCGTCTGAAGTACGAACAAGGACTTAGAAGAAACCTACTCTTTCCATACAAAAAAGTAAGTACAAAACTAACATAATGGTATAACTGTTACTCAAACACACTAGCATTTTAGTATTGCAGAAGACACAAATATATTAACCCTTTACCATTAGATGTAGTATTAGTGCTTCCCCTTACCAGTTGCATACATTATATTGTCAACTGAAGCCCAGTATAGTAACACACAAATACAAGAATAGCCTTCCCAACTTGATATAGCTGCTGATTGCACAATCACACACCTCCACAATCATACTTACCATCATACTCAGACACTCATGCACAAAGCACGCATACACTGCACAACCGCCCAACCCACACTTTCTTTTTTCTCCAACAGACCCAAATAATGCCTACCAAAAAGCAACTCTG